>NC_050583.1:27802182-28118432 GCF_013368585.1 Megalops cyprinoides
CTCCTTGTCATCGTATGTGCATGCAGTATGATCCGCTGAACAATAACCATCAATAAAGTTTCACAAGATAAGGGGATATTGTGGTGGTCTTTATTTATTTAATGGAATAGTTAAAGGGCATTTATTCATTTCTGCATTAATGGGGGTGACAGAAAAGTGTTTTAGTATTTGAAATGGTTGTTTCACCTGTTTTAATCTTACAACGTGGATGTAAAGGTAGACAGAAAGAAATATGGATAATACCTTTAAAAAAATTCCCAGAGAAAACTAATTATAAGTTTAGTAATTAGAATGCTAGAATGAAGACACTTCAGTGCACACCATAAAAAAGTCTTTGTACATGGTAAGACCATTGCTAGATCTTATAGAGTTCATCCATGGACAATATTCCAGTTCTCAATAACAATAGTATAGATGATGTCAAGCTGAAAACTCACAAAATCAATATTCAAAAAAAAAAATAAAAAGCACAAATGTGAAATATCAGATCTTCGTGCACAACTGCAAGAGAAAGGTGCATGACCATGATACTTAATTTTTGAGAAAAATCACTCATTGATTTTATGAAGTTAACATAGTACAGGGCCATATATTTAGTACAACAGAATGCCTGTCTCATGTTCGGTGCATGAGTAGACAGGGTATCTGCAGCAGCCTCAGAAAAGTGGTTGTCTTCAGCCTCAATAGGAGTGACAGGGAACAAACCAGTGCTTCAGGCTGCAGCAGCCCAAGTGGACTTAGAGGTCATTGAGTAGGTAACCACACCATCAGTACAACTTTACATGTGTTCAAGCTGCCACAAAGATAGCAGTCACCTGAGGAACTGTCATTTCTTGTTTAGGCATGGAAAAGAAACAAGACACAAGAAAAGAAACCTGCCCAGCTCATTTACTTTGACCGAAGGATGGTGTTACAGAGAGAGCTTTTACTAAAAGCTCTATTCGCCTGAAGTCAGTTTTGCTGTGATTGTAATGGTTACTATTTTAAGACCAATACATGAGCAATAATTAAATTATGATGGTAACCATACCTCTCAGTTTTTAATTGCACATAGAATGAGTAATGATGTGATGTCACCAAGTCAGTTTACTATATTACTAGGTCCTACTTAAAAGATTACGTGCTATGAGTTAATAATAAAAAACATGATCATATCTGTAGCAACAAACTGATAACAGGCAACAGATAGGAATGATAGCATGTAAGTAAGCCAAAAAAAGAAACATCGTTTTTTTTTTGTTTTGTTTTTGTTTTTGTTTTCTGTCCTGGAAGATTGAAGTCCTTAGGTGGCAGGAATGGGTAGAACTGATATTCCAATGCCTTCTGGCATCCTCCTCAGAGCTGTATAGCTTTAAGTGATAGTTTACGTATTGTAATAACTAAATATGCTTTCATACAGTAAGTATACAAGTGGAGGTTTACAGTAGAGAGGGACAAACTAAAATTATATAATATCTCATAGGCTTCCGTCACAAAATGTAAATTGCTGAACTTTTTTTAAAGGCATTTTGTGTAAAAATATGACACTTCTTTGAAGCAGTTGATAAAAAAGTAACCCAATAATAAGTATTTGTAAAGCAGATTTATACCTGTTTGTATGCAATTTCTCTCATGAAGTGACTCAGTTGTAACTAGCTGTTAATATCAGTTAGATCAGCTCTAAATATGTGTGGAAAGGGAGGGTAAGCTTTCATAACTGGTGATACACAGCTGAGAAGGACCAAAAAGGCAGATTTTTCCTTTAGTTTTGGGATAGTCGCCGTGACAAATGCATGGGTTAATTTGCAAATGACATTCAGCTGACATTTTGACAAACATGAAGATTAATTGTTGACCACACATGCAAGGTCGCTATTCATCTGCAATCAGCGAGGCATTTTAAAATACAATTGTAAGAATGAAAGAACTGCATCAGAGGCTGACTAAGCAAACAGGGGAACAAAGAGCTCAGACCGCCAAGATAATGTGCGCATCAATCTGTTTGATAATGGTATGCTTTTTCATCATTATGAGCTAAGATACCATTTTACACAATTTATCCCAAAAACAAACCAATGTCTCACACTACAGTGATTGATATGGATTATGTGACTGGACGTCAATACTATTGGTGTTTTATCCATGCCATACCTGTGTTTCGGATAAAGATGTGAAGGTCACATTTTTCCTTGACTGTAGTTAAAGAACCTGATGCCCAAGATCAATGATGTAATTCCCAGTCACATATCAAACTTCCTTCCAAAAAGCCATGTGCTCTAATTTCAGAGACAGAAGGAAGGGCCCTGTGGAATTTATCAAGTGGCCTGAAAAATAGAAAGCCTTCCCTCTGACCTTCATTTTTTGCCCTCCTCTTCCTGCAGTTAATTTTTCCTTTTGTGTGTCTTAACCTGAGTTGACACTAAAAGTGTGTGGAGCCCTGCAGGGTTATGAAACATTTAGCACCTTGAGTAGTAATTTTTTTTATTGTTTATCAAAAAACAATCCTCTCCATCTTTTCATCTGCCTAATTCCTCAACTTCCCAGCAGGATGAGGCATTACAAATTTGTTATTTTCGTTTCTTTACCAACCATGTCATCCTGTCTCAGAACAGGAAAAGACTAAACATCTTGTTCTCCATATTAGAATTAGCCTTTTTCAGGGACAGGCCACATTTGCCAGATAAAATCACAATATCTTGTGTATTTCTTCAATTTAATGAATGAGATTTAATGGAAGAGATTTATTGAATCATATTTTTTTGCTACAAAATAGTATGTGTAAAATCCCATTCTAGATCATTAAGATGTTTAAATAAGTAAAGCCTCTTTTTGATAGAATGGAAGTGAAAGTGATGTGACTAAACTTTACTAAACCGTAGTTGAAATGAAATCATGAAGCATGGTGTTTGTACAAGATGTCACGTTGTTCCCTTAGATTTTAAAAGATTATTATTCTGGGAGCATCCCTTCTTTCTCTGACAATTTCACTGCTCATAACCAACGGTGGTCCACTATACTGCCTGTCTCTAAAAGGTTTTAGTTGTATTATTAATGCATTTTACAGTTGTCATAATTGAAGGACTACAGTGAATTAAAACAAATGAAACATGTTTTTAAATTTTCATCCCGCTTCAACCCAAAACTGGACATAAAGACAATATGGCTGCTGGATTATTTTTTTCAACTTCAGATATGTTTTAAAGAAATATTGAGAAATTAGAAAATTCTGATATACTGGTAGTTGTTGAAGTGATATTAAGACGTTTTTTGCACAACTCACTTTCATTTATTTCTATTCAGATTTAACTCACACACAGGTGAACCTATAACAATGGGAGGAGCAAAACTGCATGCTTTAAATGCATTATTTCACTCTGGAAAACTACACTTCCCTTGGAAGATCCGGGTGGCTGATCCAAATTCTTAGAGTTCCATTGTGGCTGCCCGTACTCACAGCAGAACCAAGACACAGAACACTTGTGACTTAAATTATGAAAGCTGATTTTTTCCAAGAAATTACATTAATTTTGCAACCAGTTGAGCAGTAGTTTAATGTGTAAAAATGTAAAATGTAAAAAAAAACTGTTGGCCTCAATGTTTTGCTGACATTAGTTATAGGGTATACAGTGTAGTTCACACAGCAAAAGCAAAAGGAAATATGGAAATTTGAACATGCATACCAATCATATGAACTAGGATATCTTAACGAAATGATCATTTTAAAATTGAGTGTTGAGGAATCGTATGTAACCATCTGTGAGCCTTAGCATTCTACACAGGAACATGTTGAAGGTCTGCTGAAGCATGTTGATTGCTGAAATGCTAGTGACAATCCCTGACACTTTTTGAATCAAACCTGTGCCCAATTCTGAACATGCACAGATTATTGCCAGCATAACGCAGATTTAAATGGGCAGATTTATGTGGCTTTCCAGATATTTTGAGAAAAGCTGCCATAAATCATCACTTTGTCCGAAAGCACAGGAGACATTCTGTCTGTCAACTCCCTGTCATCTAAGTAAGCAATGGGGATTTCCTTGTGCTTCACCCTCACCCTCTGTGAGCTGTGTCTCATCTTCACAGCCTTTGCCATTGCCTCAGAGAGGAGGATGTAGGATTTTGCTGTCCAGAGCTAGCTGGCAAAGTGGTCCAAGACATTTTCTGGCTTCTCCGGAGTAACTACATCATTGCTTTTATGGTACTGAACCAAAGCTAGCTAGTTACCATTTAAACTGTAGGGAATATGTCAGGTCAGAAGGCATGTACCTTGCTGACAATCAAAACACTCTGTCCCAAACATATGTCTCCCACATGGGAACTTAAGCAGCCCAAGAGGTATACAACAAGCATGAAAGTGAGGTTTATGAATTGATCCTTACATGATTATAAATATTGGATTTAAACAAAAAACTGCTATATCACTGTTAGAGTTGTAAAGTTTGACACTGATAATTAAAAATATAAGTGCATTAGCTTTCTCTATTTGTCGGTAAACATGTGAATAAGTTCAAGTATTATTCTTTGGTGGCTTCATTGGATAATATTGGAACCTCAGTAAAATCACACCCTGTTTAATCTGGCATATTTGTTCTGTGAGGTAGAGGTAATATTGATTAGGTTCAATGCAATTAAAGTTTAAACAAATATTTTTTAATGAAAAATATTATTTTAACGATTCTACAGATGATATTTTGACTAATGTACAATTACTTTTTCACAAAATACAATCACACATATTCACTCCTCCGTCAATCAGCTAGTCTCATATTCTGATGCCTTTTCTGAGTGGAATTCTTTTCATCAACAGTCATGACTGCTAACTTGACTGGAGTTGTTCAGTTTTATGTTTGTCCTCAGTGTACCACTACTGTCCATGAAATAAGGAACTGTGCATTTGTCTGCAGAATTTCTGTAGGTTGTCTTTAATTTCTTAAACAAAAAATGGGTTTTGAAAAAGGTGATTCCTAACTGAAAACATTGAACACGATACACTATCTTCCATAAATAAAATAATCTTGTATTTTTTTTTCTAGTGGTAATTACAGGATATTACATAATATTACAATAATATTTCATTAACCTCTTATTTCCCATTGTATGCTACCCATCAACTGCTAGCTATTTCTCCTAACCTGCGTACACAAAGGCCCGGGACAATATAAGGTGACAAATGTACATATTAAAATGAAATCAATTTGAATAAAAATTTGATCAAAAAACTGAAATAATTTTGTGATAGGTAGCCACGGAATGTGAAGATGATTGTGGTTCACATCTCACTGTTTGAATTTGTATTTGCATTTACAGAAATATAGCCATGGAGAAAGAAAAGAGAAAATAGTTGCAATTTTAATGTTTGACTATGTCACAGAGGTTGCATTCCACTGTGTAATTGCAATTTGTCTTTGCAGAAATGGGTGATCAATAATTAATGCACTGGTAGGTTCACATGTCAGAAACATAATTTAAAATTGGTTATTAATTCCATTATTAAAGTGGCTTTCTCCTCAGTTTCTTTTGCCTGCTCCTGAGGAACATGGACTGGGCAGGAGACCCTCCCTTGTTGCTTTTTTAATGCAAAACCTGGTGATTCTGCACATCCATAATACATTTAAACTCCTTGCAGTAGTGTCTTCCCTATGGGTGCTGTGGACTGTCAGGAATGATCTGATCAATTTTGCTAGATTAGATGCAGCATTACATCATGTAATTTTGGTCCCTTTCCTCAGGTTGATTTGCTGTGTGGGGCTAACTAATAAATGCATGATTGATTATCCCACAATTGCTGTGTCTGTGCTGTCATTTCCCTCATGCTTGCTTCTCTTCTACTTTTTCACTTGGCATCCAACTTGGGGATGTGTCTTATAAGTTTATATGGCTTCTGAAAGGTAAAGTTACTGTAGGTGGACAGAATGGGAGGACTGAATAGCTCAAGTAACTAATCACAGAGGGGCATATTCTCCCATGCGCATAAGTCAAAAAAAGTGCGCAGATATGCACTTTTCACCCTACGTGTATTCTCCCCTTGACTTAAGTCTATGATTTGCGCGCCATGAAGGCAGCTGCGCGCTTAGGGCGGAGCAATCCAAAAATATGGGCATTTCCTATGTAAACACCATTTACGCGTATTCTTCCCTTGACTTACGCGCTTTTCAGCTACGCACTTCTGAGGGCTGTAGTATGTCAAGCGCCACTACCTGGCAAAACACCATATTGCCTTTTAAGTCAGCGGTAGGCTTACTTTTAACATTATTGTACATGTACAAATAAAGTTCAAAATTTACAATATTTGTGTGTCATTATTTTTAAACTACAATAGCGTTTCTTGTAACCCTATATTACATTGTTAAACAGAAAAAAAAAAAACGTTTTACATCACATTGTATAGTGAACAAACCTGGTAAATTATTAGTTCAATTAGGATAAAACAGAAATATCAATTAAGATGAGTATAAATAGCAGAGCGTTACCCATTCATTAATCAATTCAGCTAATAGAGAGTACTTTGGAAGAGTCATGATGAGTGATTACTAATGAATTTTTAATAACAGGCTACTCAGCATGAGTTCAAGCATGGACATTGGAACATGCATTTTGTTGCACCTTTTCCTCAATAGTGCGTTTTTATTAACCCTTTCGTGCGTACAGTCACAACGGTGTAATTAGCCATTTAGCACGTATGCTAAAACCCGTGCGATTAGAAAACTAGATTGGAAAAATTCTAGCTAATTTTAGCTTTGATGAAACATTATGTTACAGTGATGTAACATTAAAAAAATATAGCAAATGCTTACTGAAAACTATGAGAAGCTTAATAACGGTAATGAAAACATAACAAACCATGTAATGTAGCCTAGCACACGCGCTACATAGCATAAAAAATAAGTTACGTGCGAAAGGGTTAATGAATCTCCACAAATCAAATATGTCTTTATACATAGGCCCAGCACATGTGTTGTTTGGTATATTTACTTTATTTTTTGGGTTTATGTCATACATAGAAACAAATGCTTTCCTTTGAGGAGATTCATAATATACTTGCAAAATAATTGCATTTATTTTCAAAATCAGAGTCTGGTTTATGGTTTGAATGGATTTCAATGGTATTCACATAGTAAATGCTTAAGTCCACGGTCCACATTTACCCGACAGCCAAAATAAACGAGGTTGTGACTCAGTCTACTTCTATTTTAAATAAATCATGCCTCTTTCATGACCCGACTTCATTCTGAAGTTAAGCACTGTGGGCGTGATTGAAGCGTGTAGGGGAGAATACGCGTAACAGAAATGCGTGGAGGCGCGCAAAAAAGGACTTACGCGCGATTGGGAGAATACCCCCCAGAGCCAATGCCACACTTTAATCCACACATGTGTCCGTAGTTTCTACTGCACCAGAGCATCATTACATTATTTATTGAATAAATATATTTAAAAGATGGATGAAATTCATTCATATAGACATATCACTTATTTCCATTTATCTTCTCTTCTTGTGTCTGAGTCCAAATGGCATTGAAGCTCACTTAAATCCTCATTCATGTAAAACCCACATTTAGTGGAAATTTCAAACCCAAATTTAGTTGCATTTCAAATCCATTACTTTGTTTGGTGACCAAGGTAACATGTATTATCTATCAGCTGGCTGAATTTAGATGTCCTATCAGCTATGCTACAAGTTGTGCTCCACCATCAGTCCAATCACAACACCTCTTGAGGCTCTCTAATGTAATAATGTATCCTGTCTCCCTATACTTGCTGGTGTGAGACCTCTGGAACATGCTCCTAAACAACTAGCCTATAGAGTCATTTACTGCAGGTTGCCTCCCAAAAACATTATTTTTGAACTCAAATCACATCATATTCGTTCACTGTACAATAATATGACAGGGTAATATGACAGAGGAAGGCTTACGCATACCCAATGTCAATCATGTTTAAGTCAGTGTCTGCGAAGGAACATTTTTTTTCTATATTGTAATACAGGACGCTAAAAATTGCAGACAATTTCAAATTAATTTAGTACATTTTTAGAACATAAAAATACTTATGTTTACTTGATGGCAAACATGGTTTGTTTTCTGAGTTGTACGGTGTGCTTGCCCTCTCCTTGTTTTAATGGGACTGAGCAAGGATTTCCTTGGAGCCAGGAGCCAGATGTGTGACCAAATGAATGTTATTTTAATTGTGTCTTTGTTTTTGCATTTATGTAAAATAAATGTGATCCTAGCCACACTGTGTTTATGTAAATGATAACTGTAAAACAAATGCAGCGAGATGGATTTTAAGGTCGTTGATTTTGATTCATTAAAAGTTTATGAGTTTGTATCATGCACTCCCCTGTAATTGTAAATCTGATTGCACTTGGCTTTACTGGCTCTCTACATTTTGTCAGTGTAGATGATAAGCTTTACTGATAGCTGTATTGGCACACACACAGGCAGACAGACAGACAGGCCACACACACACACACATACATATATATATGTTTGGTATATATTGTTGGAAAAGGAAGGTTTTAATTATTTGAATTCATTGTGACCACTCACTTGTGATTCAGAGAAACTGCCCAGCTGTGATGAGAGGTTTGTGTTAAGAGAAACACATAATAAGAAATGAATGGGTGTAAAACTGAGGGAAAGCAGGGGGCAGCAGTGCAGAAGCTAATTGCCTCTCAATCAGATCTGTTCTGCTCCCCTTTCTCCTGGGTAGGCACTGATAATAGACCCGTTTCATCAGAGATTAGGCACCAGGCCTCTAAGCACTGCTCCAGGGAAGCTTTCACATGGCTGCCAGCTCTTCAATGCCCCTACATCACAAAGGGAAAGCACCAGTCAGTCTTCCAGCTGGTTTGTTTTCTGAGAAGTGACTCATCAACCCTTAGTATAGTGTAGTATGTTTTCATCTACAGTTTTATGTTACTTACATTACGATTGCAATACAGATTGTTATGAATAAAAATTATTTAAATGATTAAATTATAAAAATAAATTCTAAAATATAAAATAAATATACAATTGTCCAATTCATTTAATATATGCCTGTTAACATTACTTTCAAATTTTTGCACTTTGTGATGCTACCTGATGATGTCCAACCATGTAATCAAGTTAACCAACAATAGCATTGGCTAGTTAACATTAAATTATTGCCAGATAGCTACTGAGCTTGTTCACTCATTGATAGGTAGTTTATTTAGTTTATTTATTTAGCTAGCTATTGATGAATAAACAAGCTAGCTAGGCAACTGTATCTTGTGATGTGCACTTACAATAAAGTAAACCAGAAAATGGATTCTGTGTTTTGGATTGGCAGGAAGTTGGTGAATGGTACAGACTGGAGTTTATACCACATATTATCAAGCTATCAATAAGTGTTTGGCTTGGGGTGCCTTTTGGAATTCTCTTTTTACAGTAATTAGAGAACTTTCATCAGAGCATCACTTGCTAGAATACAGAATTCATGTATCTGCATGTACACCATTGAGCCAAAACATTAAGGCTTTTCACATTGCATATTCTTAGCCCAGGGCTATCCTTAGCCCTGGGCTAAGATTTGACCCTGGGATAACTTAGCCCCTTTTCACACACACACACATTGTTAGCCCAGAGTTAACCTAAGCCCAGGGCTATACAATTCACACTGCACTTCTACTAGCCCTGGGTTAGCCGGTGGAGGGACTGTGATGCTCTGGGCAATGGTCTGCTGGGAAACCCTGGGTCCGGCCATTTGCCCATCAATTTGACACGTGCCACCTACCTAAACATCGTTGCAGACCAGATACACCCTTTCATGGCAATGGTATTCCCTGATGGCAGTGGCCTCTCTCAGCAGGATAACGCGCCCTACCACAGTGCACACATTGTTCGGGAATGGTTTGAGGAACATGATGAAGTGTTCAAGGTGTTGCCCTAGTCTCCAAATTCTACAGAGCTCAATCCGATTGAGCATCTGTGGGATGTGCTGGACCAATCCAATCCATGGCGGACAAGTTCAATCCATGGCAGCTCTACCTCGCAACTTACAGGACTTGAAGGATCTGCTGCGAATGGTTCGGTGCCAGATACCACAGGACACCTTCGGAGGTCTTGTAGAGTCCATGCCTCAGCAGGTTGGTGCTGTTTTGGCGGCACACAGAGGACCAAACGCATAGGCAGGTGGTCATAATGTTTTGGCTCATTGATGTATATGCTAATGTTGAGACTGATGTAATCGGTATCAGTGTCCTTCTTAAAATAAGAAAATGTATTTTTGTGGTCCCCCCCACCACCACCACTACCCCATGTTGAACTGGAATCTATGTCCCCTACTGTGACCTGTGTAGCTACATCTGTAAATGGCTTTGTTACAGTCATCATAGAATACTGAGATATGGATAGCTAGCATTAATGATTTTGTTTTGTAAAGAGGCTACAGCTGGTCAGCTAGTGAGGTCCTAAAACAGATTTGTAACCAGCCATCTTCAGTGTCAAAGCAAGGCACAGCCAGCTAGCAGATACCTATCACAATAACTGAAAATAACACAGTATTTATTTTATGGTCCCTTTTAGGTTCAATGACAATGAAATCCTCATGACATGACTCCTCTGCTGTGTTGATGAATTTGTGATCAGAATCAGACCTCATCACCATATCCTTTTCTAAGGTGTATCATTCAAAGCCTGATATCTCAGAAGCTTCATATGCTCCGTGATACGTGTCATTTCTGCTGCTTTGTTGCGGCACAGCATGTTATGTTTATATTGAAACATGCATTTCCAAGGAACCTAACTGACTATGATTTTGATTGTATTGGCCATCTCACATTCTAGAAAAGATGAAGTTGGATTCTGGAGGGATAAATGAATGGTAACATTCAAGATGTATTTAAGTGTCATGCTACTTAGCTGTGACTTGTTAAGATTAACCATTAATTTCACATCTGTGAGGTTTTCCACTCAATGCTTGGAGGCAGCGTGGATTACATATGCAAAAGACACTGAGATGGCACTAATAAAAACAGTTGATATTTTGTTATCAAAGCAAGTGACAGAATATTAGGGATAAGTGAAAGCAATCATGTAGAATTATTATCATGATAAAGATTGAAGTTGTACCCATAATGGGTGAGAAGCACACAGATCTCCAGTGTAATTTCAATAAGTCAAATCTAATAGAGCATCACTAGAGCATCATGCAAGATTTAGTGCATTAGTGAAGATTTGCAGGGGTTCACATTTATCAAATTGTGACAGAGTGACCTTAATTACACCTTGCTCATTAATGGGAGTAATGACACACAAAACAAAGTCTTACAGACTAATATACTTTATATCATTAGGCATTTTGTAGACTATTATATTAATCGCTAAAATTGTAGATGTCGCATAGTAGTAGAATTGCAGTAGAATTGTTGTGTGTCATTTCATGCATATATGTTTAACTGGTCCCTGCAGTATGTGTGTAGAGAAGGCAGTGTACATTGTGTTTCACTGCAATCTACTGTTCTTTTCACATCATAAAAGGGATGGTCCCTCAGACAATGATGACATTGCAGGACCATTTTTTTACCCTGATTAAACAGAACAGCTAAAATGTTTCCTTTTTTAAGTTTTGCCATATCAATTCTTTTTGCTCATTATCCTACATGTTTTTTAAAGACTGTCATGAAATTATCAGCACATAAATTTAGAGCCCATTTTAAATTCTGCTGTTACACAGCACTTAAAAGATATTTGTGGCCCAGGTCATATCATACTGGCTGTAATTATGCAACATATGTTAGTGATATGAATCACAAGCAAGATGTCAGGAATGTAAAGCACAAATAATGTTGATGTGACAGATTTTTCCTGACCTGGAAAAGGGGCATCAAATGCTTTTCTCAATTTTTCTACTTGTGGAATTGTTCTTTGAAGGACCATCCCTGGCTGTAAGAAATGACTATGTAAATATCCAAAGGAAAACTTTGCTTAGCCTTCACTGATTCAGGAATGTGTTAAACTTTGCATGACAACTAGACACAGAAATTCTTGCATAAATTAATAGTCAGAATTATGATCAATATTGCTTGAATTGGTATGACTACTGTATGTATACCTTTTAGCACACAGGCAGTCAACGATAGTGTTTAAGAGTTGAGAGATTTAGTCCAATCCTGTACAGTATTTGTCTGTGACCCACTTTGTGCCACTGGACTGTATGAAAAGCATTGTTGATGGAGGCAATACCACAAACCCCCTCTTCCAGCAACAGCACCAACTTAGTTGAACATGTCACAGAGCCGCAGTGCACCTTTCATCTGCACACAGCTTCAGAAGTCAGGCTTCATTATGCCTCCTCTGCGTGTTTTCTTTGTTTAATTCTCCTTTGCCCCCTAATTGCCTTCTTCGCTACTCCAAGTGGCGAACTCTCTTGTCACAGCCATCACTTCCCACTGATTCCTCTCTTTCATGTCGCTGATGTAAGGGCTCTTCACATTTTCTCTTGGCATTTTTTCCATCCTCTTCCTTCTCCTTCTCTCTCACTCCCTCTCCCTCCCGCAGCCCAGCACTCCCCATATGCTCCTGTTTAATATTTAATCAGCTCCACCTTGTCTGCAGCATTGCTGGCTTCATTAGATAATTAATGGTTGCCTGCATCTCATTTGCCTCAGTTGATGCATCTGCAGCCAGTAATTAGAGCGGGAGTTTATTAGCGGCAGCGGCTTCGTTTATTTGCAAAGCGCTCCCCTTGATTGAGGCCAGTGGGAACAGCATGTGTGGACAGACTGTCACTCCCATTAATAGTGCCGCTTTGTTTACATTTTTACTACTAGTTTTGCAACGCTGCACATCCTGGCAGTTTGGGGAACAGTTGGCGCTGCAGATTTGACTTTTATAATTTAGTAAATAATTAGGTAATTCACAGCAATAATGCTCCGCCAGAGCAGTGGACCAGCTTTAGAGGAATCTGGAAGGAGCTTTTATTATCTGGCAAAGGATGAACTGGCAGCAGAAATCTAGTCAGACGTTCACATCAGGGAGTGTGCTTCGCCACTTTCAGGGTTTACACCTTCTTCCACTTCACATAGGAGACCATAATGTTTAATGGTGATGTGAGCCTTGGTGTACCTTTAAGCAGTCCAGACATGCTGTGAGAGAACACCTAAAGTTGCTCTCCTAAGAAAGCATTTAGCGAGGATGGGTTCTTATTTAGCTTATGACCTCCTAAGTTAAAATTGCATCTGGCACATTTGACCATTTTGAGCCATTTGAAACATTTTCTGAGCCAGGTTTTCAATATTTGATACAATGTCATGACTGTGAACACATGACCTTGGATCTTCAATTAAATAATACTATTCACTCTTCCACCATGCTAGTTAACATGGGAACTGCTCATCCAAACATATTCAACTGGACCCCTTATAATCACTACACTGAGAAGGTCTGCTTGACTATGTTAGCAGTGTAAGCAAGGACTTTTTTGACTGTACATACCTTATTAACTCAAATATTAGGCATAAGTAATAATTTTAGTCACATCAAAATGACAGATATGCCAATTGCCAATGGTTTCCTACAGAAATAACCACAATGACCTTGTGGTATTTGCAGAAATATCTGTCTGTGTTAATTTTCCTGCTACATTACATCACCTAAAACCATCCAGTAGCCTCTGTTACTTTTTGCCCAATTGGTCTTTCCTCACTCAATAGTACCCAAATATTAGTAACCAACTGCAAGTCACAGGCATTAAAACACAGATTGAAAAAATGGATGTATATATATGTATATATACATGTGTGTGTGTGTGAATTATATGGCCAAAAGTATGTGGACTCCCCTCCTAATTATTGAGTTCAGGTGTTTCAGCCACACCAATTGTTAACAGGTGCATAAAATCAAGCACATGCCATGCAATCTCCATAGACAAACCTTACAATGATTCAAAGACATGGATGAATTAGATGAATTAGAATGCGAATTGCGAGTCACGCCTTCTCGTCCAACATCAGTACCTCACAAATGCTCTTTTGGTTGAATGGGCACAAATTCTTGTGGTTTTGGAAACACAAAAAGCTCATATAGGTGTGATGGTCAGGTGTCTACATACTTTTGGCCATGTAGTGTGTGTGTGTGTATATATATATATATATATATATATATATATATATATAATACACACACACACACACACACACACACACACACACTATTTCGCCACACCTGTTTTTCAGGGTTTGGGCTAAGCCCCTTATCTCCAGTGAAGGGCAATCTTAATGCTTCAGCATACCAAGACATTTTGGACAATGCTATGCTTCCAACTTTGTGGCAGCAGTTTGGGGAAGGCCCATCTTGGTATCTTGTCACCTTGTATGAAGGCTGGTTAAAACAGCAAGACTAACTAGACTTATTTAGTGCATACCCTTTGCACGATTTAAGAATCAATTACATATAATCAAAAATACATTTACATTTACATTTATTTATTTAGCAGACGCTTTTATCCAAAGCGACTTACAAAAGTGCATACAGCAAGTATAGCGACAGTACGGGGACAGGATGTGTACAGTTCCACAATGAGACAGTTCTCAGCTGAGAGCAACGTCTGTTTGAGGACACAGTACTATTAGATTTGTACAATTACAGCCTATAGGGCAACTAATACGATCCACTTTCAAACGGCAAACTTCAACAACTTCAAACGGGGCAATGAGCGTCAGGGTAAAGACGGCAACAAGAAACAATTTAAAAAGCACAATTTAAAGAGCACAGCAATTGACGACAGCACTGATTGGGGGGGGACAAAATACTGGGGACAAAATTATTCCCATACAAACATACATTTGGTAAATATACAAGGGTAAACAGTCACTTACCTGTATAATATACAATGGTTAACAGTTAAATTGTACCAGTGAAAAAGGAATCAAGAATTCTCAGCATTTTTAAGCTTGGGATGTTACACTGGGTATACAGTATGCAGCATTGAGTGTAACATGTTGTCATTTGCTGAGAACGTTTTTTTGCAATGTAAGTCTTTCTAAAGCTCAGTCTGAGTCACAATAGGACAAGGTCTTAAGTTTACCTCGTATTTCTCACACTGAGCTAGAACATGTGTTGGGTCACTAACTCGTCGAATAAGAGGGCCTTGGGGGACAGCACTACGTCTGTTCTAATTTCATTGGTCACAGCAATAATATCAAAGTAGATGGATAATAAATCTGGCAGAGAGATGAAATTACATGATCCAAATGCATTTTCATCCCCTTTGCACATAATGTGTGGAAAATCTGACTTTGCTATGCGTGTCAACAAAGGAGATGGAGTGCTAAAATCATTTATGTGAAACAATACAGATGTCTAGCACATTGGCCAAAAGGGAGATCAATGCAGATTATACAGCATGATATATATTCACTATACACTTGATACAAGTGAAGTAAAAAATGTGTGTCCTTCTTTGCCCTGTTGTTGCCATTTCCTCATAGATTAAGAATATGAATACAATCAAGAATATGGGGATACATATTGATTTTGATGACCCTCTTAAAATTTAATTCTGTCTTTCTTTTAAATCATTATCATTGTTATTTATCAGGCTGTGTATCTATTTGATGTGTTTAGGTGAAAATGTGTAAATATCATACAAATTAATGTCAGTTACTTGTGTTTATGTGCCACAGCATACATGGTGGAATGTTTTTTGTACAAGTGAGGATTTAATCGTCCTGAATGATATGGTTTTCTTCACTTCTGGATATGGGTGCACTAACTGAATGAAAAATTACACAGCAGGTAAAGGGTGGATAAAAGGGTGGAGGCCATATGGATGCCAGGGGCAGAAAGGTCCAAGGTTACTAGAAACTTTAGTGCCAAATTTAGCCTGCCAATGGCCAGGGGAGACCCAACAACACCATCCCTGTGCAAGAGTGAACAGTGCATTTGTGTGGTGCACTAGCTATTGTTAGCTACTAACAGTCTACCATGTGACCAGAGATTTAACCCTTTCGCACGAAACTTATTTTATGCTATGTAGCGCGCATGGTACGTTACATGGTTTGTTATGTTTTCTTTAGCGTTATTAAGGTTCTCATAGTTTTCACCGCCGCATTTGTTATATTTTTTAATGTTAAATTGCTGTTTCCTCAAAGCTAAAATTAGCTACAATTTTTCCAATCTTGTGTTCTAATCGCACCAGTTTTAGCATACACGCTAAACGGAAAATCACACTGGTTTGATCGTACAGACAAAAGGGTTAAATGATGGAGACTGATGAAAATTACTGTATGTGGTTGTCCAGGAGTACAAATTTAAGAGCTATACATACTGGTCTCATCGAAGTTAAATATAGGCAGTTACTTAACTCGTAAAGCAGCGAGAATTGTGTAAGGGAATGGAGCAGAACACACAGAGATGATTAAACGCCCCCTGTCACTTTTGGATTGACACTTCTTATCTATCTGCCACATCTTTAAAAAATGTGCAACCACAATATTCATTTTTGACCCTCACTTATCACTCTAGTACATAAGGCAAAGCCCTGGTGCGAACATTTGGTCGCTCATCATTTTAAAGAATTATTTTTTGTAAATAGAACTGGGAAGAGGTGAAGGGGGAAGGGGGAGCACTTGTAGTCGTAGTGGTCACTAGATAAATATTGTTATGCCCTGTCAGTTTTGTTTTTTATTTTTTTCTTGAAATCGTAGAATTCCTCTCTGTGTCCTGAAGCATACAATTCAGCCAGAGTTAGTAGATGCTGTATATTGTTTTAATATCCTAAAATATTTTTCTTTTTGGTATGGCCATACACTGATGCAAGACTGCTGTAAATGATTTGTATTAAAAGTAAATAACTTAGGTACAATGCTGATTTTATAGCTACAATCAACAGCCTGCAAAACTTTTTGATCACATAGTCTCAATCCTGCTCCTGGGGCCCCCCTGCTCTGCACGTTTTCCCTCTTTCCCTGCTCTACCGACCTGACTGAACTCATCAGTGGCACTTTTGATTAGCTGAGCACACCTGATTTAATCAAAAGCATGTTAGTTATTTCAATCAGGTGTGTTTGGAGCAAAGATAGATAGAAGATATGCAGGACAGGGGGGCTCCAGGAGTAGGACTGAGAAACACTGGTATGGTATACCTCCAAAAAAATAGCACAACAGCAGAAAATAGATATCATTAAAAAGATATAATTTGAAATGATAAACATGCAGCAAAAATGATAGAATGTATTATATAGTTATTTTATCATGTTAAATGACATCTTATTAATCTTAGTTTCTCTTTGATGCTATATAACCATGAGGTTTATTAAATTTGAATTTTGAAACAAAATGTTGTGTCCTGTACACAGCTCTTCTCTGAGATCCCAAGTATCTTGGCACAAATGCATGGGCAGTGTAGCATAGTGGTTAAGGAGCAGGACTTGTGACCAAAAGGTTGGTGGTTCGATCCCTTACCCTTCAGCAAGGTACTTAACCCTCAGTAAATATCCCGCTCTATAAATGGATAACTGATGTAACTGATTGTAACTGATGTAAGTTGCTCTGGGTAAGAGTGTCTGCTAAATGCCAATAATGTAATGTAAAATGCACAAAAGAATACACAGTACATGAATTAAAACATTGAAATGTAACTAAACATTGCTTCACAAATACTTAAGTATATCTTCATGTCTGTACAAAGTATTGTTACTAGATAAAATTAAATCAATGCTTGCATTTGGATTGCTGGTCTGACATGTTTGGTTTTGTTGTATTATAATATAACAAGATATGCTATAGCCACACAGCCACAATTTATTTATCATAGTTAACCACAATCAATTATGGTGCATTACAACAAGTACGTTGTCATGTGTCACAGTGAATCTTGACTTTTAGTAATAGAATATTACATAAAAAAATCAGTTATGGTCAGCTTTGTTTACTCATGGGCTGCTCATATTTGCTTGTTCCATTTGCTGGCAGCAGGCCAGAGCAGGCTAATGCCAATGGCTAATGCCAATGGTTTGCTGATGTTGTCCCACTGTTCTCTTAATTTTTGCATTTCAATATTGGCAGGCCAGTTCACTGACAGCATTTAGACATACTGGTATGTAAATAGTTGACTGACAGAAGAACCATGTGGGGTTTGTCCAGAAAGAGATTTCTTGCAAGTTTATTTATTTTTTTCTTATTATTTTTTTGAAGTGTATGAAAAATTACTTCTAATCAAGACTGATGGTAAAATTTTATCATCCAGAATAAAAATTAGATTTTGATATTGGACATTAAGATATAGGATAACATGCTTTTATGCCTTAAAAAACTGCTTGCATGTCTGTGACTTGTTTTGTTGTGTTTTTAATTTTTTTTTTTTATTATTGATTGCAGTTTTTTTTTTTTTGGGGGGGGGGGGGGGGTGGCTGTTGTGCATCAGTCTTCTCAATGGCTCATGATGATCTGTTTCTGGAATAATCTGGAATTATTGTTTCAGCAGCAATTAAAGTGACCAACAAATGCCTATAGCTCAGAAGCACTTTTCCATCTGGTTTATCTCAATTCTATGGCTGGACAAATGTTTTGCATATAAAATCAAGCAGAGAAATAAGCATGTTATTTGCTTTATTGTGTTCTGTAGTGATTTCCTCCTTTAATTGCAAACTGTGCATGGAAATGGTTAGTATTTGGTTTTGGGCTGACTGTTCTTTCTGTATTTCTATATGGATTTCTGTACAAGCCAGTGGAAACCCACACTCATCATGAACTCTAATCTACAAACATCTGGAATGTAAAAGGTTTAGCTTTGTGAGTGTGATATGGGAGATAGGCCATCTGCATTTCTGTATCACACAACAGATCACTGGGAGATGATACAGAATGTGTTAGTGAATATATGCAAGCCTTTAATCAAGCTCTGTACTGCTTTGATGCAGATCCAGCAGGCTTCAAGGGAGTCTGTGCTGCAGTTTTAATGTGTAGGCCTTTGACATATGGGAAAGGGGAGGATGGCTTTTACAAAACCCTTCACAGCTTTTACTTAGGTATAAACACCTTGGTTAAAATTTTAATTATTGATTGGCAGTGCCTCAGCAGTTTATTGTCTGTGTCTAAGACTTTTGTAAGATTTGTTTTATACTGATGCTCTCTATTCTGTATTTTAGGTAATGTGAATAGTCAATGCTTACCTGACAAAGCAAGATACCCTACAAGGGGAATGCAACAAGTTAAAATGTCCATGATATGTTATTTATCCATCAAGGTGTGGTCAATATAACATGCTTCACATATTATGCACTTTATAATATCATGCATTACATTAAATAAACAACATTTAGGATAAAATGGTCAACCAACAGCTGGACTTCAAGACAAAAGCTCTAAGCTTGCACTAATGTTTCACAGCCGCCTCTGTTTCAATATTCCCTTCTAATAAACAGGCTTTTGCACTAATTAAAATATGAGGTAGGCCCTTTGGAAATTATAGATGCTCAAGGTTCTAACATAAGAGCTTATTTGGAAGAAGATCAGATATCCAGTCAGGCCCTTTTCCTCAAGAATTTTCATCCCATTTACTTGTGCAAGGTCTTATAAATATTAATGGATCTTGTTAAGTATTTGGAAGATCAAGCATTAGAAAAATACTCTCCAGCATCCAACAAATTACCATTTCATTTGCACCTTTAAGTATTTAAATAAGGAAACCTTTGCCACCTTGTAGTTAGACTAATATGCAGTCCACCAACATCGTTGTAATGATCAGATTTAATCTTTTTAACAAGTATTTACAATTTTAAATCAGAGCCTCTGCATTTTAATACAGAGATGAGCTGAATTAATATACACTAAGACACAGGAAGAGTAATATGTATCATTATCACAAGTTTTAAGTCATTCTGACACAAGCTACATGTTCTTGCATGAGATGAAGTATGCAGAAATGTAATCTGTTTTGTTTCCCATTACAGAAAAGCGATTCTAATGCAATGTTTCTTTAAGCAGCAGTATGAACCAGTCTCAGTCCTGGCAATAAAAAATCAAATTCAAAATCATTTTTATTAAAAAGGTGCCTCACCAGCATGCACTGTTATGTTGCAAACACATCTGAGGTCCATTTCTGGAAACCAGCAGGCATTGACAGTCTAAATCTCCCACCTTGCTCTATGTGTTTCAGCACAACCTATTCTTTTCTCTCTAATTAAGATTTCATTGTGCAATTGACTGGTGTTTGTCATAGTTTTTGCTTCTTTCTCCTCATATTCGGTAATTGGTGATATTTCATCCTGGCCATTAAATTACTCCAGCAATGACTGGGATAATTATTTGGCATGCAATTTTCTAATGCGAGTCATCAGTGTGTGGTCTTACATGTATTTATCTATTTAAAATCAAACATCATTTACATGCATGTACCTGTATATCAGCTGTGGTATACATTATTTGCATTACACGAGATGATTTGGGGAACTATACTTAGGACTTTCAAATCATGCTAAGGTTTTTCTGCACTGAACATAATTGCTGAGTGAATTCCTGCATGATCCTTATTTTTAAATATATCCATGAAATGCTACTGTAAATTAAATAGATATCCTAACATCATACTTTGCTTAGGTTGGTATTTGAATGTTTCTGAACTGAATGCTTTTTTATTTTTGCAGCAGCCATTTACTCCACTTGGCATAATGCTGTAAAAATTTTACTTACAAAAATGAATACATTAAAAGGTGTCACAGATAAGTAACTTGCATTTTATTCATTCAAGGTTTTTAAATGCTATACATTTATAAGAATGTAATCCATTTTTTATTGAATGTAGGTATTACATTTGGATTTGACATTGTTGATTTTACAACAGCTGATTTCCACAAGACTGTTGTGTCCCTGTGTAAAGTGTGCATAAAAGCATGTTTTAAATAAACAACTTTAACCAGGACACAGCAGCAGAAGTCTGATCAGTTCATCCATTACACAACTGGTATCACAGTGAGCCACTGCAGCAAGCAACTGAGCTCTGCCATCTGCCTGGGGCGGAGCTGTCAATCAACAGCGTTCAGCTGATCTCAGCACTTCACTCAGATTACAGGGGGCTGCTGCTTCTCTCTCTCCCTTTCTCTCTGTCTCTACCACTCCACATTCATGAAGATTCATCACACCTTAACAATGGAACTCAACCTCAGCACGATGTGACCGGAATGACTCATTTCATGTATTTATGTTGTCCCAGCTCCTGGAGCCTATTCAAGGGAACCTTTTTTCCTGGACTGGAAATAATGTAATTATTTCCAACAGCACCTACTGCATAACTTGGGATTTCATAAAACATGGTGCTGTGGTTTCAGCTCTAAAAATGATTGAAATAGCTTTGGGTCCTCGCATGCATTACAAGGCTTGTAAAACTGCAAGATGTGGGTGATTGCTCTATGTGATTTCAGCTTTCTGGACTTGAACCTTTGGGCCATCAGTCTTTGTTCCTAGCTATTTTGCTCTTTATCTGGGATTTTATTTGTCCTCAATGCACAACAAAATAGTTTTCCCAAAATTAAATTATGGCAAGCAGACAGATTCCACTGAAATGCTATGTTTACTGTGTCTAATATATATACCAGTACCCCCCCCCCCCAAAGAAATGTTATAGTTACCTCTTCTTAATGTGAGCAAGGTATTTCTATAAATCAAATAAGAGAAAACAGTAACATCTGTAACATTTAAAACTGAAATATTGTTGTAATTTATAAACAGTTAATGTTATAAACAGTTTATAACAGTATAAACCAGAAAATGTGTAATTTCCTATTGTGTCTTTGAAATGATAAGCACTGTAATTTCAAAGAAATGAGGACCTCTTTATTTACCAGAGGTAAATTTATTCTCAAATTAAAAAATTAATAAATATGTGGATATCCTTCTGTTTGATTTTACCTTTTTGCTAAATATTTTTTGTGCAACTGTTGAGAGGGTTAACCATGTTACCTTTTATTTTTAATTTATTTCTTAAATTGAATTTCAGACTTAACAGCTCCTCATATTCCAGCAAACTTGCTGACATGCACTGGTCTATGGAGCATTGATCTAGTCTAATATATGATTTTAATGTTTCTCATTTTCTTGACTTGCCAAGCCACATCCATCATGCTGTGCTACATTTAAGTTCTCTAAATGACTGCTTTTTAACTTTTGTCACTTATTCAGCAAAGAGAAATGTGCTGTATTTTGATGCTTGGCTTGCTCTGTGAGGCTATTTAAAAAGGAGCAAAAGGGTCAGATCATCTCTCTCATTTGAAGCATTTTTTGTTTGAAAGATTTAGTGGTCAGGTTTGTGTGAGAAAACATTTAAAAAAATTATAAAGATTTAAAGTCCTTGCTCAAAAATAAAACTTGATTGTTAGGTTATGACCCAAAAAGAAAAGATATTGCCAAAACAATTGCTCCATTGTCCGCATCCTATTCACAGCTCACTAAAACAACTTACTAAGTGTACACAGGAGATACTGCTGAGGTATGAAAAGCCCTTGTAAGGAATAAAAAGTGAACATTTCGAATAAAATCAAAAATTGAAAGAGTGTGCCAATTGTCAAAATGATTTGCGATTACAACTATTTGACTTTCCAAATGTTTTTAACTTTGGTCTTCAATCTACCTTGCAAAGGCTGACACCAGCATAGTTGTTAATTTGAGGAGATTAATGTGTATATTTTGCATTGCAAAATAAATCAAGGGAACAATCAGACATAATCATCTCATCCAGAGTAAGAACAAAAGAAAAATCAGGGTAATTTGGATAATTTAGGTATGTAGCTAGGTAGCCATCATGAAAGAAATGTTGGCCTTAAATAGTATATATATATATTTTTTTTTACATTTTTACTCAATACACTTGGTATCTGACTTACAGTGCCAGCGGCTGTCTTCAGGGGTTTTTCCTGGTGTAAGAATGATGGTCGCATAAAATCCACCCCTAATTTCTCGTGAAGCAGATGATAAACTTGGAAATGAATAAGGTGTTTTTCTGACTGAGTGGAGACAAAAATCATAAAATAATCATGAGTCATTAATAGATGGGTAATAAACTTTTAATGAACACACATAATTAGGATTCTCACACTTTGATGGATGTGACAGTCAGCAAATTTTCAATTTGAAATGGTTTCAATTAAACAAGGGTTCTTTGAAAGACTGAAGTGCCTTTTTATTGCTAAAGCAACTTGTTTGCACCCTTAAACTAAATGGTAGTATCTTTTCAATTGCATTTGTTTCCCTGTGTGGGAAGTTTAAGTCCATCTGGTGGTGGAACTAAGCTTCCACCATCAGCTCTCCACTTTATCACAATACTACATTATGTGTTTCTAAACCTACACATTTTAAGATTTTACACACTCTACTGTGCAATACAATCTGATTGCTATGTCTGTATCCTCAGCCCAAGTTCAGCCAAAAATAAATATAAAAGCATGTGTATGAAGGTAGCATATGCAGAAATATTGTTTATGCTGTAAATGTCTTTTGATAAGAATATCTGCTAACCCAGTAAATACATTCTTATTCACACAACATGAATATATTTTGTCCATAATCACTAAATGTGTCATTTTAAAATCTGTGAAAAAAATAAGATGTATCATTCATTGATTTGTCCCTTTATACAATATACTGGTCAATAACGATGACCAGAAAGCCGATTGGTTAAATATAGATGGCATTATTTGTTAGCAGTACAATGTATCATTCTAACACATTATGCCTTTGCATGTGTTCTGCTTGTTCAAATGATAACTACCCACGTGTTCAGAAACCCACCGCTACTTTTCTCCACCCTGTTGAAAAAATGCATAAAGCTGAATTAGCAAGAATACAAATAACCATGATTTTAATGAATTCCCCAAAGCTATTTACCCACGTTAAAATATGCAGCTTACTGATGAGATTTTCTACTGGATGTTAAATTATTTTAATTCATGAGCCAATGAGCTGGGGGAGGCATGTATTGGCTTCCTAGTCAATAAGCCTTGTCTAAAATTTGCTATCTTGGTTTAAACCTTACTCAGCTGTAATGTGTTTATGGATGTGAGGGATTGTATTTGTAGTCACACTTTGAAAAGTGTTAATAAATTAAAGCTTTTTTAAATGTCACAACAAAAAAACTAATTCAAGTTATCACCTCATGAACAAAATTGGCAATATAAGGTAATTAGAAATTAATTCATTATCACAGAGAGGGTCATATACTGTATGGATTTGCATGCACAGGTGAAATGTGCCTCAGGCCTGTCATATGAGTGACCATATTCATATGTGGTGGCGTGCTCTAAATTTTTGAATTGAAAACCCTTTACTATTATAAATTGTTTTCACACAGATGTTTTACTTGGTTTTTTATATGATTATGATCATATCATAATTTCAGGACTTTTGCAAAAGGTTTTGAATATGTGATGTTCCTTCCCCTTGGCATTACCAATTATGAATGTCTCAGTCACTTTTAAAGCCCTGTAACAATGACAGTCTATGCTGTCCATTATTTCTTATAATGCTCATAATGTACAAAATGATTATCCAAATGGCTATAAACATGACAATATAACCCATGACATATAATTACTAAAGGTTTTTGCCAAAAACTACAGGCTTAACACTGAATAGTAATATATTCTTGTTTGGTGTTGTTTAGTTTTATATGGTATGTAAAGGTAAAGCAAGTACAGCAGATCATAGTATGACATGGGGTGGTACAGTACGGTGGGTATTGGGGTGCATGGGACATCATCTGAATCAGTTTCACTAACATAATTTTAATTTAACTCTGCATATTAGTGGTCCAACAACTAAAGATTGACTCATCTTTGGATTAATAAGTATTGACCATTAAGATATATGGCCCAAAACAAGAACAGCCAGTTTTTCACCTAGTACTAAGTACTAAGTACCTACTTTAATGATTTATTATTCCATAAAGCCATTTTGCATTTTAACAGTGTGTTGCTTAGTATTGTAAGGATTCACATAGTATTGTACACAAATCATGTGATTGTTCATTGCTTTTTGCCTGAGATAGTTCCATGAGTGCGTTTTAACTGCTAGTCCAATTAGTCGGTAGTTTAGGTATTCCCCTCTCAGCTAGCTGCTCATTTGCACCTTAAATGAAGGAATTTATTGGGTGTGTTTGTGCAGAAGCTGCAGCGGAAGCTCTCAGCCTTGTTTTATGAAGACTTGGTCCTACAGAGACAAGAGAGTCTACCTAAGGGTGTCTATTGAAGGAGGCCACTGCAGGAGGTCCTGTCACATCACTACATCATATTGTGAATGTTATTTAACTATGTGCATCTATTCCCATCCATTATATTTGGGGGTTTTACTTCAGGGTATGTGTTGGTATTGTGTTGGAATGGGACAGACGTTGTATAATGTGTGTATTGTGTTGCAATTTGGTGTTGGACGAAGTGTGCAGTTGTGGCCTCCGCCCTGTGTGCTTGTTCGTGTATGGATGGTGGTGTTCTTGCTTGTGTTATGATTTATGTTTGACCTTGGGGGCCACTCTGGACAAGAGCACCTGCAAAATGTAAATGTAATGTTAAATGTATTTACATCTTACTCATGGTGCTCTTAAAAAGTGCATGTAAATGTACTTAAATAGCCACTACTGCATACTTCCAATGGGGGCACAAAACAATAGTACCAAGAAAATGCAATCAGTATGTGCACCTGCTTCAAATGACATTTTTATTAGGGCTAATGAAATCAAACACAGTTACTAAAGAAAGATTGAACTTTTAAAAATGACAAATGATGCTAACTATATCTACTGTAAATCTAATACATTACATTTGCCTGGCAGACACTTTCATTCAGAGCGACTTACGCAGCTTACATTTTTACATGTTATATAAATGTTTGCACTTATATGTACCTGAATATTTACTGAGGCAATTCAGGTTAAATACTTTGCCAAGGGGTGCAACAACAGTAGCCCACCTGGGAATCTAACCAACAACCTTCGGGTTATGAGGCCTTCCCTTCCCACTGTGCTATACTGCTACACCAAATACAGTGAAGCACATCGCTTGAAATAAGTTTTATATACGTTTAATATACTTGCCACTTAAATGCCTTGCTTGTTTGGGTCTGTTTTCATGATGTCATGCCTCCTCAGTTATTTGTGCATTTTTCACCTGTGGAAAGTGTCTTTTTTATTTGTGCCATGTCAACTGGCATCCAGGCAATTAGCTACACTGCACATTATTTTTCTAAACATGTGCTTTTAGGTGCATTGGTATGTAGCACAAGATAAGTTAAACTGTATTCAGATTCTAGAGGCTGTTTTCATTGACAATTTCACTCCAATGATTGCTATATTACACATTGTGAGCCCAAATGGATCCAGATGGATTGTTTGTGAGTTTTAAACAGCATTAGTATTAGAATGATTCTGTTTGTGTTTTTGTTGTTTGTTGTTTCATTATATGGAGCTGATTCTTATAAGAAGAACATTATAAGCAGAGTGTATTTCTTTAACACAGTGCACTGTATTTATGAAAATTTTAAGCCAAGTCAAAAGCAACTCTGCAATGCAGTAGATGAGGTGCCAGCTCTCAGAACTGTTTATATTCAAAAGTGTTTTTGTTTAGAATTAGGAATGCTAACCTGTTCAGTGTGAGAACTGCTTAAGTCTACTACATATTGCAGTGCTGCATATTTATTTATTTTTTTTTAATTTCATTTTCAGGTTTTATTCATGGATAAAAAGCATCCCGCTGAAGCCATGGCAGGATGTCAGTAACATCGGCAAAATCTGAGGATAGTAGATAACAAGAGTGGCACAATGGGCACAGAATAGCCTTAATGCATTGCATTGTGTCTTGTTTAATAGATTGTTGTTAATTTCTTCGTAATGAATTAGGAGAATAATCAGTCCCGAATGAGGATTTCATTAGTTGGGCAAAGATCAATAATCTAATCATGAATGTACAATGCATTTTTTTAGCATAGTCTGTAAATTACTTTCAGCAGATAAATGAGGTTCTACTGATGGAGTTGTTAATGTATAGGACCAATATGAGACAGTAGCTTTGTTCGTGGAAAAAGGAGACGGCTTCAGAGTAAAACGAGCATGACTGCAGTATGTATGCATTAATTGTGATGAGGTGAGAGACATATGTAAAGTGATGAACTGGTAAGGAAAAAGATAATGTGTATGTATATATGCATGTGTGTGTGTGTATATGTGTATGTATCGATTAGTGCTGCAATGATTAATCTATTGATTAGACCTATCAATCAACTAAAGCTCACTTGACAACTAATTCTTTGAAACAGATTAGTTTTAATAAACAAGTTAAACACTGCAATGCCATTGGTTACTGTTAGAATGTTCGACACTCTGAATACTTAAAGTATCAACCTCAGTACATTGTTTGAGTTAAACTACTATGAACAATCAATTTAATTCCATTATACAAGTATGGCCCATACACAATGCAGACATGCAATCTATCATACATAGTAAAGATAATTCGCTAGCTACACTCAGTCGAGTTACAGCAAGGTTAATAAAAGGAGAGTGTAAAATGTTAACCCTCCATAGACTCATCATGCTTTTTTGTTACCCCCTCTGGCATGCCGTTGTTGCCAGTTTATAAATTGCCTGTCTTTAATTGGTTTCAGTCTTTCTTTCTATAATTGACGTAGACCTGCATTTAGTTTAGTGTGTACCTTTTCAAACCTAACGAGTCCTTCCCAGGTAAGCAAACAGTATCTCAAGATAATTGTGGTTAGACCTCAAGAAATCAGTATGCAAATAAAGAAAATGAACTAGAGGAAGTCAAAAATCCCTCCTCAGAAGTGTCTGCACTTCATAAAACACTACATCACTAAAAGAAGCATCTTATCGGTGTAATCCATTCCAGAAGAGGGTTTACAAAATACCAGCTTCAGGGGTGGTTTGAATACTCAGTATTTTTGTCTAATATATTATGTTGTGTTTTTTATATTTAACCAGCAAAATGAAAACAAATGGATGGCACTGTATACATAAGTGTATGTATACATAACACATACATATATACTGTAGTTATACTGATATATTTTCTCTTTAAGACAGGTTATGCTGACTATACAGTTCAATACATTAATTGACAATAAATTCTGTGAGCCCATAAAAAGCGCTTGAGCAGTCATTTTCAAGATGGTCATGATTTTTTATGGTGCGGAACTTTTAATTTACTGGGATGATAAAAATAGATTTACTCTCAACCACTTGTATTTAATTTAATTAGCTAATCAACTATAAATCATCTTCTATAGAAAATGTAATTTAATTGAGATGGTATTTTCCAGATTTTTTTCTTTTTATTCTGTCACAATAAGTATAGTGATTGCAACCCCTTTAGTTCTTGGGTTTAGATGAATGTACATGCATGCATCACAAAGCCTTTCTAATAGGCATGCTTTGCCAAGCTGGATTTCCATGTTATTTTTCATTGCTCTTTCCATCTCCCCTGGCACATGGACACACACATTAATATTAATATGTATTTCCTATATATATAGGATATAGCAAATTTTCCTTTTGGTTTTATAATGAAAGGAAAGCAGCTAAAAATGGGTAATCCTGGACATCCTGACAAGCAACTTTTGTAACCACCTGTATCCCTGGAAGAAAAATTCAATTTGAACTTGAACAAAGTCTGTGGGCTCTCACTGTCAGCTGTTGACATAGCAGGGATAAAACATGAGCCTTAGAACTTAGCTTGCACTCAAAGTGAATGCTGCTCAGGAGCCCGCTGTATGTTTGAAATCATTACAGGGTTATGGAGGGAAATAGTTTATAAATATAATGAGCAATAGAATGGCTTCTAAAAGAGAATCCTAAATTTCAGTACAAGTATGTTCTATGTCACCTTAATTTGTTTGAAAGTTCTAAAGTAAATGATCTATTTATACAGTATATGGTTTAGTTATTAAGTTTGCTTGAAAAAGCGAATTTACTCTTATTCCTCTCATTTTTTCTTCTTCCATTTGATTTCTGCATGCACCTCCTATAGCTTTTAAGCTACACTTACAAAACCTGTCCAGTACTTTCAGCTAGTATGGGATTGTGTTACTTGTGCTTTATGTGTCAATACGTAAAGTATTTTTTTAGGTATTTACAATTTCCCATTGACTAACCTGTATAGAATGTTCAGAATCTGAACTTTTTATCATGTTCAGCTGACATCACAATAGGACTACAGAGTGACAGAGTGTCTTGAGCACAGCTTTCAACTCAGGAGTCAGCTTTCACTTATCTGGTGTGAGTCTCACACTTTCCACCTCAATCTCACACACTGTGACAAAATCTCACACCAGACCTGTTCACAGTAGTTTTGTTAAAAATAGAACTGGATTGGCAAGCAAAATAACTGGTTGAAAATAGTATTTGCTAGTTAGCTAGCTAGAATGAGTTCACTGGTTTTAAGTAGCTAACTTGTGACTTAGCTAGTGAGGTAGCTAGCTAAATAAACTAGTTAGCTGACAAACAAGATAATGTTGTAGGTAGTCTGGCTAAGTGCTTAACATGCTAGTTACCCTAGTAACAAGCTAACTACCTCAGAATGAGCTAATATGTTGACTTATACATGAAATGAGTGTGCATGTCTGCATGCAACGTTCTCAAATTGAAAATCTTACTGCAGCCTAAGCAATGTTGGCAACCCTAGTAACTACTAGCTACTACCATGTTTTTTGAAGCAAACTTAAAGTTTGTCTCCAAACTTTCGTGTATAGCCTTACTTTGTAATTCTCCAAAATCTCTCAAATTCAGTCATATCCAAATCATCCATGCTGTGCTGAGACGATGCACAGACTACGCTCAAAGACAGTCCATATGAGACCTCACTGCTCAGCAATGATGGGAGTAGAGTGTTACGAAAACTCCCCACGTATCTTTTTTGGTTTATGGTTTGGACCACTAACTAGCTAGAAAACTAAATACTTTGAGACCCTTTTTTTTTTACTGTTTCGGTGGGAGGTCTTAACTCAAATGGTGTCAGTGCTCCCACCCCCTAGCTGTTGTGTTTTTGTTTTTCCCTGTCCATGTGCTTTTTGTTTTCCTTGTGTTCTAGCCCTGCCCCACTCTCTGCCCTGTCTCCGCCCACCCGATCATCTCCACCTGCCTGCCTACACACCTGCTTCCCATCATCTCATCAGCCCAGCTCTATATCTACCCTGCTTGTCTCTGTCTTGTTGCCAGTTTGTTGCAGTGTGTTTGTACCTGTCTCGGTCCCACCGTGGTTTCTGCCTGATTGCTGTTCCCCGAATCGACCCTGCCTACGCTTCGACCTTCCTCCTGCCTGCTGCCCTGCCTTGTTCACCTGATCTACCTGACTACCTGGTTTGACCCTGCCTGTCCCCGGCTTTGATTCCTGACTGCGTTCGGACTGCCTGCCTGGTCTCTACCCTGCCTGTTTTTTGGTCATGATTTTCTGCCCGGCATCCTTAATAAAAGCACTTGGAATCTGGGGTTCTCGTGGTCCGCGCCTGAGTCCTTGCCTATGCCCTGACAAATGGACTGTACTTGCTGATTCAGGCAGACATTTTTAACATGTTTCCTTTGCAGTGGCATTTATCCAACGGTCATTTTGTGATCTTCAATGTGCATAGACCAGTAATATGTATTCAACTTTTCCTATATAGAAGCTATCTAGCTACTGTTTCAGCAAACCTTAGCAAGTAATGTATAAACAACTGAATTTGTGTATCTCTCCTTTCAAGCATGACAGCATTAGAATATAATACAGGCTGTAGTAATTAATTGATTACCTTTTCATTTGACAACTAGGACATGTTCAGTGCATTTTCAGATAAAATAGGCTGGTTGTAGTCACTGGTATTCAAGATCAATTTCTAACAATGTATGATGAAACTATAGGATCATATTGTGAAAACTGTATAAAAATGCAAATGAGAAATGTGACATTGTTTGCAGGACACAGGTAGCATGATCTGTATGTAATGGTACAGTTAAATATTACAAGCTACCTAGGACACTGATTGAACAGATCCTAATGATGACATAATGACTGTCAACCGATGCTATTTGCAAACAAATGGGGGTGCAGTGGATGTGAACTTATGGAGAGAAGTGACGGGTTCTAAGGCAACTGCCACCTTCACAGCAGCAAGTAGGTTATACAGAGAAGGGTAATAATTCTAACATCAAGCATGACCTTGATAAATTGCAAGCTCCTTAGTCAGTTATTTTTTTCTCTTGCACATTGTGGTTGCAAGGCAGGCCTGCCTGAAGCTTAATCATATAATGCTTGGCAGTTACTCTTTTATCACTTGATCAATGAAGACTATTTGCTGAACTAAATATTGCTGTTTATGCATCAGGCAAAATCAGAAAATGTTACAAACCATTCAAGACAGCAAATCACTACATTTTCTAATATCTGGTTGAGGTTTGATTGCATTTACTGTAGACTTTGAACTCCAATTGAAAAACAACCAGTGCTGTCAGAAAGTATTAAACTTTGTTAAATGTTGGTGTTCATCAGCATTTTTTCTTTGTGCCTCATAGTTTACCATTATGTTTAATTAAGTGCCCCTTGTCTTATTGTCAAGGTAGACACTGTACTGGGCTTTCAGTCTCAGGTGGTGTAATTGCAAATGCAAAATGACCTGCTGTTCTGTGCAAAAAATACTACTGCACCCTAAATATTCACAACCACTCCTTAACTCCCCACATTTTTACACCACCATCCATCACATTTCCTCACAGGCAAAGTACTAGCATAATGCAGATGCAAACTGCACAGTCTGTGTTTCTGGACTGTGCTCTGTTTTTGAGCCAAAACGCTGGCTCCTCCTCACAGTCTCATATTTTTGCACCAGCATTGGTTGAGAGGTATATGTTTTCCTCATATCTTTACAGGCAAATACCACACAGTGATTAATGTACGCACGTTTAAACAAGGATTCATTTATTGGGAGGGCCATGACCCCTTGTTTCACCAAACAACTGCTCTGTGGTTTAGTTCCCTTTTTATTGCATGTGCTTGGTTAATATTTCCAAGGCAGGCATCACAGCACAGAAAAGACACATGTAGCTTGGTAGAGTTCCTACAAAACAACTTAAATACACAATTAACAATAAGTCAGCACATTCAAATAACATATTAAATCTAAATATATTGTAAACTATTCACCGTTCATTACATATTTAAAATTTTGTAAATGATATATAAGATTTTCACTAAAAATGACCTTAAAGTTCCAAGCTGCTAGAACTACAACTTTTATTTGAGTCTTTTGAATACTTGTGTTCCAGCTATAGCTGTTGGAGGTTTTCATATTGTAACTACAAGAAGTTGTTATTAACCAGATATTATTATGATATATTTCCACTCCAAAAATCAACTAAATGTTTTCTGTTTGTTTTTAACAGATGGAGTAAATTGCTGAATTAAGGTGTTTTGATTGTTTGTGCTGTTAAATATTACCACTATAGTGTCATTGTCATTCTTAATGTTTATGAATTGTCATAGCTTTCTTAAAATTTGAACTCAGGAACATTTTTGGGAAAATGTTTTCAACATAGAAAACACAAATGGGTTATTTTAAATCTGGAATAAATAAAAAATGTATTTAATTCAATGATGCAATATTTTCACATATTTGTAAGGAACAGATGTTCCTCTCATGCAAATCTGATTTTAACTTCAAGATGGCATCACTCCAGTATTTTAAATTGATGTCATTACATAGACTTAAAAAATCTATTTAAGTATGTTGATTGCTGTCACCATTCTTTCTGTGTGTAAAAAAGTGGACTTTGAGGACAGATGTAATTACATCCATGTAAAAGCTAATAAGCTTGTGTCAGCTTCTATTTGGGAATAATTGCAGCTTTTGATAAATGTACAAAAACAAGGATTCAGGGAAAACAAAATGGCTACCCATAATGTGTAATCATCTTAAACTGCATTCACAAGTTAATGGAAGGCATTTGCTAAGTATGTTAAGTCCATCAACTGAAATATTTAATTGTCATTATGCCCATCACAGGGAAAGAAGAAAAATAGTAGCATTTTCAATGGAAATATTGTCTTTTCCCTTCTGTGTAAGAATATAATGTTGTTCAGATAAAACACCTTGCATGTACTGTACAGTACACACTGTGCATAGAGCCATTTGGGAAATTACCTATTTCTCCTCATCCACTTTAATTGCAGTGTGAGTACTATGAATTGTGTTCAGAACATTACAACGCTTGATGGAACAGAATAAACAGAGGTAGGATATGACATGTTGGACAGTTCATCTTATTGTGACACATCATTCTAGTTGGCCACAGTGCTGAGACATCTGTCAAGGCATGACAATCATGTGGTGGCTAGTGTTCTGTGTGTAAGCACAGTTGCTAATGTATATCTTTAGCACTGTGTGCACAGAGGAAAATATACAATGGATAGCGTGGCTGCTGAAAATATTTACCAATTCATGTCTGGACAGACAGGTAATATCAGATGGTCAAATCATAATGAACTGGCCATGCGGGCAAGGAAGTAGCATCATGACAGGTGGTCAGTGGTCAGTGCACAGGGCGAGAATTGTGCTATTGAAGATCCCGATAAGCTATCTAATCATAATTAATACTACATTAATTTGTTTTGTACCTTATTAAGATTTAATCACTGCCCGATGACAAAATTAACATTTTAAAATACATACAAATAAGACAGAGAATCTAATTGACTATGACAATATAAAATATTTGATTTATTATTTAAGTAATGATTTAAGTAATTTTAGGTTAATAAGACTTTATATGAGTAGCAATGTTGCACAATCGTATATGTCTGTAAAGAGGCAGGTTGAGATAAATGAATACATTAGCAGCATACTAAAGCAAATCATATAATGATCAGTGATAGGCATTCTTCTAGTCCAGCCACCTTGAACAGTGTTCTACATCAATGATCACTAGAGAAATGTATTAGATAAGATGTAAGCTGAGGTGGAGATGTTTTTGGTGGTGCGGACAAGGCGATTGTTATGCTTCAGAATGCTAGGATTATCAGCATTTTCTCAGGGTTTGGGGCATCTTGTGCTTTGACAAATATCTTGTGTCATGGCCACCGTCGTGGTTGTACCTCAGATGATTGGTAGCTGCCCAGTCGAGCATCTCCCCTCTGTCTGCAGGCTGACATGGCTTGCCTTGAAGCTTCTGTTTACCGTTCTGTTTCAGCAGCTTGTTCTCACTTCCCTTAGGTCACCCTTGCAGGCCCACATGTCATGTTTTTTCATTGCTACCTTGTCAAAAGGGCCTCTCTGCCACATCTATCAAGACAATCATTGAGGGCTTAATGCAAGAAGTGCAGCTCCTCTCACATTTTTCATTACCCCATAATTTATTAATATCCTCCTGTTGGACACTGCATTTATCTTGATAAAGCCTTTTCTTGGAGGGGCAGCAATGCAAAGTTGTGCTGTCGCGCTGGAAAATTCTCTCGCTTCACAGATCATGTTCAGCATGGTTTGCCATTTTATCTAATGTAACTCAACCCTTCCATCCCTTAACCTAAGGCAAACACATTCTCTTATTGCAGAGGGAGCCGAAGAGATTTTCATCACATGCAGAGAATTGCAGGACATGGTGGCTTTCTATCATTTTGATTAAATTCACCTGTTCACCTATTAACCTTAAGAAAAATTGTTAGCATTTGCCACTGCACTGTTGCAGCCTGTTAATTGCCATATAAGAATGGCAACGGGCAGCTAAACTTGATTTAAATGAAAGAGGTTTCAGACTACTACTTAGAGATTACAAAGCAGCATCAGGCCATCACTTCACCTTCTAGTCAAATTATGAGGTAAAAACACTGGTACCTATGTATAATGGTCAATTAATACTCAGCTTGCTACTTGCATCCTACCATAATAATGATACTCAGTTCTCTTTAGCATATCTTTTGAAAGAAGAGAGAAGAAAAATCATAGAGTATCCCAAACATAGTGTCCAGTTCCCCAGCTATTGCTTCTAGTCAAATGAAGGCACAGGAGGTTCCCAGCACCAAGTGTTGGAAAATAGCTCCCATGGTGGACATAAGGACTAGGAGAAGAGAGAGGCATCTGTGCTACAGGCATTTTTCAGCAGTGCACCACAGCTAATTTCATTAATTGTGTTTCATGCCTTGTTTCTTCTGATTACATCATTAAATCAATGCTGTATTTTTGTGGTTTGCAAAATAAAAATGTCATTTTGTTTTAACTGGCAATTTTTTTTGTCTTTTAAAAAATTTCTTTACCTTTTCCCATTTCTCTCACAAGAAAGGCTCCAGAGTGGATCATTTACAGAATTTTCTTAAAACATTCTCATTTCAATCAATCAACATACAGAATCAGAACAAAAGCCAAACTCTTGTAAAGAAAAATTAAAACCAGTAAGTACTTTCATGCATTTCCACTCCGTTTTGTCACTCAGTTTATATTTATTTATTATTTTTTGTTTGTTTGTTTGTTTTTTGGTGTTTTTGTTTGTTTTTTGGTAATTACTATTTGTACTAGTTATGATATATCCACATGCAAGGAAAACTTATTTATTTTAAAGAGAAAAAAATGCACACCATGAAAAAAATGAAATAACACACGCATGCACACAAACATGCACACCTACGTGCATTTGCCCCCATTAGGGAATGCTGACCTTAACTGTCAGTGGCACTAATGCAGTTTACAGTAAGTACGAAGAACTGGTAGATCACCAGAAATAAATCAAAAGAAATACATACCTACACATACACACACTGGTACACTAAAAACAGATGTTGTTCACATTTACTGTAACTCTGAGAGTTTCAGCTTAATAATTTCTATTAAGTCTAATTTTCAGTTTGTTGAGTCATTTGTTTCAATCTATAAAACTTTCAAATATATGAAACAGGTAAAAATGTGTTTGGTTATATAGCCTACTTGGTAGCATTGTTCTTTGTGTTTTTAAATTATGAAAATTGTGCCTCAGTTGTTTTCAAGGATGAAGGCCCATTTCCTGCGGTGAATATACAGTAGAATTGCATTTGCTGTTTATTCATTTATTTGATACCCATTTTTCACAAAGCTGTGAAAGGTTGTCATTTTACAAAATACTGTACTGCTGTCAACATGTTCTTAATACAAGATGCTATGCTATGTTAATATGTTAATAACTGAACAGTAGCTTCCTTATCCACTGATAGCCAAACCTAGTAATTGAATTTGACGTATAAGTTCTGTTATTTCTCCAGTTACTAAAAGCTGGCTTAACCTGATGCTTGAGGCATCAATTTGAGCCCCATTGTATAGCTAGGATCAGAAGAGTTAGCCCTGGGCATACAGTAGTAATGTAACATGCAAATACAAGACATACATCACCAATATAGTGTCCCACAGAAAAAAGCCTGCAAACAACAGCAGTGTTCTCCTTAGCTAGCGTACCATGGGGAATAAAGTAAGGATCTCAAAAACAGAAACTTTTTTTTTTTCCATAGAGGGCACTCAAACTCTGCTGGCTGCTTAGTCTGATTCTGAAATGCAGAAACAAACAGACAGTATTGTTTGAAGTGATACCTTGAAGATACCTTGAAGGATCTGCCTGTGAGGTAGGACTCAAACCAGCGAAGTGCACCGCTGGTGATGCCCAGTTCAGCGAGGGTGGCCAGGAAGATCTGGTGATTCACTGCGTCAAAGGCAGCGAGCAGGTATAATAGGACAAGGACCGATGACCTGGAGGCAGCTCTTGCTGTCTGCAGGGTGTCGACAATCGACAAGAGGAGTGGAGTGGTCAATTTTGAAGCCAGATTTTTTGGTATCCAACAGGTCATTCTGGGAGAAAAAACCAGAAACCTGGGTGAAAACCACTCGTTCAAGGGTTTTAGATGGAGAGAGACTGGTCTGTAGTTTTCTACTTGTGAGAGGTTAACTGTACACTTTCTGAGCAGTAGGGTTACCTGAGCCTACTTAAACGCGGTGGGGAAGGTGCCAGTGGTGCGTGATGTGTTGATGATATGCGTGAGTGCAGGTAAGAGTGTTGGAGAGATAGTCTGTGCTAATGGGTTGGAGCAATATTGCTGGGATAGAATGATGTAGGTGTGTGAACAGGTAATTAAAAAAAAAACAAAGGTATATCTTGCCATTCAACTGTTGCCCTCTGACAAGGATGCATTAGTGAAGGTGTTGAGTACAGTAGCCTCATGGCTATGTTAAACTGTGTCATGAATAAATCCCTGGACCTGAAGCCCTGTCATCAATTGGGCCTGAGCACAAATTATTACTGCCTTTCACTTTTACCTCTCAGGTTATGTGTTTATATGTCTTTGGCAGACATTCCAGCTCTACACTTTGATTGCTTATCCCAAGGGCCTGTAGTTATCAAATGACAAGATAACTCGCTTTACACAGACTGTGTGCATAGCACCAATGTGTGCTGTTAGACAGGAGCCTTGGTGACTGGAGCACTGAAGTGAATTCATTCAAAACTTTAGCAGTGCTACCCAGATTTGTTAAAGTGCACCTTATCTGTAAGAATTACTGATATTACAGTCAGTCACATACAGTGATCAGAATCACTGGGACAAAAGCACTGTTTTTGAATGCTGTTAAAAGCATTGCCTGTAATAATCAAGTAATCTGCTTATGAGAATACTTTGGACTCACTCACATGTAATTTGTGATGATGCGCAAATAAAAAAGAAGCTTTTGAATGTATGAGAGGCATTAATTGCTATAGCACCTAAGATGTACAGTATTCAGAAATGGCTGTGCATGTTCACTGAGTGCTTGGATGTCAGCTGACATGGCAGAGAAAAATAAAGAGGTCACTGTTTTACAGTGAAAAACATGAAATTAATGAACCTTAAAATCAGAAAGTGCATGAAGAAGAAAGATGATAAACCTAACGATGATAAACAACACTGAAGACATGGAGATTCTCAATAATTAATGTGAGTCAAATTACTATTTTATGTTTGAAAGAATTTAGTTAAGGATACTGACTTTGCCAAGGCATTGTAACTTACAGCACCAGCAATCTGCACAGTGAAAGTTATCTGCATGAGTCATATTATTCACTTTGAAATTAATGAGTCATATGATTTTTATTCCATTTATTAGAAGATTTTATAAGTATATTATATATTCAAATACTTTTTGTTCTATATTTAAAGAAGTTAGCTGAAGACAAAATATTAGTTAAAACATAAAGGCTCATTTTATCCTTTCAGTTGTAATTCTGCTGTTGAGAATCAACCACCAATAACATTCAAATCACCCTGAACAGATGTAATTCTTATACATCGAGTGCACTTTTAGGTTTGCCAGCTCAGTAAAGACCTTTGGCTTTCCTCTTTTGTAAAGACCCATTCTCTATCTGAAAGTGCTGTCTGCAAACTTCTAAAAACACAATATTTACTATGCAATGAAGAGAGTTACATAGGTTACTGTTCAAAATTAGGAACAAACCTCAAAGTAGGGGACTAAATCATTATTTATGATAATGCAAGAATGAACATTTCCAGACTATATTAAAATTGTGAATGGTAGGTTTTGTTTATATGGAATCCTACTAATTAGCAAGAAAGGAACAGGTGGCATATTTTGAAAGAAATAACATTTGTTCATCAGAATCAAAGGTATGAATCATTACGGAGTTAGCATTTGAAGGCGTTTGAAATGGTAATGATGGTTCATCAAATTGAAATAAATATTTGCTGAAACAGTTGTATTTTTTGTCGTAAAATGTTTCTTTCAATTCTAAGTGACTTTTATTTCCTAATTGGACCGTCGTCAGCTAATACAGATGCCACCAAATTCCCATGAAAGAGCAAGCATCTGTTGTTCCTGAATTTGAAAACAGCAGATGCACATTTAAAGAAACAATATTTTCTGAATGCATTTCAAATGCTTACATTTAAGAAACCAGTTAGTGTCAATAGTTGACATAACAAGAATAAGCTGGTGCAAGCTCAGCAATTGCTTAGAGAAAGGTACTGCAGGATAAATCATTTAAAAGAAGAATGTGAGGCTTCAAAGGCAGCATTAACAACAAGCATGGTAATAATAATCATCCCATGGTTAGAACAACCTCAGAGATTGTAGTGATTACAGTTTTCAATTCTGTACATTTTCTTGTACATTCTCAACCAACAAAACCACTGTGTGTCATCTTTGTATCAGCTACATCCACAAGGAAGGGTAGAAGAAATGAGGCTGAGGTTTTCAAAAGGACGAAGGAAACACTGGCATTACATTTCACCTTATCCGCTTTCCTCTCAAAGGAAAATGTATGGTGCACCTAATTAGAACAGACCACATAATTACGCTGTTGTGTAACATCCAGAAGCTTAATAAATATAATGCAGATTCAGAAGGTTTTTAAGCAATGGTACTTTTAATTTTATTTCTTTCCTATGAAAACGAACATCCCAGTCTCTGAGTGCATCCTAATTTAGAAGGAATGCCCTGATTAAAGGATTCTTTCTGCAGCTGTGGTACTGTGATAAGGGGTTTATGCTTAGACCTTGTGTGTGGTTGCAAAAAAAGCCTCTCATTTTCACATTAATGTGTCTACCCTCATTTCTGTGTCGTATACAGAAAGTGAAGGATGATGAGGACATTTCTTTCAGTGGATATACATTTTAGAGGGTACAAATGCACATATACATACATGGTTGTAGAACACTGCATTACAAGGCAAGGCAAATGTAGACTTAGCTCATAACCAGGGTTTGGAGGGTTACTTTTAATATGTATTCCACTACAGATTGCAGAATACTTGCCCTAAAATGTAATTTTTAACATATTCTGATAGATTACTCAAGTAACGTAATCTAAATACTAAACACAGTGTTTTTAATTTTTAAAATGTAAGTAAAAGTGTGAATGTGGCTTAAACTGGTTGGGTGATTCTCACTACAGTGTCCTTGAAAGAGCAAGATGGAATCTGAAGAATGTTCTTAACGGTTTTTTAAAGTCGTATACATATACACAGTATACATACCATGTACAATGGCAGAAGTAAGTATGTTAATGGGACTGACAAAAGTAGTCTGACATACCCTCAAGTAAATCATGAGATTTTTTTTAAAATAAACTTTGAACATGTTTATGACCCATGATGGAATTTTAAAACTACCTCCTCAATCAAAGAGCAGCACATTGTTATGAGGCTCTCAAGCTGTTTACTTTATTTCATGTGAGGACTGTTTGAACACACAATCTAGCTGCATAGCTAGAGTCTAGTTGTGTCACAGTCACTGAAATAGCCTTGGATAGTATAAGCAATGTTCAAACGCACAATGTAGCTGCATAGCTAGAGACTAGTTGTGTCACAGTCACTGAAATAGCCTTGGATAGTATAAACAATGTTCAAATGTGCACATCAGCATCATCCATGGATTGCAGATTGAGAATGTGACTGAGCTCCAAAATTTGAGTAATTGCATGTGCAGATACCACAATATTACATAAATTCTGCATCATACTTAGAGGTGTGCAGAGGAGTGTATTCATATTCATATCTGTATGTTTTCAGGGGTTTAATATCTGTACCTGCATTCATATTTGGAGAAATGGCAATGCGGCATAGTAGTATGTGCAGAGCAAAGATGACAATTTTTGTATAGCAAGGAAAAAATTAAGGAATTGTCTACATATAATATTAAAAAGCTCACTTATTCAAATAGAAATTGTCATAATTAACTAAACTAGTCATCTAACATTACTTACATAATGGATGGAGTTAGCAACTGGAATAAAACATTAAAAGAGTAGTCCTTTGTATTTATTCAAAACAACAAATTCGTACTGACTTTCAAACGGTTAGATAGCTACATCATTAATAAATCTTCATTCATCCTAGCTACACCAACAGTAATGCATAGACGTGGCTCTGATATTGCACAAAGAGAGTACAGAAGAGTATGTTGCTGCTGGCTACCAAGCTGATGAAGAAGATAAAAAGACAGCAAAAGAAAGATATACATTCTTAGCTTCTCGATTGTAGTAAGCAACTGAATCCATTATAAATTGTTAATTTTTCACCGGTAGCTTTCAAATGTAACCTGATTTGTCGCTACTGGCTTTAAAAAAGGAGCTGGCTGCATTTCAAAGCTTACAGAATTGAAAGATAGTGGACACTAGCAGCCCAACCAAGCTGAGACCATAACTTAAACTTGATGGCAAACAAGTTAATAGGCACCTACAGGGCCCCCAAAAAGAAAAGCGCTAATAGCAAACCCACAAGGGATGATTTAATCACTTGCAAGGAGCTTCAGGAATGAAGGCTGATAAACAATACAGAGAGCACTGGAGGGAGTAGAAACCTTGGTTCAGCTCAGGGGTAAGGAAGAAAAGATTCAAATACATATGCAACTGATCCATGCAATTTCACCATGATCATCATATGACAGTTTAAATTCTGAATTGCGGTATGAGAGCAACTCAGAGGAGACAAGCAAACTAACTCTTTTGTAGTACCCCAGGGCAACCTACCGGGCAACAGAGCCACAAATCCAAGTCACACTAGAAATCAAGTCACTCCTTACAATATTACCTTTTTGTCAAAAATTGTGGTACAGATTAAAAATAATACTCTACTTTACAGATACATCCCTGATACAATTATATGATGAAATGCTTTTGAGCATGCATTCTTTTCTTTTACAAAACTGAAATCGGTCAAGAGTGAGCTTTGGTATAAATCTGGTATAAAGTGCTGGACTCCTGACATTTTTGCTCTCTCATTAGTAAAGCCCTCCAGGGCCTAGAGGTTTGGGATGGGAATAGTTGAAACACAATCACTTGGTGGAAGAAACCTGTTACCACTGACAAGTGACACATTCTAGAAATGTGTAATCCAATCAGTAGCTGTTTCCAAATTAAATTAGCTACAGCAGCCAATTGTGAATGGAAACACAGATGAAAAATATGCTTGGGAATTCAGTTAGGGGTTACATGTTAACCTGGGAAAGAACAGAAAATGTTACTTTGTGTATTGATGTCTATATTGTCTAATACAGCGCATATCAGGGACAATTCTTTATGGAAGGATTTTCTCCCTTAACTCAAAGAAAATCCACAAAGTCAAAAATTAAATGAATAAGTCTCCATCAAATGGTGTAAACTATGTGTACTGAAATGCTATTAGACAGGTTCTGGTGGAAGGAAGTCCAGCCTAACATCCTGCCAGAAGATACTGTTTGCTGATTTTTTTTTGCAATAAATTAATAATAGAGACAGGTCATATTGATGAGCAATCTTCTCCAACACCTTCAAAAGTGGACAGATCAGGTTCAATGCATAAACGTTGTATTAGTTTCTAAATGTCATCATTTCAGAAATCACTGAGATGGATTCATTTATATTTCTCTAACAAATAGTTTATTTCTAGAATTTGCACCAGAAAACAAATAATACGATTGCAAATTGTGGGTTGTAAGATAGATAGTACATTGGCTAGCCAAAACAGATTAAGTTGCCAATAGTGTTTTATTGGAATTTATAGATAAGCAATCTGGCTCAACTGGCAAACAAATCACAGCTGTCAGATAATACACACATATAACATTAGCTAGCTAGCCTGAAGGATTTGTTTGTATAATTCATTGGTGACTTTTAATTACGTGCTAGGTAGCTAGTTGGTCCCAACGAAAGCACATATCATTCATGAATATCTTCAGTAGCATTTTTGTCAGCTGACTTGGAACAATGAATGCTGCCTAATCTGTTGTAAAATTATGCAAAGTGACAGACATTGAAGGGGAAACAGTCTGTACCCCCCAACTTAAGTAGCTAATGACACAGTTGGGACTCATCAGAATGAGAAAATGGATACTGTTTGTAAATTGTTCTCAATGCTCATAACAGTACTAGTCACAGATTAAAGCTGTGACGAGCATATTCCCGGAATAAACAACAGCGCCACAATGTGACATTCCCACAACGCAAGAGGATTTCTGTTTATTAATGGCCAAAATATTTTTTTAAAAATTTGGTAGAGAGTATTGTGTTTGTGTGTAAAAGTGTGTGTTAGCTGCTGCCATTATGTCTCCGAATGTGCATTGTATTTACCTGTTTTGTTCCCGAGGTAAGGCCTACTGGCAGCATACCTCTGTCAAGGCAAAGAGAAATATATGTATTGGCATTTAATTTTCACCGTTATTGTTCTAGAGAAAATATGTCTACACAGACATTGTATGCCACTACACATTTATTTGGAGTTTCATTATTTGAGAGGATAAACAGTGGTTAAAAATTGTTTACTTATGTACAGTGTTCAAGTTTACAATGCCAAACAGGCTCTGAGTGATACCACTGTTATTCATTCAACTGTTGGATGGGAGTAGCGTGAATCTAATGGGTTTAGAAGGAGGGAATTGTGAACGATTGGAAATTAACTACATAAAATCATTCAGTACCATTTTTTGTCATTTCCTTTGCTGCATTTGATTAACTGATTTTTTGCTTTTATGTTTTTTTTTTTTCTGTTGTTAATTTTATTTGTCTTTTTGGTTATTTTGATGGTTTGAGGTTTGTTCTATCTGGGAAGGGCCTCAGGTTTCTATGGGGCTGATATGGAACTTGTAGAGAGAGAAGGAGAGAAGGCTGTGAGATACCTACCTGGGCCAAACTACTGGTGCAGCTATTTTCATTAGTGATCATATGTTTGTTTTGTATTGATTTATTTTTTCTTTGTCTGTGCTCTGGTGTGTCCTAGTTTAGTGTATAGTGCCAATTGAAAATGGACTGCTAGTAATGCTAGTAAGCTTGAATGCTGACTTATTTTGAATTGAGGTTGACTGTGGATGACTTATGTTTATTACCTACAGTTGTATACATTTTGCTTAGCAGACACTCTTATCCATTACGTTATTAATTTGTACAGTTGGATATTGACTCAAACATACAAACCACTTTACTTTTTACTTCCCTGGTACTGTCCACCAGATTTTTCAAATATGTTTCATCATATCCCTAGGATGGACATTTGCAGCTGCATTAGATGGCCATTTTGATGCCACACAAGACAGGGACTATTAATTTGAAAGCTTTATTTTAAAGACAAACTTATAGATAAGCTGTTGCGTTTGATAATGTAAACAAAACTTTGCCTGTTAAAAAGCAAGTACATCTGTAGTGTATTGAATTACTTCCTGTGATTTCAGATAAAAAAAAAAAAACTTTTAATTGTTTAAGAGAAAGCAATTTCCTTTTAAAGGTGCTTCGTTGTTCTCACACTCTTTATTAACCATGGTATATGCAAATACACATATTACCCACTTTTTATATAACATTAAGTGTGTATTGTTGCTGTTGTTTGCATTGGGCACAAAGCCCCTTGTGAATAAGTCTGGTGGAACAGTGCAGTATTTGCAGATTTACCCATTTGCAGGTATCTCAAGAAAATATCTCTCAGAAATGTCGAGGGTCCTCTACACAGTCTAATTTCAGAAATTGAAAACAAACTTTGCACATTGAACAAGACAGATGTCAGAGACAAGATCTGGCAGTGAAATAGGCAGTGAAGCCAAAGAATGGAGAGGATCGCAGGTCCCAAAGCAAATCACGTGTGGATCCTTACATGAGTTCATCCAGCAACATCATGAAAAAATTGTGGGACATTGTAGTGCCTTTGATTCGTAAAATGAGAATTTGTTCAGGCATTCAGCAGGAGGACAAATGATCCACATTATGCACTGTGCATCAGACACTAAGCATGGTGTGACATTTCCATTCACTAGTCTGGTTTCATCACCAATCCCAAGTACCCCTTTATGGGAACCTTTGCAGATGGTGTTCCTGCTGTGGTAAAGGCACACTTAAAATGTCCTTTAAGCATAAGGATGTGACAGCCCAGCAGGCAGGCAATGCATTTTGCCTGGACTCTTTTCTCCATCTGAAAACAGCGTCAGAAATACTGTATACAGGTGCAGGTCCAGATGCTGGTCGTGAAATCTGAGAGCTGTGTCTTTGTAGTTTATTCAAAGTCTAGGCCATTAAGCCTTGCCATTGTTCCGTTTTTCCAAGTACTACTGCAAGTGGCAAGAGCTGCAAATGATGTGGGTACAGGCCACTTTCTAAATGGGTAGAGAGCCACTGATATATCTTTTGTGGGCCTGCTGTGTTTCATCAACTGGATATATGAGGCTTGTCTCACCAGGGCAACCACTGCACAGTGCTAGGGTGTAGCAGATGCAATCCTCCAATACACTTGCATACAAACCACGGCTATTTTTCACACTAGAAGTTGTCCAGCACACTGAAGTAAGCTTAGTGCCGATTGGAGGATGGGTGTGGCTTTACTTACATCTTCTAAGGGAGCTGCAGTCACTTGATGAGTGCCAAGCATCCCTGCCAACATACAAAGAACAAAGACAATTTGTGCTGCTGCTGTATGCTCCTGGTTACGGTTGGCTGATGACATGGCTGACTCTGAACCGGGGCTCACCATGAGTGCCTTAACCACTGAACTACTTGGATACTCCTGTTGCATAAGATGTATTATTGAGTGAAAGTATTAATATAAAATTGTAATAATATTGGTGTGCTGAGGATTTTAGGGAGGCGACAAAATTATCTATAAGAGCTGGGCATGAAATCCTGGGCCTGCATTTGTTACGCGTCTCAGAGCAAGAAAGGTCTAAGTGCTTGAAAAATCTGGGAGTGACATCAGTTTGGTACTACTCTTACTCCTACGTGATTTATCAAATTCTTTATACCTAAAAGTACTAAAACCTCTGCAAGTATTTAGGAGCTGTAAGCTGTTCAAATACATTACATTGCTGACAGGTGGCTACATCAAGGCAGCATGCATGCATTTTTTTGGGAGAGCAAATACATCATGCATACATTTGACAACATGCATCTGTTAAAAATATATCAGTCAGATAAGGAAGGGATTTTATTTGTTCTGTGAGAATAACTGTACTACTTACTTCTTCAGTGAAAGTCATTTAAACTTTGCTTCTTGGCAACAGGGAAAGTCTGTTTTTAAAGACAAATAATGTCATCTACTCAGCGATAATGGATACCTCCATAAAGCATGAACAACATTTCTCATCTATAGGGTTCATAAGGTTACAGTTTTGTGGAGACAGAAAGTTGGCATTTGGCAGTCTGGAAAATTTGACATAGCCAAGCTGCATAATAGAAGCTTGTGCAATTCTGCACAATATCTGCAAGCTGCCAATTTGTGTTGGCATATGTGGGATTTCTAAATTATTGTCCTTGAGGGGAAACTTAAAATTAAGACAATGTTAACTTTCATGAAAAATTAAAATTATAAAGTCTTAACATACATTTTATTGTTGTGATTATTAACAAAACAATTTCAAACCATCCATGCTGATTTTCTGGCATTTATTCACATTAGGCCAGATTCACATGCATACAAACTTTGTTTGTGCATACAATTAAAATGATGATAATTTTGGAATTCATAAGTTTATTCTTACCTGTAATTTGGTTCTATCTACAAACGAATTTCATGACTGCTCCAGACCAATATTACCACATATGCAATCACAGATTTCGGCAAGACAGTGACATTCCTATAAAATTGTGTAAGTATCAAATTTATATGTGAGCAAAATAACCTTTTGCAGTCAAAATCTATTAAAAAAATGTGATTCGTTTTGCAATAAACAAACAAACAAAAAGTAATGTAACTAATGAGATGCTTGTAATAGATATCTGTTAGATCAGCTCAAGACATATTCAAAATCTCAACAAAACAACAACAAAGAACTACAGTTTCACAGACAGGGACACTGACAGAAAGGGGGATACAGAGGTTCCAGGCTGGATGGGGCCACAAAACGGATTGATAGGGCTTTGTCATCAATATCACTAATAGCCCCAGTGGCATATTTTTTTGGCATGCTTGCATTTTAGTCATTCTCATTTCATTCATTAATCCTCATTATCCTACTCGTCACCAGTGTTGGCCACTAACAGATTCTCCCAAATTAGTAGTGGTAGGGGGGCATCATTGGACATGGCTTTGCGAGGATGCCATCCTTTCTCTGATAATTTACATCCATGTTTTGAGTTTGCACTTTTGCGGGATATCTAAGATTAGCCTTTGTCATCCAAAAATCCAGCTGTGTGAATGCTTCATTATCATGAGACCATTTGTAAACAAGGTCTCTGCATCCCCGCCTGAACTGGGTCTCCGTCATCTTGGGCAAAAGTTGGCAGAAACAAGATTCAGAAAAGAAGCTTTCCTTTGCTTTGCCCAGTAGTGACCAGCTCTCCAGCAAAGGATGTTTACTGTCAGCATCTCTACCACCACCACTCTTCCCAAGTTAGATGAGGCAATGGCACTCCTGAAATCCTAAAAATCAAAAATTGCACCTCCAGGCCACTTCCTCATGGATGAAAACGATCTGTGTTCATAAAGGTGTGGGCCTGGCTCACAGAACCTCTATTTATATCCTCAAGTGGTGTGGATTTACCATTTATGACACTCACAGTGGCTGTGCCCTGTGCAGTTGTTAACCCACTAGATCACATGCTGTGTGTCCCACTCCCTCTCTGGTGCAATATTTTAGGCTGATGGTACCTCATTTGCCTTCCTCCCAGCAATTCCCTCGAACTAAATGACTGTGATGTTGTTTGTCTGTAATGTTGAATTTTTCCCACAGTTGCAAAAGTCTCACGGAAGGCTATGATTCACTTTGTAAAGACAAGTCTTCACACCTGGCATGCAAGGGAGGATAACATGCTTCTGCAAGTCAACACAGCAGATGGACTGGTCTGAGATGGACCTGCTCTGATCAAAGGTGTCTGCTGTACTCTCACTGTTCTTGAGTTTCCAATGCCACCCCTTGGCATTACTCTAATACTTGTTTGTTGCTTCATCATTTGATTTTCTTGAGTAAAAGTACAAACTCCTCAAGATGACATATTAATGTAGTGCCAAAATCTAGCCTACATTCCATAGCCAGCAGACATCAATCTGAAATAATTTCTTCTGTTTGGACATTTTTTAACCCTGAAAATGAAGACACCAAAAAACTGCTAATTGCAGTCTGTGTGATGGGAAATTTTGAGGGGAGGTACAAAGTTAATAGATTTTAACACAAGCAATTTTATCAAACATCTATAGAGTTGCCATCCAGCGCATGAGACATGAAATTGACGTGAAGGCTAAGCAGAGCGAAGCTAACCTGGCTAGCCTGCAGCATTGCTACAGTCTCTGTACTGGCAAGAACACCTGTCTCAGGACAGTTCAAAGGCAAAGAAAATTACAGAGAAAATAAAAGAATTTTTTGGTCTTGATAACAACCTCTCTCAGTTGTAGAAGAAGTAGGGTTCCACTGCCTTATGGACTGCCTAGAGTCATGCAATGCATTGCCAGGCCGGCAGTGTCTTTCTGAAACAGCTCTGCCTCAACTGTAAAAGGAGGTCTCAGCACACGTACACCAGCTGCTACAAGACTTTACTGCCCTCAGTTTCACCACTGATATCTGGAGTTCAGATGTTTGCCCACTGTCAATGTTAAGTTTCACAGTGGGTGGGTTAAAGGTCTACTCTTAAAAATGGTATACAGCACTCCAGGCAATTCCACAGCTCACACACAGCTGGCATGATCTCATTGGCATTCAATAAAATGCTGCAAGAATGGAAAATCCCAAAATCAAATGTCTGTTAGTTGAGGATAATGCTAAAAATCTATCAAATGTATTCCAAGATGTGGGGCCTCTCAGCTTGCCCTGCCTTGCTTATATATCATAGCTCTCTCTGCATGAAGATTTGCTGTCATTCAGCCAGTGAGCCTGACAGTGATTTACTTAACATTTGTTGCATGAGGTTCAGTATTTACTTGTTGGACAATATTTGCATGTACAGCAGCCCCACAAACTACACATGTTCATTATTTTGTGTACTGTCTTATTTCTTTGACATCTTAGCCTTTTCCAATTGGTTTGTTGGTTTCATTTCTACAAATTCAACATTCTGATTTGACCTATATTTTAGTCTACCTCGGTCCATTGGCCCACAGATCAGTAGGCACACTGAGAATCGTCTCTGTGTTCCTGAAGTTCAGTGCAGCTATGTCTGTATACATGCCGGCTCTAGCCATTTTGGTGCCCTAGGCAAGATTAGGATTTGGTGTGGGAATGATACTGGGAATGATAAAAATGCATTTGGTGTGGCTGCACTTTTACATGATATGGACATTAGCCAATTAAACAAGAGTTTTAATGTCCTGTTATTTCAAAGGCAAAGGAGTACATCTTTAATAATGGAGACTTGAGAGGTAATACACATTGGAAGTGGGATTTCTATAAACTCAAGTTTCAACCTGATATGGTCAATAAATTCTGTTAAGTCAGTTGAATGTTTGCATTCAGTAGCAGTTGGGACTTAAGAGGAAATTCGCATTTGCATTATGACGTCATAAAGTAATTAGTAAAATGATGTGTCTTTTTCATATTGCATTCTTCCCTCTTTCAGATGGAAAAATACAATACATCAAGTGTTGTATGAATGCTACAACAGAACTGTTACAGGAATGTTAGGGTACTGGTTTTCCTTTTTCCTGATTTCCAAACATTCATGGTTTAGCTGAAGCCTGTGACTGTGTGACTGAAGGTGACATTCACTTCAAAATATGTTTGAAAATAAATGTCCAGTATATTTATTTGTAGGAAGTGCTGTATGTCTACGATTTCCCAGTGACATACGTTTAGTACCTCATTCATGAAAAGAACAGTTTTTTCCACTGAACAACAATGCACATTTTAATGACTTGTATGAAGAGCCAGTCACAAAGAACTCGGGGTAGCAAAAATGGAACAGTCCAACAGATTTCCAAATGGTGCAGAAGAAAAATAATGGGGCTGAGTAGTATAAGGGTGACCCAGTTCCCATAAGACTATAAGATTGATCACCTACACCAAAAGGATACTAAGGAAAAGAGGTCTATTGACCACAGCAATAACTCATATGCTGCTAAAGCATGCTGGCTGTGAGTCTGCTATTCAGTGATAGTGCCTCCATTATGGGATGTGCATTACAGAAGTCATAGCAATATGAAATGTACTCTCACTGTCAAGTAGCCACAAAGCATCTATCCATCCATTAAGTGTCTGGTAGCCATTCTACCTTGCTTGCTGAGTAAATGAAAAAAGAGTAAAATTTTATTAGGATAAAATGTTTTTTTACAACAAAGTGACACACACTTAAAAGCATATCCAAATACATATGAGGACTCTTAAAATTCCCATATGTGGTTTAAATGAAGGATGAATGTCCATACTGTATAAATAGGATGCCACATAAATCTGTGTGTAGAGGAAGGAATTAGGCGACACTGAAGTGCAACTAGTTTTTGTCACTCATTTTTATGCATGTAGAAAAAGGTCTGCATTCACCCTGACCTCAGATATGTCATCTTTACTTACATCTACATTTATTATAAAATGAATTTTATTTTCAAACAAAAGCAGGCATGTACAAAATATCACACATATGTATTGTGTGGTCAAAGTAATGGAAGCTTTTACTGAAAACTTACATAAAGAACATTTCCTTCAGCCCATATAATCAATCCATATAATCAGCCCTATATGTTAAATTAAGTGGCTTGTTCCTATGTTAACATTATCAACCGTTTAAAGGAAATAAAAAGTGGCTAAGTAAGTAATTACTTACTTTTTGTTTCAGACATATATGTTAGTGGCTAATTAGTTGACTACTTGTGCTTCCTCAAGGTAAGTTGTCCCATTCTCGATTATTTTCTTTGTGACAAAGCTGAGGACACAATAATCAGCCTACAAACTGTTAAGTAAATGGCAGAGTGTTTTTTTTTTTTCCATTTTACATGCAACATTGTGAAACTGTGTAACTTTAGGTGTAAAATTTTACCAGTAATTCATATGTTGTGAATTGTTATGGTGTTGCTGTTATGGTGCAATCCACTTATATTTGTATGTATGCTGGGTTTCACCTAGCTATGCAGTGTCTGGTGGACAGTGACATGTAATTGCTATATAATATATGTCTGTTTCAGAATTTTAATTGTCCTGGCTAGGCTACAATTGCTTGCTTTATTCACCTCAATATTTTCACCATTTGCAGTTCTTGCACATCTGCTGCATATGTGAGACTGACGTAGACTCAACTCCTGCACAGCAGTTATGATCTGTTAAATATACTTATGCTTTCCTTTTTATCACTTTAATTTTAATTACATAACATTATGCTGTAAAAGCTGTTTATAAAAATTGTTGTCTGCTACTAGAATTAAATTTTTGGTAGAGCAGAGAATGCTTAACATAGCCCTGTTATTATGAAAATACTATTAATCATTTGTTCACTGAATTGTTGCATTATGTTGGATGAGTTTTGTGGAAAGGAACAAATAACCAGTTCATAACTCATCGTTAAAAGACTGCATTTGCAGGTTTCCTCATTCACAGAGATCTCAAGACCATACCCCCCATGACTGGTGAAGGTCACCTGTGTGTTATTTTTCTGTAAGCAGCATTCATTATAAAATTTCAAAACCCACAAGGCTTTCAGATAAGATTAAACAAAAACACACAAGGACTAGTTACTTATGTAATAAAGAAATAATCTAAGATACAATGGATTGCACTGCACTAGAAGAGTGCAAGTTTGTGCAGTTTACGTGAGGTATGGTCCAGATTTGTTCACTTTGAGTAACTGGACTTCATTTTGACATCAGTAATTGAAATGGCAGTAGCCAGAGCATTCAGTGAAGAAGCAATGCCCATGCTTCTTGTTGTAATTGAATGATTGGTAAACATATCTTCATTTACCTATGTCTTGTTCATTTGCCAATTTGTTCATAGTTAGCATGACCTCACTTTTTTGCTTTTGTGTCTTGTCATTTCTCTTTGTAGACTCAACCCAGTTCTCTTTCTGAGTCATTGGTGACTATGTGAAGGCAGCACGGGGCTCCCAACCTGAAGCACTAGCTCCAGTGTTCCCCTTTCAATTCATCCATCTGATCCTGACACTAAGGAGAAACAAATGTGCTATTCACAGTTCAAGATGTTCATCATAATGTCCATTCTTATTCTTGGTCATGGCAATATGTACAAATATATTTGGCATGTATTATGTATTATATATATATACCAGTCAATGTAAAACACTAGTCAATGTAAACACAATGTAAAACACAATGTAAAAAAACACATGCACACACAAAAAATACACACACAATTTTTTTTTTCTTTTTTCTTTTTCATTGTGTTGTACACTGACTAGTGGGGAACTTTTCAGGATTCCAGATACAGTTACCTTGGCTTTCAGACACAAATGGCATAGAGCTTAGCACACACAAAATGTTGTCAGGTGCTGCTGATCTGGGGCTTTTCACATGGTGAAACAATCGCAGTAATTGGAGAAGTAGATTGTTTCAGCAGAAATGCAGAGTCCATGCAGTGATATATAGTGCAGATAATTTAACTGATACTAGCTGGATTTAAATCAGTTCCATCAAAATCCTACTGAGTCAATTTGTGCAAGGAGCACGGATGGCAAATGAAGCACAGATGTTTCCACTTGTGTCTTGGCATGTGAATCTGGCTGCTGGGCTACAAGAGTCAGCTGACTTAGGAAATAATGGGCTGACTGTGTTTGCATGGTTTGCCATGTGTCTTGATTTTTTTTTGTTGCTTATTGGATATATTTCAATTTTTCAGAAAAATGAACTTGACAAGTTTCAATCATTGAAATCTGTAATAATAAATTATTCGCATGTGAATAATAAGCTGTTTACCTCTGTCCTAAGAATTCTAATGAAGATAATCATTTAATGATGTTCAAATTGTAAGCATTATATTACAGCACTTACATCCAAGGCTGAAGTGTTTACTTTTTGCACGAACAAAATATTTATGTTCCACTGATTTGGTTAACTATCAAATTTATTATGAATAGAGGCATGCCAACCTTACTGCGATCATAATGCTATACATAATTTCTGTTGTCAGTGTTAGATATACTTGTATTTGGACCGAAAAGCAAGATACATGAACATACACATGTCTCGTAATTGTCAGGAAGTGTCTGAAGAGTGTTCTGAGGGAAGACAACTGAAGGAATGTAGATTTCTCTCCAAGTTCAAATCTACTTTGCAGTCCAAATGAAAGTCACAAGGTAGCAACTCCCTACAACAATCACAAGGGGTGCTATATATTTAGGTTATTTGTTAGCTGTTAGCTAACAAAATAATCACATAGTTGTACAATACAGTGTTTTCCCTGTCCAAGATGTTATTTGCCTGTAAGTAACCTAATATGATGAGCAGAAAGGCATGTCACTGAAGTGGGTGTGCATATAGAATAATACACAGTGCAAATGTGCAGACGTGTACTCCAATCACAGTGTTCATTGACAATTTTCTTGTTTACAATGAAAAAACTAAATAAGTTACAATTTCAAGTATTTGTTGAAAATGAGCGTACTAGCTGTACGTGTCCATGCTGTTGAATGAGGATGCATTTACAAGATGTAACTTAGAAAATGTGAGATGGTAATATCAATTCCTAATCCTCTGTTTATGTCAGAGATTCATAATGCCACACTTAAAAGGGATGAAATGGATTTAATAAATTAATTGTATTTAATAGTACTGAGCAGAATTTTTAACTCCCCAGCCATGATAAAAAGCCTCCATTTTTATTTTATTATTTTATATTCCTTACATGAAGGTATTTTCTGCACAGCTTGGGCAGTAAGGATGTACATAAGGCAGTGCGACTTAACATAGAAGCCATGTGTCAGTAGAACAACACTGGCAAGCAATCACATTCATTTTTTTATTCTGCGTGTCTATGGCAACTTGATTAAAGTACTGAAGCATTCTTCCTTACAGCCTAATCAGCAACCTGTACCTTTTTTATCTTAATTTTTAAAAACAAGGTTTTTATAGGTTGCTCCCAATTAAATAATAGATAAGACAGATTTTACATCAGATATCCCTGAGGTTATGAAAAATATTCAGTCATTCCCATAAATGGGGAGTTTGACACATCCTTGGTGATGTTAAGATTTCCCACAGAAGCAGGTTGGAAGTTAATAAAAAAGTAGTTCCATTTATGAAGATGGTCATTGTTGGGACCTCATCTGGTTATTCAAAAACATACAGAGAATAGAAGAATGATGCAGGTGTTGTTAGCATTCTTCCAGTTCAGAACTCTTGACATTGTTTAAAATACTACAGAGCTGCACAATAATGATGTTCAAATTGTAAGCATTATATTACAGTACTTTTGGAAAAGTGCCTTTTTGTAGTGGTCTTGACATGTAACTTATTTATTGTGTGTTGTCCTCTTTAAAGTCTATAGCCATCCCTTGTGGTGTCTCATTGGGAACACTCCACACCTTCTTGATTTTAGGAATATGAAATTACACTTGGAGAAGATCAGGGTTTACTGCCAGGGTGTAATCAGCATCATTCAAAGGAGCATCCTCATTGTAAGAGGGGATTTCTACTGAGAAGTTAATTTTGCTGTCAGCAGGGGCATTGGCTGGACTGTTAACCATCAGGGGCTGAGCCCAGACTTTTCTCCATCGAAAAACTTAAACATACTTCTAAATAGACTGTTTCCATGATTTTTTTTTTCTTGCATGTGAGGGCTACACATTGCTTAAAAAAGGGCTTGGATTTGATTTACCATATAATCTGCACATGAATATTCCAGCCACCTGAATGTCTCAAACCAAAATGAGTGTCATATAAGATACCTGCTACCATTATTACTAGGCCTACGTGATGAAAAATCCTCAAAACCCATAATACAATGGCAATTTCACAAATGAGAGTTGAAAATGGCCAACTACTCAAAGTGACTGAGTAAACTTTCATAATTTGGTTGCAAAATCATTGATGATGGGCCTACTTGATATAAACCACAATTCCCACCTCAGTGGTACAGGTAGTAAAACATGAGAAAATATTGCTACCTGTGGAAAAATTAAGACAATGACAGAATTCTGTATTTTTAAAATTATCTGTTTAAATTTAGCCTGCTTCAGTATCGTTATGACCCAACTTGTCCAGGCTGCAATATAAGAAGGGAAACAGACATAAGGGTAGGATTAAATGCAATGGCTGAATTTATTTGCAATTAGAAAGAAAGAAATAGAACTGTGTTCTCTGAAGCTAATAAACAGTGCTTGCTGCCTGTCAAATTACACTACAGTGTGTGAAGAGGACATAATAATGGCAATGGCAACTTTTTTCCATTGTAGATAAAGCACAAACTGGTAAGGGAATTTCTGACAGTTCTGAAAATTGTTTGTCCACCGTCTGAAGGCTTCCGATACGTTCACGACCACTATCACTGACACCTGACACTGACCTGCAGTGATGTCTGTGTGACACATCTAAATCATTTAGATTCAGTGTTTATTTCCTAGTTTAATCTGACATCTCTCGTGAGTGAGCCAACTTTTTAAATGTTATCAGCTCAGCTAGTAGCCTAAAGTTTTTTTTATGGAAGCTGTGGTAACAGCTATACAACAATATAAAACGTTTTGGCTATCTAACACAAGACTAGGCTAGTTTGGTGTCGCTAGCCAAGGGGAGGTGCAACTAAGCTATCAGTGCTAACGGTTTAGCTGGCTACAGTGTAATGCAAAGTACTTTAGCTGTATATAACTTATGCTGTGCTCGTGTCATGTTCACATAACTTGGAACTCATATAGACATTTACACACAGCATGAGAGGATGTTTGTGCTTCAGCCTCAACCCCTTTACTGCAAACAATTCTGCGTATAACCATTTTTTCCTTACACTGACTGACTGTGTGAGCTAGCATTTGGCATAGTAACCCCATCAATTGAAGAATTGACAGAGACCTGTCAACCAATAAGACACAAGTATTTCCACGTATTTTCCTGTGAACCCTCTCTTGTTCTTGTCTCTGTTCATTGAAGATAAAATACAACACTCCATTCAGATACAAAATCACTGCGGTCTTCTTTTACTAACATTCAGTTACGTTCAGTGACAAATCGCTCAAAGTGGAAAATTATTTGGTGCTAAAGAAAAAATCTTTGGGGCTACAGCCCTGAATGCCTAGGTGACGCCTTTGGCTGTCAACCAGAGCTGAAGTCACAACCTGATTGTTTCGTCTTGGTATTGTGTTCCAACATCATTAATTTCCCATTTTAAATTTTGAGCATTTTTTTCCTGAATTATATAAAATGAAAGGTACAACATTGAAATGATGTACAAAATGTTTCAAATAATTTAATATAGATTTTGTAAACAGACTATAAATGAAAATGGATAGCTTTTTCAAAACAAATATGTGTGTGCCTGTATGCGTGTGTATGTATGTAAGGGATATTTACATTTACATTTATTCATTTAGCAGATGCTTTTATCCAAAGCAACGTACAAAAGTGCATATAGTGGGCAAACAGGCACAAGGGCAAGATGTGTACAGGTCATACAAAGCAGACAGTGCTGAAGCTGAGCACAAGGTCAGTGTAGCGAGACAGAACTAATCTGATCTAAGGGTACATATATCGAATACAATTATGCAGATATGCCGCAACCTGTAACCTGTAATGTTTCAAGAATATATAGCATTTCTGGTGGTGGCTAATTCAGTTCATTGGAATATTTCATATTTAGGAGAAAACTGACAGAGTGTTTCAGTGACAGCTGTAATACAAGTGTTAGAAAATTCATACATGCATACATACACGAAAAGTATACGCTCTCATGCTGTAGAGCAATATAGTTGTATATCATTGCATGTACAGTATTTCAGGGGAGGCACAAACGGTAATTTTACCAATTTTTATGTAAATGAGCTGTACAAAATTCATTTTTTGAATGTTGTTAACCTCCCTCTACTGATGGAAGTAAGAAAGCATCTGTGATTTAGCTGGATCACACAAAAATACTTTCAAATAATTATCCCTTCAGATGATAAATGCTTTGCTTTTTTTTCTTATTTCACCTGGGGCTGAAATTTTATATCCAGTCACATTACTAAATTAAACTGCCTTTGACGCAGCATCAAGTACTTTTGCCGAGAGCCCATTTTCTGGTGACCTGTTACGGAGAAGCAAGTCATAAGTTTAAGGTTCTTAATGCTTAATGGGGTTCTTGAAATGCCATTTTTTGAAACGTTACATCCTGTTCTTTGTAGGAACATGAAATGAATAAATAGTAATACTACTGATATCATTGCTTTGTGGTCTTGAAATGTAATGCAGAGTGAATAAAGAGATTGGAGCAATCCTTCCAGCACCAAAGGACCTAGTATTAGAGTGTTGTCCAGATCAGACTAAGCAGAGTGTGATCCGTGGCTGTAGCCCATCATCCTGTCCTGGCACTTTACAACTGCGATAGTTCTAGCAGCTATAATACATTCCGATGGCGGCGGCAAATTGGGACAAATATATTTAATCGCCTTTTGCAGATATGCAGGACTCACAATAAAATAAAACAAACCTGTTTACCCAACTTGTCCTTTACCTGTTACGGCATAATGTCGTGCTGTAAATATCATGAGTTGTTTCAGATTCAGAGTCGATGAGTGCATGCATCGGCTGCAAATCGCGGAACTGCTTCTTAATCAGCCACCACAAATTATACAAACTTTTCTGTGAGAATGCAACCTTTAACTATAATCTGTGCAATATAACCTTGTTTTCCCCATGTAACCTTCCCCATTTCAGCTTTTTCAGGCATTACAGCTCATAGCCAAGGGGGAACTGGCTTCCTACCTTTTGTGCTTTTGGCAGCGTGGAGTCCTCTAAGCACAGAGTGCTTTAACCACAGTTAAACACAGAGAATGCGCAAAATACCTGGGGGGGTGGGTGTTTCACCGACAAAAATATGCATTTCACATTGCAGGTGATATGATATGATGCTTGCTTATTGTATTCATAGTAGCTGCTAATGTATATGACTGTTAGAATAGGCAAGCCTATAACAGGGAAACAGTTTGCTGGATTAAAACCGTACTTCATTTCAGGGGTAAGAATGGTTTTACCTGGGAGTGGCTCCAGCACTCCTAAGGTATAAAAGCCAGCCGTGGTCTCATTGAAGGGGGGCTGTGTATAGGCAGGGCTATGTTCCAGAGCCCTGTGAGCCTACTCACATTGTGATTTCTGTACAAGCTAGTCAGCTGGTAGCTGCCCTAAGCTGCTTGTAAGATACTGTAAAGTAGTGATTGCTTTGTTTGTTTTTGTTTTGGATTTATGGACTTCGAGTTGATTTTATTTATTTATTTTTTGCCACGTTGTCACCTGTCTGGGAATGTGTTTTTTTTTTTTTTTTTGGGCCTCCACAATAAATTCATCAGTGACTTTGTGTGATCCCTATCTCCTCCTTTGGATGTAAGCTCACACTTTGTGACACAGAGATTCAGAACATCCCGTCTCATGCTTTTGGATGCTGCAAGTCCATGGTACATTCTCACTTAGCTCACCGTGAACTTCTCAGCTGATCTGCTGCTGATTAAGAGCTGTTTTTCTGTCACTTGGTCTGAATCCTACTGATGGTTTCCGGTGTCAGAGCACCCCAACCAAAAATGTGTTTGCATCTGAAGCAAATGAATTCCCCTGCCTACTTGGATAGACGCTGCTTCCCCACTAGTTTCCACTTTCATAGAGAAAGACCACGCTGATTACCTCAAATTCAGGATAATTGAGAAAGCTGAATGTAACTAATGGGGTGACTTTTACAACAAAATGCACAATTGATTCACTCTCTTTAAACAGTAGCAACAAAAAGACTGAATTTGTTGAATTTGTTTTAGAAATAACGAAAAATAAATATATAAAAAAAATAAAGAAATAACAGCACCGATATAGATTTTACATTTTACAAATACACATTCATCCAGCGAAAATTCTTATTTGGAGCAAACTTACAAAAAGGAATGAATCATCAGATCACCCTTGGGGGAAACATTTCCAGATGATGTCATAAGGAACACAAACATATACTAAAATCCCTATTTTCAACCACCAAGCTTGAACTGCCACAGGTTTCTGATGCCACAAAGCTTTTTACACAGAAAAAGCATATACTGTAACCAGGCTTTGCCTCTAATGCTTATACCTTACTATAAAAGCAAGTTTTATCACAAGTTTTTACCACATGTTAGGAGGGGGGAGGGGTCTTCACTAGCAAAAAGACAGTGATTTCACTGCCCTGTCTGGCCAGCAGCTCATTCCACCACTTGGGGGTCAGAATGGAGAAGGAACAAGAGCAAGAGCAAGATGAAAGATCTTTCCACAAAGGAACAACTAGGTGGTTGGAGAGGAGAGGTAGAGAAGTGCAGGATTTCATGATAGGTATGAAGGTATGAAGGTGTTGTTGTTGTTACTGCTCTGTAGATTAGACCAGAGTTTTGAATTTTTTCCAAGCCATAATAAGTATTCAATGTAAAGAAGTGAAGAGGAGTATAATATGTGTGGATAATACAGTGTTTTGGTTGGCTGTATATCATGTTTTATTTTTTAATATTTCTAAATATTATATCACATTGTTTTGTATATACTATATTTCTATTCAAGTATAATGCTGACATGGCCACAAAAGTTGACCACTGAATCCCTCATTTTTGTGGGTCTTGCCAGCAGTAAACCTGAACATACTTGCTAATGAATTTCAGCCCTTATGATTAGTCAGTAAAGGAAAGGGAGTGGTACTGTTCACGGTACAGATCATTTGAAATTTTAATCTGTTGCTTGTTAGTGTGTAAAAATATTGACATATCCAACGTTGATTTCACATGTGTGAATGCAAAACTGGTTCAAAGTTAAACTGCAGCTAGACAATCATCACTATAAAATACTTATTGTTTGCCTGTACATTTTTACATCAGCTGCACTACCTCGTGACCTTGAAGTACTTGTGGGGTGCTTGTAATACCTGTATTTTTGGTTTACGACTGTTTACAGTACTTGAAGAATAGTCACTACAGGTGAATTTAATCCTGTTTATTTATGCTGAGGGCAGATGTGAGGTGCATTGAAACATTTGCCTAAAATCTCTTTCTGTCCTCAGTCAAAACCATTATTTGGAGAGGAAGACTTTATAAATGACCACCTAGTCTTTTACTATAGCTACATTAACTACATTTCATGAACTGCAGTCAGTACATGGATTTATTCAAAAATCTATCTATTCAAAAGGTTGGTCCATGCTCTAGTTTTAATCTTGCCTTTACAAGATTCCAATAAAAGTAACAGCTGCCATAGAGATTAAAAGCAATTTCTTATTTTTAGACAATGCACTCTATCAAAGAAAATGATAAAGGAGATTTTGTGTGTGTGGGTATAACTTGACTAAATACATGACTACACTTCAAAGTGACTTATTTCCGTTTGTTTTATGCTACTGAAGTAAAGCCTGAACTATTATGTCTTTAACTGTTACACATATTTGCTCAAAAGGAACTATTGATTCATGGATGTTTTGAGGGCATTTTCTGCTTTCTACGTCTGCATACAGGCACTGCATACGTGTACACAGGCTTGTTTATCACATTAACTTTGTGTTCAGGTTACGCAAATAAAATAAAATAAAGTAAATGTCTAGACAAGATTGCAGGTCACCGATGGAGATTTATTCAATTCAAACTAAAACAGAAAATTATAACAGTAGAAAAAAGACAGTCCAATGATGGGTTGACAGCAACATTAGGTTTGCATGCTGCTGACAACTGGACTTGCATGGAATCAAGATGGGACTTCTTAAACTGTAGCAGATCCTGTTCTATTTACTAACGTCTCAGGATTGAGGCCCCTTTAAGGTAGGGTATTGTATTTATGAATATGTTGTATGCATAGTGTAAGATATGTGTAAAACACATGATATATACAAGGTTATTTATTACAGAGTAATAAATAGCTTATTAAATGTGCTGACTGATGATGATGAAATGCATTGCAATCTAATATATATAACTATAGGATATGGATGATAACTAGCTGTAAGTTTTATGCCTTATAATGGCATTGCATAAAGCTAGGTATCAAGTTATATATATAAAATCATAGAGTATGTGCTTGTAATTCATAAGTATGCATTAGTCAGAATTTAATTTATTTAAAACAGAGTTTTATATGCATTTCACAGTTTAACATGCAGATTGCACTCATGAACATTAAAGACATACTTGGTGTTGTTGAATGCTGGGAGTATTCTTAAACCCACTCTAGGCGTGAGATTTTTTTTTTTGTTATATCACTCACAGAATTCAGATCAAGAATTGTACTCCAAAGGTAAATCTGTTATATTTTAGTCTCCTCCAGGAGGCAGAAACAAAAACTTGGGACTAATTAATAACACACATGTGAATGAACACAGGCATTTCTAGTGACTAAAATGATCCAAAGATTCATTGCCATTGGGACAAACCCTAAAAACAAAAACTGAGACTAAGCTGTAGAAGGTAAACCAAATCAAAGAACAGAAGTGTTGTGCCAGTCATGAAGGTATACTTAATTAAGGACATAAATAAACAGCAAAAACTATTTAAAAAAAAAGCAAAAAATACACCTCAGTGTTGATGCCAATTGTTTTCTAACATACCTCTGCACTACAGTAGCGTAGAGCATAGATGACCAACCTGACCCTGAGCAGGAGCCACAATTTAGATAATTTTGTCACAGTGGCAATTGAACACAAGCAAAGGAATATAATAAAGAAAGCAGATTAGACCATATTCAACAAAGTATTCAGTGCAATGTCTTCAGTGTTGTTTTGCTGTGTCTGGAAATATCATGTATTCCCATTGTACCTCTGGAGTTACAGAGCGCCCATTAGTGCATACCTCTAAATAACTCAGACTGGCACTTCACTGGAACGTCTTGAAGTTTGGGCTCAGAAGACATCTTGCATTAAAGCAGGAGCATGTGGAGATTTAATTACCAACTTATTCCATTAGAGGGGAGTTCCAGCAGTCCCACGCCTGGACCAACTGTAAGATTAGTAGGGGGACCAGGGGAATATCATGTTTTTAGGGGATGAAGTGCCTGTATAAAAAAGCCAATACAGCACAGTGTACCGAAGAAGCTGCATGTAATAGTGCAGTGCCTCTGCTGATACTTGTGATATTGTTGATCAATTTAGATTGAATGCATTCTTGTGAAATCCACAAGAATGCATTCAATCTAATCTTGTGAACTGAAAAATAAATATAGTGGACTCCCCTTAAAGTAATCACATCTTTTGAGGCTGTGGCTTTTCATGAAGTGACTTTTCACTCTCAGTTCAGCTACACCATCATACAAAGATCACATGTATGAAATCTGGTGTGACAAATCATGAGAAGTTGACAGCTATTTCAAGATGGCCACCATTTTTTTTGCCAAGTGGACTGACAGGTCCTGAGGTGTTGACTTTTAAGCATTAAAAATGGTTTTGCCACCTTTGCAAATTGATTGGCAGGTGCCATTAGTGTTATTTCATGTAGCCACTTTTCATTCACAATTTAGAATACCAGAAGGACCCCAAATATGATATTTCAATTTGCTTAACAATGTGTATTTTCAAGGTATTGTAGAGTCCATGTTTTTTAAAGGGTTGCTTTCAAATTTGGAACATCCTCTCGGTGTGGCCTTGAAATTGTGCACAAGGATTTTGCATTGCACAAGGATTTTGATTAATGCAACAGTGCATGATTTTAGCTCATCTGCATATTGATGAATGAATGCTGCAAACTGACTGTGTAGCAGCCATATTTGTTTATGCTTGAACAATTCCTTCACAAAATGATTTGAAGTTAGTTGAAGGATTGTAAGTACCAAGTTGTCTGTAAATAAATAAATAACAGTTCACAAGGAGTCAATGTTTAAGTGTTTTGCAACTAATTCAAGATGGCCTCCAAATCGTGTGACCTGTGTCAGTCATCCTTTCTGGACTTACGGTGGTTAAAGAAATACATACCAATGAAATTTTGTGTGTTTCAAGTGTTTTGTTTCGGACACAATGAATATGGCAGACAAATGAAGTGACCGTTGTACAAAATTTTACTATAGAACAGACGTCTTATTGGGTTATACAAGATTGCAAAAATTTGAGACTTTTTGAACAACAGTCTATGATTTATATCCATTTGGAAATGCTGTCTTTTCAAAAGCAAAAAAGACACTTATGTCAAAATATTGACATTGCATCGTCCACTTTGGAATACAATGGCTAATTCAGCATTTACAGTTCTATGTGCAGTAGACGTTAAAGCAGATGATGGATTTCTGTGCATGGCATTTGATATTGAACTTAACATTTCAGGTGAGGTTAAAATGAGGTTAAAGTCTACCCTGCCCTGACACCACCCCTACAATCTTACTGGTCCGTGCAGCAAGAAAATTTCATTTTATCCAGAAGGGATTTCCCTTGCAAAACGTGTCACTTGTGCATATATATGAAATGTCTCACACATACTTACGTGAAACACTTGCACACATGCATGTGAAACATATTTCATATTTGTGCAGGTGAGAATTTCTCACATATATGAGTGTTTCATGTGCATGTTTGCAAGTCAATAGTACAGCTGTGTCTGCAGGAGTTTCATATGTGTATACATGTTTTTCATTTGAATATGCAAGCCTTCCATATGAGTGTATGTGAGTGTTTCATATATGTGCATGCAAGTATTTCATATACTTGTGTGCAAGGGGAAGTTTGATTTATGTACCACATGTTGCCTCATAACCATCTATGAGCCCATCCTTCATCACTTCGTGAGGGTGACTGCCTTATATACAGGAGTCCACCTAGCATCAGACAGGTTGACTTAAACAGACACTCTCACCCCCCTTGAAACTCTTACATGCCTTGATTGCATGCTTTTACTCTCAAACCATGAACAATAAGAAATGTCACAAGCCAAATTAATATTTCTCACCCAGAATTCTCCATGAAATGCTACTGCATACCATCAGTAATATCCTTCTTGATCCCTCTATGCTAGTTTTGTGTCTTACTCCATCACTGTTACCATTAGACTTTGTTACACAGGCTTACATTCTATACCTAAGTTAACCATGCAGTTTTATTAAAGGAAAACTAAACCTTTGTAAAACTACTGATACAGTTTTTGAAAGCTCTTTGGCAAAGAAAAGGTTTTCCTCTTGTCCTTGACTTACTGAGCAGCATCTTCACATATTTTACGTTTCTTCAGGATTTCATCCCTTGTCAGTATGTTGAGTTTCTCCATTGCAAATGCATACGGTGGGTCATTGCCAAATGTCTCTTCTGGTCTGTATGTCAATAAACTGTTGTTTATTTGCCTCACTATAAGTAAATAAATAACAGGCATCTATAGGGAAATTAACAGTTGAATGGAAATTACATGCCCTTCATACTTTGTGGACATAAAGCAGAACATTCTGGATGCTGGACATTCCCAGGAGCCTAGGTCTCATAAATACAAGCTATAGCAAAACACATAACTAAAACCCACAGCAGCTTATTAAAAATTAAATCAAAACTTATTAAAAATAAATTTAAGCATTATTGTGTTTTGGATGAATTATTGTTCCCGCTTGAATGGCTCTCTGCCTCAGTCAAATGAGTATGCAGCCATGAGTCCAGGTGATTTATTGTTATACCAAGCAGGTAAAGTTTAGATATGGCTAGTTGGTCAAATGACAATAATAGATTAGTTTCAAAATTCCTCTTTAAAGAGCAAAATGTTCTGATTTGATTAGTTTTTGGTGGAATAATCTGTATTAATTCTCTGGACACAATGCACTTTTCCTCAAAGGGCATATTATTGAAGCCATTTATGTATTTTTTGGTGTGTTTTAGGGTGAGCAACTCAATTGACTTTGGGATCCTTAACTGTGTATATTTATAGCTCCCATACTAATACACTTTTATTTTCCATATTCAAAATCAAATCCATGATTGTAAATGAATGGTATCTAAATTCCAATGATTGAAAGAGCAGGGTCCTTTCACCCAATACCTGTATGGAATTTACAGTTCAAGTTTGTTTTCTTCCTTACTTTCTGTTTGCATATGGATATTTCTGTAACTGCATAATATTGAGACAGGGACAGATCCTTCTAATCTTCCCAAAAAGATAAAATGTATATCGAAAAGTCTATCAAAAAATTTAAAATCAGTCTAACTCCTGATTTTTTACAATCACAGATGTTGTGTTGGATCTTTCATCTACAGGATCCACATTTAATGACATTTCTTGGTAGGGTTATTTGTAAGATTACCTATGAATGCGCTCTTCATGATGCATTTTAAGCACATGCATAACACATTATAGGCTATGGATAATGCATTATAATGCATGACATATATGTTAATAATGGCTTAATGTCTATAACTTCATTCATCTAGCATTAGAAGCAAGTTGCATAACGTCTTATGAAGCAAAGTGTTCATTATGAAATTGCTAAAGGGGTATAACACCTCATAGATATCCTTCTTTATAATGTCTTATATGAAATACTACCCTTGCAATGTCTCTAAAAAACCATGATTATGTGTATGACTTCACATCATATGTGCCATTTACAGGCTATGATTGAAGTGATATAACACATTGTAGACAAATAGAAGTGGATTTTAAGTGAAGTGCTTTAAGTCAAGTGATATCCTCTGGTGCCATGCAGAACACACTATGTGCCAAAGAATTTTTATTGTTTATATTTTAAATTTTCTACTTAGAAATAGGCTAGAAATCCAAGGTGTAGACATAATTTTCATAACTGTTAACAGTATTAGATGGACTGTTAATATCACTGTTATAAATTAAACATATAGCATATGATATACACTTCATCAACGAAGTATGCATCTTTCATAAGTATGTCTTATTATGGAATTTAATATGACAAACAGCTCCATATTCAGAGAAAGCTCACATTCACCCATTACTGTTCCAAGCTAGCTATTTATCTAACTCTCTAGCTATATAGCCAACAAGCTGTATTATAACTGTCACAGTAAGAAATTTGCTAGCTAACTCACAATGGGTAGCTAGCTAGCAACCTACATAACCAATTCATCATACCTTGGTAGTTTCCTTGGTAGGGATGGATGTTAACCATATGGTAGCTTGCAGGCCCTCTTTGATTCATTTGCCTAGTTTTTTTTTTTTTTTTTTTTTTTTTCTTGCAAGTACCAGCAAGCATAAACTGCACTCTTCTCTGTTAGTTCTGCCACAGAACACATGGTCATCTACATATGGCATGAAAATCAAACCCATTATGTTTGTTTGAGAGATTACCTGATGTATATTTATTATGTATGTTTATGTTTCCATGTATATTGTAAAAGTATGGATGCAGGTATATATCTGTGTGGAAAAACATTCTCTTTTCCATCTTCCAAATGTCAGTTACACATTAAAGAGACAGTCCCATCAAAATAAAACTAAAAATCAATGGTTTTCCAAAACAAACACTATTATTTTCTTCTGTTTCCTCCATTCCTTTGTATATACTGGATGAAATAAATGGGATGGCAGCTTTTCCAAATTCCAAATGTTTGACTACTTGTATCATGTTGAAAGAAATTGAGTATAAAACCGGTCAGAATTGTTCCAAATAGGACAGGGACTTTAGATATGAAGGAAGAATGCATACAAGTAGCATGCCTAGGTAAAGATGTTATGCAATGCAATATAAGAATCATCCCAAAGTATAATAATACTAATAATAACCGAGGGATCACTAATGGTATAAGAACATTTCTTGAATAGCAACTGTATGGTCCCGTGTAGGAGCTGTGTGCCAGCTTGATTTATACATCTTTCCTCCATCCATGCAAAGAACAGCGCATCTAACATTGCAGTGGCTCTGAAGAGCCTCCCTGGATGCAAAGGGATATATAACACAAGTGTTCTCAAACTCAACTTAGTATTCCTTGATAAGAATAGGGAAATTCCCCACATTCAAAGAGCGTCACTTTTCCTTTCAATCTAGTCTTTCTCTAAAGGCTAATTTCCTTCTTCAAATTCAAGCTTCTCTAAAATATGATTTCCCAGATGCATCAACCTATGTCTTCCATTGATTACACAACAGAAGATGTAGATTCCAAGTGATCATATGGACTCGTCATATGGAACTAATCTCCACATTATTATGTTTATCCAGTGTGCCTCTCTGTAAAAGCCTGAAGATATGAACCCCTGACAATAAACCTCTTCATTCAGGCCTATTGATAACTCGTGTAACATGGCTTACTTGGTCAATTGTGAAGAATGGACATGTTACATGCACAGTGTCATCATTCCCCTAATGTAGTAAGACTTCACTACGCTGAAGCACTAGAAGTGAAGAGGTATTTTGAGTTCAGTAAAACATGAAATCACATCACATTTGAATATCCTTAAATTGAAAACAAATAAACTTTTCTTTCCTGTTTCCATACAGGAACAGAGAGCCACGCATCAGAGAGCCTGACTTTCAATCCTTGAAAAAAAAACTGACAGTAGAGCAACAAAACTCATTTTTCATTCTGTCTGCAAGGAATTGGTAACATCTGCCTTAAAGATGCTTAGCAAGCATCATTAGTCCTAAAAGTTGACTGTCTTTCAGAGTTTTTTTAATGTTCAGGTCTGCTTGATTGTGGATTGTGTAGTGATTATATTATCTGTGACACTTGCGGGGAAAAACAATATTAGTGATTTTTTAACAGCCCCCAAGTCTGTTAATAATTGTCAAACAGACAAAATGCACCATTATTTCCATTCTGTTGTTGTTAGTTAAAAGAATTTTAAGGTGGATTATGATAACAGATGTAATAAACCTTTTTTGACTTGATGGCTATTGGCGATACTGTTTTAATTGTTGCTTTATTGCTATTGAGAAAATTAGACTGCAAATCTGACATATTTACTTTCCCTTGGGTTTCAGTAGGTGTTAATTTGCTACAGCTGCTAATTTTTAGTGTTTAGCAGGTTTAGTGCTAATGAGTACCATCCTCCCTCATGTCCTAAAGTGTGACAAAAATATTGGTCCAGATGTTTTTTGTTTATTACAGTGTGAGTGTACAAATGCACTGATATTGTATTGCCTGTTATTTCCCTCACATTAATCTGTCCATTGTCCAATTTTTACCATCTATTGACATCATTTAACTTGTCTTAGTTTTAGCTACATGACCAATTAAAGGCATTTCCTGTAATTTGGGGGTCATTGGTGTCCCAAGTGTTTATTGTACAGCTTACTTTATATCTGTGACTTTCAGTATTGAAGTACTTAATTGCAAGGGGATCATTTTTAATTGCTGCAACAAAATTAAGAAAAAAAAAACACACCTCTGCCAGTTGTGAGTGTAGGATTATAAAGACTCTTATAGGCTGACATTTAAGTATGTAATGTTATCATTGTAAAGAAATGTAGCCTACTGCATTTTATTTACATTAAAATCAATCAAAACTTGCAAATCAATATCTCAGATGATTTTAGAAGTTACAGTTCACATTCCTGTACTCACAGATTGATTCAAGAAATGTTCAGATGAATCTGAAGTACACAGCCATTTGGGGGTTGAATTTCTTCTTCAGAATCCCTGTGAATGTTTCAGAATGTTTACAGTCCTGTGTGGAATTTAATTGAATGGTCATACACCTCCACAAAAGAAAAACAGGAAATACTCCATGGAATATTGCTAGAAGTAAAAGGTGGTCATTTCTTGTGTAAACAAACCATTCATGAGAGATTTCTTTGGCTGAGAATTTGAATTTGTTGCTTATGGAGATACACTTCCACAATTATTTTAAATTCTTCCACTAGAGCTGTGAAACAACAATTGATTTTTTACAAAAGATGCAAATAAGACATATGGTCAGAAATGTGAGTTGTTCCCCATGCAAAAGGAAACATATTTCAATACATGACCACAGCTATTTGCATTATTCATAATTCACAAAGTCCGATCAGGTGGGTGAGATCAAAATAGTTAACAGGGGCTTCCAACATCCGTGCAGACATGGAAAACTATGACATCCCATGCACTGGAAAACTTTAAGGCATGATGTGCAACATAAAAATATCAGCATTAATAACAATAACTACATCTTCAAAAATCTTCAGTCCTCTTAAGGGTTAAATGATGCTTCGCATTTTCATCAAGGCATTATCCCAATCGATGTGGAACAAGGGAAAAAGGTGTCAGAGTGCACAGCAGTACACGTTGCAGTCACAGGTGCTCAGCTGCTGTCTCAGCACATTGTGGCTCTGCTGTGGTTTTGTGTTGCAGCACTGCTGATTGTCTGGTGAATTGGGAAAACGTGCAAAACGCAGCAGCTCTGCTTTTGGAGGCAGAGAGGAAACTGCTGAACAATGTCTGCATAGTAAAGCAAGGCCATCTGTTTGCTTTACTCAAGTTTAATTTCTGGACTATGTGATTTTATTAGCTCAGAGAAAAAGGCTCACAGATTCTCTGAGGTATCTTCTCCTTCTCTGGATGGATTTGAAGAGTGTTATAGATGGAGGAGCTGCATCTACTCTATACAAACAGCCCCAATGGACTGTTGCCATTTCATTATGGCTGACATCCGGAGCTTCACCATGGACAGAGACAAAAATTAAATATAGAAACCGTGTGGGATTTTATTAGATATTGTACTTTTCACTGTACTGATGTAGATGAACTATTAACCTTTGCACCTTCATAGATGGGGGGTGATAAGATCATTTTTTATTCAGAGATAGTGTTCTCAGAGGCAAAGTTACTTGGGGACACTTATTTTATTTGTTTTGTAAGCCTATAGTTTTCATGGCTAACATTTTTAACATGTTTAAAATTTAACATTTTCTGACTGTGTTTGAACTGGCTTGTGCATAGTAAGGCAAGAGACTACAGTGCGAACAGCTCAGCCTCTACAAATTCTTTGTGTATGTACATATAACAAAGCCAGTGGCTGCCATTTGAATATATGTACAAGTATTAGATTTGAAAAACTTGTGGTCAGATGTGATTAATGCTTCTGTGATCATAACGTAGTTCATCAGACAATGCTGAGGAATTCATCCTCTACTGCCCACCAGGTCTTTTGGGATTCCCAAATGAGCTGGATTTCCTGCTCAACTCCTTTCCTCACAACAGAACCCTGCTTATTCTTCTGGAAGACTTTAATATCCAAGTTGACAACTCTCAGACTACTGGATTCCTCTCCCTGCTCTGGTCATTTGACCTTTAGCTTCAGCAGTCACCTGGCACTCACAAAGCAGGAAATCAGCATGACCTTATTTTTCTCATCTTCTTGATTACTATTTCTTGTCCTTTACTCTTACCCTTTCTGCAAAGTCCCTGCAGGCTCAACCAGTGATTCAGTCACTCTGCTACCAGACGTCTGTTATTTATCCACCTTTGCCCCACTCACAAATGCAGAGACTTCAAAACACCTGATGTCTCATTGCCTAACAATCTGCTCTTTTGACTCTCCCATTCATTATATCCCTTACAAACAGCTTCCTGACCACTGGCTGTTCAAACAATCTTTTGTTGCACCTCTGCTCAAAAAACCTGTTGGACCCTTCTGCTACCCAAAAATACCACTCTATCTCCGTTCTCCCTTTCTTCTCCAAAACCCTTGACTGTGCTATCACATGCCTATCAGGTGTCCTGGAGAGGTACCTTATCAACCCTTTGGAGTCAATCTACAGCAGAGCCTCAGAATTCGGTCCTTGGACCCTTCTGCATACATGATCACTAGGTACTGTCATTTTTATCCATGGATTATCATATAACTGTTATGCTGATGACACCAAACTGTTTCTCTCTTTTCTTATGTCTGATACCCAGATTTTGTCATGCATCTTTGCTTGCCTAGCTGATTTTTCATTCCGGATATCTGATCATCACCTGAGACTCAATGTGGACCAAGACCAAGCTTCTGTATATTCCAGCCAAGATGTCTCCATTCACTTGACCATCACCCTAAAAAACACTATACTGTCAGCCTCCTGGGCTGTCAAGACTCTCAGGGTGACACTTAACAATAATCTGACAAATGCAGACCACATAGCTGCCACTCAAGGACCTGCTTCCAGGACTGCTGCATCTTAGCTGGTTGTTTTGTTTTCCCTGTCCATGTGCTTTTGTTTTTCCCTGTGTTCCAGCCCTGCCCTGCTCTCCGCCCTGTCGCCGCCCACCTGATTGCCTGACTGTCTTCACCTGCCTGCCTGCTCACCTGCATCCCGTCTTCTCATCAGCCTTGCCCTATTTAAGTCCTGCTTGTGTCTTGTCTCGTTGCTGGTTCATCCCGGTTTGGTGTCGTTACTCGCTGTTTGCCTTTTCGTTGTGGTTTCGGTTTGGTTTTCTTGCCTGTTTTCCTGACTTGGCTCCTCCTTCCTGCCCTGTGGTTTTGGTCGCCGTGTCTGCTCTGGTTTTTTTGACTCTGCCTGCCTTGACTTCATTTCTGGATTGCCCTCTGTCTGCGCTTGAGTCCCTGCCTGAGTTCTGACACCTGCACATTCTTCTTATGTAATATCAATACAATCTGCCCCTCACTCACCACCTATTCAACTCAACTCCTGGTCCTAACCTTGGTTCCCTCCTGCCTACAGTATTGCAACTCCATCCTCGCTGCCTTACCTGCACGTGTCACCTCCCCTTCTTTGTCCTGCCAGGCCTGGTGCTCTAGTTATTGCACAGGAGACGAGGTGGATGGAGCATTCAGCATTTTTTCTTGGCTGTACACTGGGACATATACAACCACACTGAGAGTTAACGTAAATGATGGAATGTTGTCTGGTTCACTGGTATGTGCTACAGCAGATAGCTATTCCTCTGCTGTAGGGCACCTACAATTCTATTATATGTATGTAAAACAAAAGCCTTGAATTCTGTGTCAATGAAAATAAAAGTCCTACCCACAATAGTGGTTGGTTGTCCCAATTTTAGCTGGAATTTAACTATTTATACCATTAAACATGTGCAATCAAACCCCTGCACCTCTATCAGAATGATGCTGCTCAACTGGTTCACAGTGTCCCTAAATTTACCCCTGTCTCACCAATCCTGATTTCCCTTCACTGTCTCCCAATGACGACTTGCTTCTGCTTGAAAGTGCTGGTGTTAGCCTACTGAGAAATGTGGGCAATGGCTCCTTGTTATCTTTAATCAATCATCAGACCCTTCACACCACACCACTGTGCCCAGATTCTTCTTGGCTGCCCCCCATATCTTTGTATTGCAGTCATGTCCTCTGTCTGTCTGAGCCCCTGTGTGGTCGAATGAGGTTCTGTTACTATCAGAACAGTGGGGACACTGGCCAAATTTTGTTGTAGACAGAAGAGCCACCACTTCAGGCTACACTTCAGACCCCCATCTCAAGCATGATCTTTTGTTCCCCTTATGTGTACCACTGATAATTCATTCATAATGACTGTCACATTGTTTATCGATATCTGAAGGCAATTATATGGGTTGGTCTGCTAGGTTACTGATGCTGGTTATATTATTTATATTATTATTTATATTTATACTTATATGCTGGTTGCATATAAATAATGAAATGGCACAACTGATCTCATGACAAGCTGGGTGACAGTGCAGAAAAGAGTAAGCTGCATGACAACAGTGGAGGTGATGAATAAGACACCATTGACTAAAAGGTAATGTGACTGTTTTTAATGCTTGCTTCACTGCAACTTCTTCTGCATTCATACAGGAGCACTCAAGCACAATGAATGAACCACAGAAGAGAAAATCTGCAATGGAGGACATGCACATCCCCACTGTTGTCATTTGAGCGACTCATAGGCACCTGACAATTTGCTAGATGGAGCTATTGAGAAACACAACGAGGGGACCCTGACCAACAATAACCCACCCTACCCCAACAGAATGGAGCTGGTGATGTTCTGCTGCTGCTGGTTGGCTACTGATACAGCCCAGACTTGAAATTGCAATGTCTTTTGCTGTAGGGTTCAGCCTGTGCTCAGAATGAGTGCCCTGACCAACTGAATTGTATGTGAGAATGTGAGTATTTTTTTAAATCCAGCAACAATTACAAGTTGGTATAGACATGTAGTAAGAATAGTAATATAGTAAACTACTAGTAAGAAACAAGTAGTGTTTCCAGGCTTTACATGATTCCTACATCTAGTAATGCCCACAAAGCAATATATTTCCATAAATGCAATTACATTGTAGTACACTGCATCTCACTGTAAAAGGGTATTTGTATACAGAAACATAACAGTGTTAACTGTTACTTTTCAAGTAGTTCTCCAACTCTCTTACCATACTGTCATGTTAGATAAAAAACATGTTTTATTGTCATTTTTTGTATGAGGGAAAACATCAAATTTAATTTAAAAAAAGTCACTGTTGTGCTATTTGTCATGTTACAAAGAGGAAAGAACAATTTGAGAGTAATTGCGCTTCCAGGAGAAAATGAGGCCATCTTTTAATGAGGGAGAGAGGTTGTACTCTGTGATCTCAGATCTGGGTACTCTGTTGTAGTTCTGCTCCCTACTTTTCTTTAGCCTGTAGGAGTTTTTCTATCATCTGAAGAGAACCTAATTGAATGCTCAGAGATTGTGGTCACAGAGGCCTTAAGGCATTGCCTCTGGTCTCTGTTTTATATTTAATGTTTAATTAGGCTGCTCCTCCCTGGTGGATGTAAGGCTAAGATCTGTCTTGTTTGCCTTGACTACAAAGGAAAAAAGATAATTCATTGCTTGCCATTTCAGGTGGTTTCATTAAAATAAAATCTTTGTGCTTGAGTATCTGCTGAAATATAGAAAGCTGTGCATTATATTTTTGCCATTGTTACAGATTCTTTTTTTTTCCAGGAAAGGAAACTAGAATATATACCATTTGTGTTTTACAATTGCTGAAACAAATTATGTTTCAGCAATTAAAAAGTTTTAGCTTTCTAATTAGAAGTTGTCACAGCATTAAACTTTTGACACTGAATTGTTATTTCTTGCTGTTTTGTTGATTGAGTGGGCGGTCGTCCATAATTTTGAAAGCATTATGCACTTATGATGCACCGTTCTGATGAAGGTTCAAAGTAACAGATTGAATCTTTGGATTCATTGCCAGATCCAGTTTATGAAGGTACACTGAGTTAAATGGAATGCTTTTCATATTTTTTCAGTTGTTACGGCATGTGTCTGAATACAAGCCAATCTCTTCAAGTGCCAAGCTCCATCAACTCTATCTTCATTCTAACTTTCCATTGAAGCTTAGGAGGACTTGCAAAAACAGGATTATCTGTGTACCTCTTATCCAGTGTGACTCACCAGCTTTACCTTTTACATATCATTCATTTATATAGATATATTTTTACTGAAGCAATTCAGATTAGGTACAGTACCTTGCTGAGTTGTACAATGCACAACCTGTGAGGTGAACCTGCAATGGAAGTATAGGTTTTTAATGTATGCTGTTGTTTGAATTAGGACTTGAAAAGGTGGTGACATGAAGGCTCAAGCAACCTATTGTTAACAAGCATAAACATGCCATATTTTGAGTGTACCTTTTAACAAAAGTCTATTTTATTAATAATGAGAAGATGTCATTACTGCTACATAAAAAAGATACAGGCTATTATAAAAGTCACATAATAGCTAATATTACAGATGTTTGTGATTATTGTGATTATGCAATTTGTTAAATAGTTATTGGTTTAAATGATAAAATTGATTTAGAGCGAGAAAATATCACTCTAGCCATAACATTATAGTTGTTTGTGATTGTGCAAGTTGTTTACTAGTGAGCTTGTAAGCTAGATCTGTCATTGTGTAGTTGCAAGCCAGGTAAAATAACTTCAGCCTCACTAGCTATCATATATAGTTTAAACTGACGTGAAGGGCATGCATGCGACCTCTAGATCAACTTCCAGACCCACTCACAAAACTCACAAAGATATTAATTTTTTAAACTGTAACAGGTACTCAGACAGTCATACAATGTTATCAGGAAACATTAGAAAGCTAGCTAGCATTTGCTAATGCATCTTGCTTTGACACCAATTGACACAATTTGATTGTTGGTGATCACCTCGAGCCCCCCTGTCTGCAACCAAGCTTCTCAGATGGAAAAGAAGGTCCGCGCAAGCGGACAAATTTAAATTAAAATGTCACTAGCATATTTGAAGCAAGTCAGCTCTGATTGTTTTTCTGTTATTGTTGTTATACTAATTTAGCTGTTCAAGTGTGAATCTACATCTTATTTTACAAGTCTGACAACAGGCTGTTTTGTTGGACTCCTAATTGCTCGCTTCAGATCTCAAGGGAGCAATAAAAAATCTCTGACAGAACACGTTCCACTGACTGAGACATGAGCAGCATGTCATTGGCTAGCCAGGTAAAGATCCATGTGAAGTTTGAAAAAAAGATAAGCTATTGAATAACATTTTTTTTGTAATCTCTGTGGCTAGTATATATTATCCCAACCACATCCATCTCAACAACTGTCCTAAAGATTCCATGCAGCCCTACAGGTGAAATAGGAACTGGATACATGCTTGTCCTCTTTCTTTGCTAACAAATGCAAGTCTCTAGTGATAGTTTGCAGAACATGCAGCTTAGATAATTGTCACTCCAAAGAAAGAGTAATCAAGCTTATTCATAAGTGATTAACTGACCAGCTTATCTAGTTAACATATTGATGGGAGAAATACAGAAAAAAATGAATAAATGAATAAGAAATATTTTGTATTTATTTCTGTATTTATTCTTTACATTTATTTATTTATGCATTTACTCTCAACGTTTATTTATTCATGCTTGTATTCTCAACATTTATTTATCCACTTTCATTCATTTACTTCCTCTGACACTTTGATATCAAATATATTTAATACTGGAAACATCCCCACTCAGGAAAATGTATCCTGTGCTGTGACACAGTCTTTCAGGAGGACTGATCAAAGTGTACAGTGTACAGTGTTTTCCTGGTGTACTCCTGCACTAGCGAATCAATCGTCAATTTGGAAATGGCAGCAAAAGTGAAAGTGCAAACAGGGGAGGCAGAAACTGCTTTTGCTGGTTCTATGTGTACACTTTGCCAGCAGGGATGTCAAGCCAGAGTGATCTATTTGTCTTGTGGAAGTGCACACTGATTACCTTGTTTGTAATGCCCCTGGATCTCAACATCATTGCAGATCTCTATACAGCTCTTTGATACAAAACCTCTTGGAAAGACTTTTCAGCTATCAGGTATGAGCCTGTTTCCCCAATGGACCGGACAACCTCTCAAAGTCACTGTTAGACAAATTATAAACTGCACAAATGTTTTTTTTTGTGAATACACTCTTGATAATACTTGTGAATACACACTTGATAATCACATACTTCCATACATATGTATATACATATATATATGTATCCAAATTGTGGCTGGGTATCTGTCTATGAATAGGTAACAAATGTTACATTCTGAATTATCTGCATCATCCTTATCCAGGACAACAGATTCTCACCAAAAGGAATAAGATAAACGCAGGTGAAGTGCCCGCATGTAGAGAGTGAAGTGCAAATTAGCAAACGTTTCAGTCAAGCGACCTTCAGCAGTACCATTCTCTTTTATACAGTGATTCGTGCTGAAACCCTGACTAATAACACTACTCACAGACACCACAGGAGGTTGCATAAAACCACTTAGACACACTTGCTGATGACAGAGTGTACTTTCAGTGTGCTAAAAGGCTGGTTGATGTGTTTGGACACAGCAGGTGCCACAGTTTTGTACACAGTGAAGAAGGTGCACAAGTTGAGGTTTGCTTGCTGTGTCCTCCAAAATATCACCGCCATGGATCATGGCATTCATTTGCCACCCGTAAATGGTAATGAGAAGATCCTATGTCCAAATTGTTCCAGACAACAGGCAATGATTCAGATTAACCTAGAAACTACTTGTGTGTCTTTGAGTTGAGTTATGAATTACATGTAGCCATGCACCCTTTTACGCTTATATTTTACATCAGGGTAAGAATGAAATTGGGTGTTTCCACATATTCCATGAATCCAACGTGACTCTTTAGTATATGAATGGGATACCCTGCCACTTAATTCGTTTAAGGTGAGAGTTCACTTAAGTTGTATTCATCTTGAAGTTAACAATCAGTTTAGTGAGAATTGTTATGCAATTCTGAAAATAGCACAGTCACTCCCATTACAAAGCACAGCAGAGAGCTCATTACCTGTCATTAGAGGGCACGCAGACACAAGTTTTCTAAGGGTACTTTGAAAAAAAAAAAAACTACCTCATTACAAAGCAGAAATACCAGAGCAAAACTAGATATATGATCATAAAAAATAAAGTGACTATGCATCACAAAAAGAATATGTGAAGAAATGAAAATGTTGTGATAGTCAGAGGTGCATGGTGCAGCCAACTGGAAGAGTCACATGCAGATTAGGCTAATGGGTGGATACAGAACAAGTAGGAAGTACGTATATTGCCAAACTGGTAACGTGTAACATGACAGCCTCTGAAAGGTATAGTTGTACACAATTTATGCTAGCCATAACTTATTTGATGACTGCAGCTTATATCATGTCATCATTACTTTTGTTGCACTGTGTGATTAATAGATTTTCTAAAGTAAATTTTAAGTCACTGTACCACTCAGGCAAGAGAAAATATTTCACATTTATGTCAAACATCTATCTGTAAAAATGCATAAACTAATTGTGGTAAAACAGCAAAAAGAAAGCATTATCATATGCTTTTGAAAGGATGTAAAGTCTCCATGCAGATATAAGTTGTGTATTCAACTTTTTCTTCAGTAAATTCAACACAAAATTTAATGGAACATATCTGCAACACCTTCTCTATTTTAATGCTGTTTTCCCAGTTGTATTGACACATACAAAGACATGTATTTGTATCAAAGGCAAAAAGTGACACTATCCCAGAGAAGCAGTTCCTAATTCTGATTTTCTTCCATTAAGACAGATTAGTGGATCACACACATGTATTTGAGGGCCTTTACCAGCTTCAAGACATACACAATCTTTTAGTAAAATCTGTCCCTGAGTAAATCTCTCCTCATTTGTAACCATTTAATTCAGGTCTTTCATATTATGGCACAAAGAAATATGACAGAGAGAATAACCCATTTCATTCAGGCGACAAAAAAAGAGAAGTTCTGTGGATTGCTTTCCAAACATGTATTATTTCAAACAAGAAACATCACAAGCACAAGGTTTAACAATGTTTGGGGCAGTAATTTAACCACATAATTGATTTTACAACACTGAACCACAATAAGACAAAGCAAAATTTTAAATCTATTAGCTACACGACTGGGTGCAATATTTTGCATGCATTTGCTTTGACTAGATTGCCTTTGGATTTATGTAATAGAGGTGTGATTAATTTTACTTATTATCACTCATTTGGTCTGGCACAGATTAGTATGACTAATCTTATTTTGAATATTAAAGGGTATATAGTAAGTTGGTGTAACTCAGATATTTAAAATAATTATATTCTTTACTTGAGAAATGTAGGGCACAGTCTCATATTCATATGGGTACATTCATGTACAATATGTAAATGTGAGCTATTTAAGCCACAAAAGTGGTGGTTACAACGTGTTCCACCTCCAATTTTAGAATTTTGTCATAGTCAGCATATACAGAACAATCATTGTTTCTATAATTACACAATAAATGCTGCTATAGTTCTGGATTTCTTTCTGTGGGTCTCAAATGTCATCTCAATCTATGTGTTCATATGAATGCCAGCATTACCTAGTAAGTGCATCCAGAGGGGAGATCTCAGATTTGACTTCCAGAATGTGGCACTCTTTCAAATATGGAGAGGCTGAGCCAGGGTCCAGTGTCACTACTGTAAGGTACAGTACCAGACAATGACATTCACTATAACAGATAGCCACACACCTCTGACACCTACATGGTTCATTGCATTACATTACATTATTGTCATTTAGCAGACGCTCTTATCCAGAGTGACTTACACAGTCTACAGTTTTCACATGTTATCCACTTATACAGCTTCATGGGTATTTACTGAGGCAACTGTGGGTTAAGTACTCTACCCAAGGGTACAACACCAGTGCCTAGCAAGGACTTGAACCAGTCACCTTTTGGTTATGAGCCCTTCTCCTCAACAACACTGCCATCCCATTCATGGCATGGTTCATGGCCTTTCTCCCAACTTGACCAGGCAAGAATGACTGAAAAGAAACAAACAAAGAAAAATAGGCAGAGGCATTTGAGCAGTTAACTTTTATCATGGCACAAAACATGTTTCCCATTATTTAATTAGGCACAGTATAGGTCAAACAGTTGGTGGGCATGGAGGAATCAATGTTTAAATTGGGCCTCTGTAAACTTGCTGCAAAGGAATAGTGGTATGTGGTCAAGCTTTTCCTCAAATGATTAATAGACCAATCAAGTAAGGTTAGAACAGAAGTTGCCAGCGCTGATGTCACCTCCCAATGCGAAACCCAGGTGTTCTTTTACTTCCTGTTAGAATAATTGCCTAATCCCTGGCTGTGGCTTTAATGAGGATTGGCACCTGTGAGCCTTACTTACCTTTGGCACAGAGTTTCTCCGGTTTCCTGAGCTCTTTGAGCTATGTCACTGACAATGTAATTATTTTACATTTGATCTGGCATCTGGGACTGATGAACTCTTTTTTGTGATTTTGTGACTACCTCCTTTATTGCTTATTTTTCACTGATAATTGGTGTGCAGCACCAGCTCCACCGCTGTTCAGCTTGTAACATACTAGTGCTTGGCCACATGGACCCAAAAGTGTTTTGGCCAAGATCGACTCTCCTCCCCTTCATCTGCTCTTGCAACATGTTTCTGTGTTAGAGTCGTTCAGCATTTTGCATTGCCTCCCAAAATTGCTGTGGATAACATTTGAGATTCCCAGTCTGGATAAAGCCCATATTTAATTTCATATGGTAGTGAATGAGACCTCACCGGATGACTTGAACTTTACAGATGAACTGAGAGGCAAACATTTAACAATACTGATGTCAGTATTGTGTATTTATTGTGTATATTTGTGTATAGCATACAGTGAAGCAAACTGGATTCTGTGAAAGTGTAAGAGAATCCCTTAAATATCAAACCTGCTTTACATTTGCTACCAGATGTACATGGAACAACATTTTTCAGTGTTTCATGTCTCCAGTTAAGCCTCTAATTACTTATTTTCAACATTTGATGGATGGCTTTCATCTCTTCATTACACATCGCAGCTCGGCTGTGATTGGCTGCACACTCTGGAGATTTTGATAGTTCATAAAATCCAATTAAATCGTGTCAGTTGTGTTCTTTAATGTTCAATTTTCCCGACTATTGATTTTTCTTTCTTGCACCATTGTGATGCGAGAACTGTGAGAAGGTCTGACTGCTCTGAACCAAGAGTGAGATACAGAGAGTGGCACAGGCTGAATAAAAGCCAAAAATCTGACTGCTGAACTGATAGACTGGGAGACGGAACAGGAGCAACTGAAATGATTTGGCAAATGTAGAATGACAACAGAGCAGCTTCTCTTTTCAATTAAATTTACAAAATCAAGAGGTGGAACTGCAACCCACCTCTCACAATCAGCCCTGTAAAAGTTAAATCCATTAGCTATTAAATCTGAGACTTAACACAGTGGATATAAGGAGGATCATTAAAGCAGAAGAGTTGGAAACACATTTTCCTTCTGAACAAACATTAGATCTTAAAATACTATTATTTTGTAAACCGTAGGTGTAAAATGTGCCAATATCTTCTCAGAGGTTCTCAGAGATTCTCAGAGGTTGTAACTTTGCCACGCCATCAGAAAAGGCAGCACCTCAGTAGCCACATTTCAAAATGGCAACATGCATTGTTCAAACTCCCAGCACTCACATGAAGCTCTTCCAGGGGTGTCCTCTCTCCAAAACAACCTGCAGCTTAACACAGATGGTTAATGATTAAAGAACTTCCCTGAGTTATTGCACCCTTCCTAATTTATTATTCTAGAGGTGGACTATGAGGCACTGCTCTGGTTTACACTGACCCTGGGCTTGTGAAATAATTAGTACAATAGTGCAAATCAGCCATTTTGAAAAGAGTAATTTACTCAGTATGCAGGCTCTCAGCAGGGCCTCTCATTAATCAAAGCAGGCCGTGTACATCAAAGTGTTCCTTTCCCTCTACAGCAGCATCCATCATGGTACTATTAAATGTGCCGTTGCAATGCTTGATAAATATAATGCCTTTGATATGCTGCTAACTCTGTGTATTGGCATGTCTGAGGACAGAGCTCTCTGGATACCATACTCAGAGGAATAAAAAAGAGGATAAAAGTAAGTCCTGTTATTTTGTCCTCAGATCTGCACAAACTAAAATAAACCACAGTACCTTGTTACTCTGAATGTTTGGTGAAGAATGGTGTTTCTGAACAATATAACAAGACTAATTTTGTAATGTGCGCTTTGCCCTTTCATCTGTTTCAGCCTCCTACTCTTTCTATCAAATATTTATTGCCATACAAACTTCTGTGATTAATTTCCTATAATAAACTACAGGTAAATATACTCTACATCAGTGTTCTCTACTCATACTAGGGATACAGCGTATGCTGTTTTGTTTATCCAGCTGTTTTAATTAATTTGGATTAATCAGGCTATTATCTGAATATTGACCTATACCTCAACATGTCTTGATAATGAACTGCATGAAATAAATGTGTTGCTGAAGTTAGGCTTATGCTATTAAAACATACAATTAAAGGCTTTATTTACCATGTTTTATTAGTACCTTCTCCTTAAAATAAAATGGGTAAGCTAAATGAGGCGTAGTAGTGATTGTTCTAGCTGTCCTCATGTGGCAGAATGAATGACCCAGCCCTAGGTAATACCATCACCATTAATAATGCCAACAAATTTCTATACTGTTTAATATGTGTGGTGATATTACTGTGGATGGCTCAATACCTGTAGCAAAAAGAGCTTATTGAAATGATTTGCTGATGAAGAATTAACTCACCTGATGCTCAAAGTGTAACTAAAAATTAATGGCAAACTGCAAATTATACAGGGAGGAAAGACCAGAATTGCTGACCAGATTGCTCTGTGTTCCTAATGCATCAGTAGCTATTACAAAATGAACAGATAGCAAAAAGGGTATGTTTAACCCTCAATAATTATTTAGGAATAAAATAACATGTGTAGGCTGATGTCAGAGTTTTTAAACAAAGCTTTAAGCTTACTGAACTTTGAAATTCCTCATTGATATATATTACTTTATTTGTAGCTGACCTTATCAAGGACATTTTTAATTTCAGATTACATACAACACAGAAAAGTATGGCTATCATGGATCTTAAATGTGCTGCCACCTGCAGTGTCATATTTTATTATGATAACATGAAAGATTTTAACTCTCTTCTGTGCTTCAGATAAAACTTCTGGAGAATAAAAATAGTTATACTTCGAAAATGGGACTTGAAGATGATTTTCACCTGCTTTGCAGTCTCCTCATTTGGCACTGCAGATTTATTAAGCGGACCCAGGGTATGATGGGAGAAGCCTTCAAATTTTGAGTCTGTGGCAAGGGAGCTTGGCCCAAAAACTCAAATCAGAGCTGATGTGAAGAAACAGACATGATGTATATGTTGGAGCAGCCAGCTCCATCCATCAGGAAGGTGTTTACTCATGGGGAGGGGGGCTTGGTGTTTGCCATGGGGGTTACTGTGATGTGGATGCCTGTTGCTCCCACTGCTGATCCGCTCCCTGTGCTGGTTGCCCAAGGGAGGGGTGCTGGCCCAGTTGTCTGACATGTCGAAGCTGGGCCATATTTCATTTATACAGTCAGAGAAATGCTGCATGGACTTTTCAAGGGACCCGTGGACCAGGGAGATTAATGGTGGCAGTTGTATTTTTGCATACATATTTATGTGAAAGAAGATTGTGAGTGTACCCTGATTTCTGCATTGCTGTGACAACAATCAATATACAGTTTAAGCTAATGTATTGTAATCTAATGAAAATATATTCAAACTACACATAGTCAGAGAAACTCACTCTAAATAAATTTCCAGCATGCTCCAGTGAAAAATTTCACTTTTGACATTATTCATCCCATTGTCCTTATTCATTAGATAATGTAACCATGCACATAATGCTATCAAGATCATGAAGCATGCATGTTAATCTGCAGGGTACAAGGGAGGAGGGGGTGTGTTTGTACTGCATTTGTTTGAATCACTAATTAATACTATTATGTCAACTATAAGAAACTGGGAAGCCATTTCTAGCAAAAGACTGTTCTGTTCACAAGCACCTCATATGCAATACATTCTGTTTTGCTACATACACATATTGCCATTCCTGCTTTTCAAGAATTTAAATTGGAGTTGAAATTGAAACTGAAAATTGTTTTCTGCAAGCATTTTCATTAAAAATGAAAATGAGTAATATCAAATCTCAAGGGGAAGCTAAAACAGTAAACTTTAAAAATTCTTTTAAAATAATCACCTTTTGTAAAAAAACAAAAATGTAGATAAATATCAGATGTAAAAACAAATAACTTTGGAAAATTATCTTAGATATTATGACATATTGCAGGCATCTGTTTTAAACACTGCATTTTTTTTTCTTTTTATGGTATATTTAGAAAGAGAGTGGTCCTGAACATCATTTATCTGCAATAGCAATACACAACTCACAGACATATCATGTTTTCATGTTTCTGAGGTCACAATTTGTATGATTTGTTTTAGGACAAAAGTTGAAGCAAAGGTGCAAAAGTTCGAGTTTGTCATCAACAAGGTTTTTTTTTAATCCCTGAGTTTTTGTGAATAAGCCAAAATGATGTCCCAGACTGGAGCTTTTATAGAGGTAGATGGCAGACTTGATCTCAGATGCTAACTGCCCACAGCACTCTTGCTGGAAGGCAGTGTTTGACTCATCATTGGGAACTTTGCAAAATGCAGCTTATCACTTGACAACTTGAAGTGATGCTGTACTTAAAATGTCAGACCTCACCAACAGGCAGCCCTCCAACTAAAAATTCTGACAGCTTATTTATTTTTTTCCCACATTTACATTTCTGAAAGCCCTCCTTCTGTTTTTTTTTTTTTTTTTTAATCTCCAGGAGACCTGAGAATAAAATTTGAGATGTCTTTCTCACAGAAAGACATCTCTGGATTCAGTATCATTATCTTAATGTCTGAAAGAATCTTTTAAAGGGGAGTGAAGATCATTTGTCCAGTAAATTAATAACCATCCTTGATATGAATCGTTTGGTATATTTTAATGAACTCTATGGAATTCTGTCATAGTTTTGCCTATTAACTTGCCAAGAGCTGTTGGTCATTTTAAAACATCTTGAAATACTCATCATTTAATGTATGGTTTACTCTTATCCACCAGTATCCCACAAACAATTACGATGACATTTGTAAATGCAAAATATTCCTTTGATTCAATATTGTATTTGCAAAGTCATCATGGAACGTCCCTGAGATAAAATCAATTTATTTCACTATGTAAACATGTTAATCGAAAGGAAATTAAGGTTTCTCCACCACACTGTCAATACACCTAATTGGAAACTTCACAAACAACAGTATCAAGTATTCTTAGTAGGCTGTGTATTAATAAACACATATATTACAGAGAACAGTCTAAATCTAGTCTTGGCTTTGTAAATGAAATGGCAACACCTGACAGACCAGAAATTAAGTGTATGTAAAGTATGCATTTCGGTATTTTCAACGTGTAATAGTGATGCACGGATCGCAGTTATATCTGTGGATCGGGTGGACCGAGTCATAAAAATTAACATTCTGATTAATAGCGCATGGGTTGCGGGTGGGTGAAATAATACATCATTAATGAGGAAAATATTAATTACATTCTCTAAAATGTGAACATATTTTAAGCTTCATTTTTCATCAGGCACGAATTAGCAGTCTAGACTCACATTGCGCAGTACAGCTCCACAAACTTTCAATTCGAGAAAATTCGGAAAATTTGCTTTTTCTCTGGGAGAAACAAGACCATTCATTCCCACGGCTGCAGCAACTTGCAAGGAGAATCGTGTGCATTCCTGCAACAAGTGCTGCAAGCGAACGCTCATTCAGCACAGCAGGGCGCATTATAGAGGCGAGGCGGAATCGCCTGAATCCTGGCACAGTGGATGCTATGTTATTTTAGCACAGTGTGAAGAAAAAGTCTAAGTAGGTTAGGCCAATGTATTTACGCTATATGTATATATGTTAGGCTGGATTGGCACCAGTTTTGGCTCTAAACTTTAGAAGCTACAACCTTTTTTATTTATTTTGAACTGCTGAACACTTTATAGGCCTATTTATTATTTATTTATGTTGGACAGCCTTCGAACATTAGTATTAGTTCTTAATTGTTTGTATTCGGGAAGTTGCAGTGACATTCAGAATTTTATTTTGAAGAGGTAATGGATTAGCCTCAATATTCCAGCCTGTGTTTTATTACTTATTTATTTCGGGCCAAACATTATTATTATCTTTTAAATTGTTTGTGTTCTGGAAGTTGCAGTGACATTCAGAATTGTAGTTTGAAGGGATTAAAGATGTCAGCCTGTGTTCAGGCTATTGTGGAAATAGCCTACCTGCTGCCATTTTCATTTTTCCAAAAAAGAACTTTTACTTTTAAATAAATGTTTATTTATTTAAAACCAGCCTACTTCAGTGTAATATGTTACCATATCATCACGCTTATATATATATATCCCACTGAGAAATAATGGTAATGTGTGATCGGGTGTGGGTCTCTAAATCGGAGAAAATAATCTGTTCAGGTGGGTGGCGGGTGGATGATTTATTCGTACATGCAGATTCGGATGACGTCAGAGCTGATCCGCGCATCACTAACGTGTAAGTAGTCCAGTCCAGATAAAATCTATCAATGTATTGTTGATATGAACAGATATCATAGACTAGTGTTTCTCAATTCTACTCCTGGAGGCCCACTGTCCTGTATATCTTCTGTCTATCCTTGCTCTACCTACCTGACTGAACTCATCAGTGGCACTTTTGATTAGCTGAGCACACCTGATTTAATCAAGCAGCAAGGATAGGATAGGAAACATTGTTCAGATGAGAGATTATATCCTTTTTGCCTGTGGTCACCAAAAATCATATTTCCTTTATTGAAAATGTAGGGGCTTCCTTGGTATCCTCACCAAATTTCCAACTGGGCTTTTCCTATATGGCTATCTGAACATTGACAAAATTGTTCCCTCCCTCAAGTCATCATTGTAAAAGAAAATTGACCTGACTTGGTAATAAATAAATAAAAATAAAATAATTGTTGGCCAATTTATCAAATCAAAAGTGCAGCATTATATACAAACACAATGACACATGAAAGATCCTTGAAAAATTGCTGTACGACTCAAGTGCTTGTAAAACTGCCACTTACTGAGTGAATTTGTCAAATTTGCTAGGGCTTTAGTCATGTGGTCTTGAGAACTTTTGAGGCCCCCCACTCCACCCCAGTACCTAGGGTTCATTTTTTAACATGTCTTTTCTGTAAAGCTCATTTATCAGGGGCAAGCAGCTGCTGACACTAGGCCTCCTCAATCAAAGGGCTCCAGTGGGTTACCCCCTTAGTCCGCACACCACGGTTCCAGGTGGAAGAGCATTGTGGTGTTAACAGTGGAGCTCCACTGCTGAGAGTATGAGATCAGGCTGGTTGGCAGAAAATCAGCCATTTTGTTTTCACACCTATCCCTCACATCTTTAAGACATATTTTTGTGATTTAATTTAAGGAAATGGCACAAATATCAAATTAGTTTACTTTTGGCACTCCAAGTGTGAACAGGTACAGTGAGATTCTTCTTTGCTTTGATGGATCTTGAATTTTGGCTATTCATTTTAATATTGAGATCATATGCACACTAAGAATGGGAAAAAAAATTAAAAAGTAAAAAGTACTTTTTCAGTTTCAGCAAAACATTTTGTAATGTGCACGTAGTACAATGGAGCTGATTCTGATCTGAGGCTTCTTGATGCAGTTTTATGTTGAACTTCACCTGTGTGACCATGAGTGAAGTTCCAGGCATTTAGGGGACATAATCATGAGTAGATAACATGAACAGGAGTTTTCTCTGATTGCAATCACACAGGCTTGAGCACACAGAAGGCTCCACAACAAAAGGAAGCACATTAACTTTCACTCACTCTTGCCTCAAATGTGAAACGTTATCCACATTTGTCATTGCTGGGCCTTCTCTTTAATTTTTTCACAGTTATTGTTATTTTTTATTCCCTCCAGTCCTGCACTGTATACAGATCATGCTTAGCCAGATATCCTGTGGGTAGTAGTAAATAAAGAGGCCCTCCTTGGGGAAAGTAGAAACAAGGTTAAAAGTGGAAACCTTTCTGACACATGGGTGCACAGGCGATGCAAGAAAAAAAAATACCCATGGCTCTCCTCGTTGAGTTCATGACATGGCTGGTGTATTTATTATGTAACACCAGGCTTACTGTATGACTTGAGAAATATCTCACTGGCCTCCCCCCTATCCTCTGCTTTCCTCCTACTACCCAAGAGTTATGATGCAATGAATAGACTTAACCATCTGCCCTGGCCGACACAGGGTTTGGACACAATAGGACATGTATTGGATCATTTTGACAGGCAGCTTCATCATATAAGGCTATGCTCCAGCAATCTGCATTACTTGAAGGATATTCCCTCGGATATCAGGCGCAACCTGTCGCTATCAGGAGAATGTGATGAAAGGGCAGCCAAGCTGGGGACAGACTGTTGTTGCTTCCAAATAGACTCTCTCTCCCTATCTTTTAGTATTGTTACAATTGTACCGGTTCCATCTGCGGATGCCGTATAGTACATCTTGTAGGCTAGCTGGCTTCCCAAATTAGAGCGGAATAAGAAATTGCATTATGTGTTAGTATTATAATAAGATGAACATATTTTACAGTGTAAGATGTAAATATGGTCAACATGCAAGGACAGGGCTTAAGCTGATGAAAAGAAAATGCTTGGCCTATGGACATGTTGATATCTGAGAGAAAGGGGGTAGTTTTCTTCATGATCTAAAGAATTCTGTCTCATGATAAACACTTACCAAACAACTTCTTATTAAACAATGTTGCCTTCTAAAATGGGCTTTTTGATATAAGAAATGATATTAAATATCATTCTGAAACATTATAATTATACTGGTGATGACCAGTTCATCATTTCTCATAGCAATATAAAGGCACAATAGTGACCTTGGGCTTTATAAGTCTTACATTTACACGATATCTGTGTTTGCACTTATACAGACACATCTGTCACTGAGGACATCACCATTTAAGTATTATGGGTAATGAGACTCAAATGACCTTCCTTGGATTTTCAAACTTTTAATAAAAACTCATTACGTGCATGAGCCCTTTTAGGTCAAGGTGACTTTCTAAGGATAAGACACTCCTAAACAACCACAGAAAGACATTTTCTACATGAGCATGAAGGAAAAATAGCTTAATTTCAATGGCACTTTTACTAGCCATATGTTTGTGTATTTGGCACAAGGTAGTAGAAAATGCAGTGCTTCCCCATTTTCAGCCTATTCTTAAATTTGATATTTGCCTGCTGTGATGTTTTGGAATTACATATTGGAATTGCTGTGCAGAGCAAAGCAGGTGCCTCGGGGTCTATAATGCCTCTTTTGAGAGCCTGCTGCAATGATTAATGGGGGATCCTGTGTACTAATGCTGACTTCATTGGTAAATACAACACTGTTAATTTAATAATTATAAACTTCCTGCTCAACCTGAAAGTGTGTCTGCCCCAAGCATAGGACATATGATTAGGAGCCTCTCTGCATTACCTGCTTATCCCAAAGAAAATGAAGAAAACTGAGAGACAAAAGAAGAAAGACAAATAAAAAGTACTTTTCAGTATGTACTCGTTAGGAGGTGCTTGACTTGGCTTTGGTGTATTTAAGTAATGATAATGTAATTATGTAATTACATTTTCAACAAAACTTTAATGAACCAATGTAACTGTCCAATTAAAGAAAAAAAGTGCAAGGAAATATCTCTGTAATATTACTTGTTTGTCCATTCTATATTTTGTTTGGTTTGGGTCATAGAGTGTAATACTGCAGCATGTAATTTCAATTAATCAGAGCAGGTGATTCATCACTGAAGAACCAAGAAGTAGAAGGCAATAGCCCTAGCAACATCTACTCCTGACGAGATAGTGTTTCAAACAGGCTTCATTTAATTGGAATAGTGATTATTCCTTGGAATTCTCATCTTTATTTCATTGCACTACTAAAATGGATAAAACATTTTTTCTAACTACCATATTAACCCATGCCTGGCTTTCAAACATGTTAGACGGCAATGTTGTCTAACAACTGACCTCTCTCTTATTAATCTGTCATTTTATATTGCTTTCACATCCCGAGATAGAGTATACTCTCTGGAGCATATTGATTTCAGAAAACAAAGTGTGCATCATATTATTCTGCTTGAAATGCTATGTGCATTTATTTCCCTTGGGTTCAAATGTCGGCATTTTTAGAACATGTATCTTAGTAATGGCTATTTTTGGGGGTGCTTATTTGTTCCCCTATGCCCTGAGAAACCTTGGTGTTCACCATTCATCTGTTCAATGGGAACCAGCTCTGGGGCCATCCATTCCTGGGTGAATAATACATGAAAGAGCCCAGACCAGAGCCTTTTCCCCTATATGGTCATGCAGTTTGTTATTCACCACAGCTCAAGGTGGAAAGAGTGCGACCCATTACCTGTTTGGACTGAAAAATGGCTGATGTGACGTGGAGGAAAAACAAAGGCGTCGACTTCAAACGTACTCAGTTTTTCATGCGGCACAACAAACAGATTAATTAATAATCTGGCAGAGGGTAGGTGCAGCATCCATAAGCCCGGCTGTCACACACACTTATTAAACATAAGGCAAGCCACAGTCACTGTACCTGCACATATTATTTTGTGCAGTAATTCTGCAGGGTAACACTTCAACCATTGCCAGCAGCAATTATAGTATCTCCAAAAAGAGCAGTACTAGGAGCATGCTGCAAAGGGGAAAGTCACATCTTCTGTTTTGAGTCTGTTACTCTGACATCTCCTCTATGGTTTGAGAAAAGCTCCAAGAGACAGCTCCAAGAGACCTGATCTTCTGCCATTGTTTGTTTGAATTGTTCAAGAGGGGGTTGTGTGCAAATAGGAGCTAGAATGTGTTTTCCTGACAGTATCTTATATCTGTCCTGGTGCTGCCCTATGGCAGGCACTAACAAAAAAGATTATAAGATTATGTTCAGCTTTGTTTAGGTAATTGTTGTAATTGGGTTTCAATTATTTTATTTCTGTTTGGTTCGTTGTACCTTATTTGGCTTGTTAATCTCTCCTCACTACTTTTGGTAAGGAATGTTTTAATTAAAAAATGTGTTCTTCCACAAATCCAAAACACATATTCCAAAGAATAACAACATCTTTTTATACAGTACGTGTAAACACAGCAAATGTCAAAATATTTATACTCCAAGATGATTTTTAAGAAAACTAACTGCAGCCCCTGCCCTGTGGTCGGGAGGCTAGACCCACAAACAGACTTTGTACAACTACGCCACTCCCAGTGGGAGACCCTGTTAGGAAGCAGTGCTAGGCCACAGTAGGCTACACAGGTGGGTGTCCAAATAAATGAACAAAGGCAAGACAAAAATACAAAAATATATTATGTCTTTATTTGGTTAGCTAAGTGATCCAAGGTTTATCTTTTCCTTTATTAAGACCAAACAAAGATACTAATACGCATCAATCTAGGAGTAGGGGTGGTTCACTGTTAAGTTCAATGGTTTCCATGGAAGGGCACTCACAAGAAACTCATACAGCACATCCCATTTACAAGGCAGTCAGTGTTAACAGCACAACACACTTTGGGATAATTAAAAGAAACTAAGTTTCCCTAGTAGGGTACCACAATTTAAAGAGACTAACTAGAGTCACAGTTGGAAGAAACTACATTCCCCCAATAAAGCATCACAATTTAAAGTAACTAAGTTTGTTAGCTAAAAAATCTAAAGCTAAAAAGTGTCAGGAGTCCTGACAGGGTTAATAGGCCGGGCTGGATTCCCTGGAGGTAAGTTGGTGAGGCCCTAGGAACACGCATTCCAGGGCAAATAGAATAATTGTTAAATTGGTTTTTGGGCGGCAGCCTCGGCTGGAGTGCGGGCTCGCAGCTGCTCCTTGTTCCTGATTGGGGCACCGGGCAGGTATTTAGGAGGGTTGCGAGGCTCTTTAGGAGGGTTGCGAGGCCCCCCCCCCTCCTTAAAAGCTGGCTACCTTGGGAATCAGCTGGAGTTTTCTTTTTTGTAGTTTCTTTGTCTGGTTTTGTTTCGAGTTCCCATAGGTCATGGACCAGGAACTTTTTTTGTTAGTTTATCAACCATTTCTTTTTTTCCCTAGCAGGGGGCTGGGGTAACACTGACTTGCTGCCATCCCCCTTCCTACAGTACGGTGTCACAGAGCTCCGGACCCAATGGTGTGATGTTGACGAGGAAGAGCTGACAACCGGGGATTACAGCAGCCGCTGGGAGGCCGGACAGCGAACAAGAGCGTGCCTTCTGCCTTTGTGTGCTTTCTCTTTTTGGTTTTTATTTTGGGATGCAGAGAGGCGCGGGCCAAGCTACATCCCATCGTTATTGTATTTTCTGCTTTGTGTTTGTGTTTGTGTGCGGGTAAGTGCATGCGTGAGGGCCTGCCCCGGTGGTGCAACCCCCCCCCCCCCCCCCCCTTCCCTGTTGAGTCAGCCGAGTGGGACCCCACCCCAAACTGGGGTCAGCCGCAGGAAGGGCCAGAGTCGGGGCACCAGGAGTGGCTAATAGCACGTGTGTTGGTGAAGACCCGAGTGGTGTGCTGTGTGGGGGTTGCCCATACCTACGGGTCGTCTCCAGGCTGGGGTGGAGGAGTCCCAGGAGAGGAGAGCAAAGCTACAACAAGACTGCGAGCAAAGCTACAACAAGACTGAATAAAAATTACCTCGTAGTAGTTTCCCATCAGTTCCCAGCAATGCAGTACATGGCAAATTTCATTACGTCGCATGCTAAATTTACCAAACAGACGCATGAAACACCTGTAGCAAACATGATACAAAGCCATTAAATGTCTAGGTGGTGTATTACAAAATATAATTACATGCAAAATACTAAAATATTGATATTACCTGTTCCTCTCAATAAGCTGGTATAAGTGGCTATAAGAAAATCCCAATAGCTGCTACAGCGGAGATGCCGCCGCCAGACTTCCCAGCTAGCAACCAAATAAAGCAAAGTGCGACTGTAGCTCTGTACCAACACAGAGGTACACACATACAGCTAGCGCCGATTCAGCAACACATTATGAGAAACATTGCAGCTAGAATTTCCGTTCCCCATTATGAAAATGCCGTTTTAATGTGGCACAAACTTTTTTAAAGCTACCTGCTCAGTGATGATAGGTCCGCTCAATACAAACTTTTCCAGGCACATCCAAACTTCAAAATAAACTACTAATAGAAACAAAATCTGCATGTAATACATTGCAGCTAAACTGTGTAAGTCTACACTCCTAGAGAACAGATACTACAAAGTTTAACATACCTCTTATGCTCGTGTGTCCACTAAACGCTACTTGGGAGGTCTCCCAAGAACTGGAGTGTTTCTAAGGTCCTATGCGTCACACTTAAAATAGCCGCAAGCTAATTACCATCATCCTCTGAGTCCTAACACCCTACCTGTTACATAACTGTGTGTATCACTTTTTTAATTATGTGAAAATTCAATGTGTAAATGAGGAAAACATAAAATTCAGCATCAAATTTAATTACATGTATAATCTGAAATGTCATAACAGCAACCTGGTATATCCATAATATCTGCTGGTTTTTACTGTGAAAGATTCTTTGGCTTTTATTTGGCTAAGATTCCACGTAGTCCCAAGTATTTTATTAATTTTAAATATCAGGATGAATGAAAAGAGTAAGACAAACAATACATTCTCAGAATAAAGTGATCATGTTCATGCAGGCATCTTTATATTTTATTAAAGAAGCTTGAACTGTGGATGTTTGGATCTTGATTTGAAATGAAGCAATAATAACATTTACTGATTATGATTGGTTGTTATTATATTGTTATTATAGTATATATATAGTAGATACCATATAGAAACTGTAACTCAGATGTCTTTCTATTACTATTACTTCCACTGGAATATTTCTACCTCTTCAAGTCTAAAGTAGATTTGATCATACAATTTTTGTACTGCGGGTTCTCCAAAATTCTTTCTGCAGTTTACAGTACACTGAAAAAGACATACAGCAGATTACATATCATGATACAAGTGTATGCAATTAACATTTTGGGAAAACAGCGTGATAGAGATCACTGTATACAGCTGACTTTTAATGAGTTCATATTAAATATTAACTTGGAAATTTTTTGCATTTTTGGCAATTGCCAAACCATTGATTATTTATTCAGGAAGTTTATAGCAACTGCAGTAAAACTTCTACTATGGCAAACTTTTTTGCAGAGCAAGCAAAGGGTTCAATGACCCAAAGGAAATATTTCAAAACAGGAATGTAGAGGATGATGTATATCAGCTGCTATTATTCTATCATTGTGCTGAATAGCTCGGCAATAAAAAAGATTCAGTGTTGGAAGACCAACGATGTTTGAGGCATCATGGGTTGCTTGAGAGCATCATACTGTGGTACAAGAGGGACAGAGCACAATCAGCAAAGCAAAAGTAGTCACTTTTGGGATGTTTAAAACATTGGTAGAATTATTTCACTTAAATTTGATTGGGTGTGACCACAATATACACAGCCAACATCTGTTGTCATCTAATGTAAATATCTGGTTATTTACAAATACTTTCAGGCAAAATTATTTTCCTTTGACCAATTTTGAAACGAACTGAACTTTTTTCTGAAGAACTATTTTAAACACTAATCAGGATTAACTCTACACTGCATGCTACATACATCTAAGTAAAAAAAATGTTTTCAGCATACAAAAATACCACAAAAAACATACTTACTTACATTTTATGTGTCAGTACAAACATTAACAAAAGTCTTGCCATTTAGTAATTTGTTCATGTAATTTAGTTGTGTGTCTTTTCATTTTATCAGAAATGACCTTTCAAACTGTGTGTCACATCCAAATATGAAATGTGGAAGAGCCAGTGAAAGGCATCTGTCAGATTGTTTGAGATTATTTATGTAAATGTTGTAAATATACAGTAATATGTTACAGCAATTTACACCAGCGTTCTGCACTCTTCTCATTGTCTTCTCTGTTGCAGCAACAGAATAATGTCTCTGTGCTGGGATGGTACTGTAATACTGCCCATACTAATGTGCTAGTATAACTGGTACTAGCATAATGCAGTCAAATTAGTTCTATCCATGCAACTTCATGACATATTTTATGTCTGTATGCAACACCTCAAAGACAGAACACAAATGTAGCCCATCGCAGGTACATTTTGGTCAAACATAACTTAATAACGAAGGATTCAAATAATTTCCTTGTTCTAAAAACACTCAAAATCATGTTTTCATACACACTGTCACTTCTCCAGTTGCTCTCTTCTGAACTAACTGACCCCCCACCCCCCACCCCCCCCCCCCCCAACTGTAGGCTGCCCCTTCAGGTGAGTGTCACACTATTTGTTCACACAGCAATGTCAGCACTGGTGCTCTCCCTTAAGATTAAAGTTAGCACAATGAGCATTAGCATATACCCACACTAGAGCTTACGGCAAGTACACAGTTTATCTCATTAGATATTAATACAGCTACCCACCATTACCACTGGGCTCACACTACACCCCCCAGGGGTCCCCACTAATACACACTAATCTCTCTCTCTCTCTCTGTCTCTCTCTCTCTCTCTCATACACACATACACACGTATGCACACACACACACACGAGATATGGACAACACACAATCAAATAATTAACAGAGGAGAATTTTTTTTTTCTTGGCTGTTGAGTGCACCAGTCATTTGAGTATACATAAAAAAGTCAAACTCCACCAGCTTCTGCATTTGGTCACTCATTTTCAGAATTGCTAAGACTGCAACCACACGCTGACCATGCATTCATCCTGGAAAACTGGAACTTGCTTGACAAGTTAATCTCTTCACCTCCACAACCTACTCCCAGCTCATCACACATGCACAAAGAGAATGAGAACTGCTCTCCTTATCTATAGGGGTAAGACCTGTGATCGCCACACTCACTTGCCACCTCTAGCTCTTCTCTCAGCTTTGGAGAATCTGCTCTGGCAATTCTGTTTGCCTCCCCTGTATTATTACTATACATCTTTTGTTTATGACCTTAGTTTGCTCGATAACTAGCTTTTGTTTACAACCAAGATGGCAGACACTTATTTTCCACCAAGGGCTTAAAATTCAATACTTTGCACATACTATATGGCTGTTGGCAGAATAAGCATTGAGAATGGTGAGAGGCATAAACTGGGGTACTGGAGCATTTGCAATAATGTATTTTGTCAGGTAAATTAAGAATGAGAGACAGAAAGAAAAAGGAAGCGTAAGAAGATAAGGACAAAGAAAAAAATCCAATGGGTTTATCTCAGCACATGCACCCTCCCCCCACCCCACCCCACCCCATTCACATGGTAATTTAAGAGATGTTAGAATGAAGTGAGAAAAAACAGCCCACTCATGACATTTTTTGGAGGTTCAGTCTCACTGCTTGCTTCTCCTTTACTTTAAGATGTCTGACCTACTACAGTACAGAAAACCAGTTGCTCATTGCAGTCAGACTTACAACCATAAGTTTCACCATTTCACAGTAGTTGTTCACTCAGGACTGGCTGAAATACTTTTGTCTTGTACATTCTTAAATTTGGTTAAATTTAGGCATAGTGTGCCAGCCCCACATGTGTAGGGTCAGTGAAGATTAGATTAGATTAGATTAGATTCAACTTTATTGTCATTGTGCAGAGTAGGGTCAGGGCAGAGTGGAGTCCCGTGGAGATGGCATCCTCTGTTGACCTGTTGGTGCGGTATGCAAACTGATGGGGGTTCAGGGTAGTGGGCAGACAAGATTTCAGATGTGATAGAACCAGTCTTTCAAAGCACTTTGCAATGATGGGGGCGAGTGCACCTGGGCGGAAGTCATTCAGGGCTGCAGTGGAGTGCTTCAGCACTGGCACGATGGTGGCGGTCTTGAAGCTTGTGGGGACAACTGCCTGGGCCAGGGACAGACTGAAAATGTCCATAAAGACCCCGGGCAGCTGCCCTGCACAGACTCTGAGCACACGGCCACGTGTTCCATCCAGGCCAGCTGCCTTCCATACATTTACCCTGCTCAGGGGTGGCGCAAACATCAGAGGTGGAAAGTGAAAGAGGCAGTTCACCAGGTGGGAGATGTCCTTGTTTTCCCGGTCAAAGCAAGCGTAGAAGTAGTTGAGCTCGTCAGGGAGGGAAGCAGAGCTGGATGGGGGCACAGTAATGTGTGATTTGAAGTCTGTGATGGTCTGTATGCCTTGCCACATGCATCGGGGGTCTGAGGTGTTGAAGTGCTCTTTGATCCTCTGTTTGTACAGTATATGTGTTCAGCCTGGGAGATTCCCCTCCTCATGTTGACCCTGGCAGAGCTGTAAGCCTCCCAGTCTCCAGACCTGAAGGCTGCAACCCTGGCTTTGAGCAGGAGGCGAACCTCTCTGTTCATCCAGGGTTTATGATTGGGGAAAGCTTTTATTTGTTTTTGTGTTGACACTCTGTCCACACACATGTTGATGTGATCCAAGACAGAGTTGGTATATGAGTCAATGTTAATCTGAGAGTCCGTGGTGGCATGGGCTGCAAACACACTCCAGCCTGTGTGCTGGAATTGGTGCTGAAGAGTAGAGTCAGCACCTTCCAACCAGATCCTGGTTGATGGTCCTCATTGTGGTTTTCACATGTTTAATGACCGGACTGTACTTGGGAATCAGAAACAATGAAAGATGATCAGGCTGTCCCAGGTGGGGGAGGGGAGTGGCTTTGTAGGCGTCAGCCACATTTGTATAGACAGGATCCAAGGTTTTACGTCCCCTTGTGGTGCATGGGACATTCTGGTAAAATCTTGGAAGCATGGTACGTAGGTTGCAATGATTGAAGTCCCCAGCAACAATAAAGGCCCCATCTGGACGCAATGTCTGCAGCTTACTAATAGCGCCACTGAGGTCTTTCATGGCTACCTTCGCATTTGCATCCGGTAGTACATAAACTGTGGCAGCAATGATGCACGTAAACTCTCATGGTAGATAAAAGGGTCTGCACTTAATAATCAGGTATTCCAGATCAGCAGACCAATAAGTGTCAGCAATGGTACAGTCGGTGCACCATGATTTATTTACATAGATGCATAAACCACCACCCCTGCTTTTACCTGTCGCTGCTGCAGCTCTGTTAGCCCTGAGGACCGTGCGCCCCTCCCGTCCCAGCACGTTGTTTGGGACGTCATTGTTTAGCCATGTTTCCGTAACAAAACATGAAGCTGCAGTCCATAAGCCTTCTCTGTGTGAGGGTCCAAGTCCTTAGTTTGTCCAGCTTGTTTGCCAGACACCGTACATTGGTGAGGAAGATGCTAGGCAGTGCTGGCCGGTGTGGATTTAGCCTTAGCTTAGCCTGCAGGCCTCCACGCTTCCCCCGTCTTTGTTTACGGTTTTGATGCTGGCGCTGGACACTTCCGGTCGGGGTGAATTGTCCGTAGGTCCACGGTGTCCTTTCTATCTCCGGTGGTAGTTCGTCAAAGTTGAATGGATAGTCCAAAATTATGTTGGTGCACTGATAATTAATGTCCAAAAGTGTCTGTTTGCTGTATATGAAGTTCGCATAGCTGAATCGGGCGAACATGCAGGAGACAACCAGATAAAATAACACTATTTTACGAAATCTGGTAAGACACTGAGCCTCACGATGTGCATGCACCACCATCTTAGTCTTGAGGTAATGTCATAATATTATGTCATAATATTTATGCTTAATTGTTCACATGCTTTTACGTGTACCTAACAGCTTATGCACTACCCATCAAGTAATATTACACCTTCTTGATAGATGGTCAGCTGTAACAGAATTTGAGTGTATTGTCAATCAAAACTGGACCAATTTCATAACATCATTATTGCTTTTCATTGAAGTACAATCAACCATTTTTAATAGTGGTAGGGATGTTTTACAGCCATCTAAAGTATTTTTGCTGCCATGACTGCCCCCCCACCCACTCACGCCCAAAAAACATACCATGCAGTAGAAACATCCACAAGCAAGTCTGCCATTGGTTAAGTCCTGGATGAAGAAACAATTTGCTAGATTGTGTATGTATCATAGTGTTTCACTAAAAGATTGATTGATGCTATCCAAGATGAAGATCATTCAAGGTATACCAGTTGGTATGTATGCAGAAGGTGCAGATCATGTACTGTATAGGAAAGCCCTATACCACTTGGAGATCTGATGTGGATAAAGGAAGATGCCAAAGTATTCCTGATAACTCCTGTTCATTTCATAGAATATATCTTTAATAATGATTAGTCATTTTAAATTACTTGAACAACATATCATGTGTGGTCTTTAAGAACCAGATTAAAAATGGTGCTAGCTCAAATGTTCCCACTGATTAATTAGTGTATAGAAGTAATAACCACCACACACTGCACTACAACACACTCTCCCATGTTGGCGGTGAAGCATATGCTAACACAAGATGAATACTTTATGTGGCTTTTTGTAAATTTTTATGGCAATAATAAACATGATATGCACACATTATGGAACAAAGTATGGTAAAATTTACAAAATATACAAAATTGAAAACAACTAGTCAGGCATGAAGTAGGTTAGGATTGAATGTACACATAGATGGTGCAACTGCTCCACTTGAATATTGGTAACGATACACATAGGGTCCACATTTAGTGGAACAAATGCAAGTCTAACTCACTGCACAAGTGAGGTGAGCCAACTCAGCTGAAATATTTTGACAGCCCAAAACACCTGCAACAGAGAGCAGTGGAAATGGCAAGTGGGCAGGAGAACTTTGATAAGTGTAGATAACTTGTAGATGTGAGTACGGTTTGACTGTGGACTGACTTATCATGACACATGACATTGCCTTCAAAAGTGTGTTTGCCGCTGTGACATAGGATAATGCTGTTCTAACACAAATTGAAGATAGTAACAAAGATCAGGGGAACAAATCAGCATAAGAAAGTGTTGGATTTCAGTGAAATTGATGTACTGAGCCAGTTCTTAAATGTTTTGTGTCATCAAAGGGAATGAAACAGTGGTTCTGTTATTTTGTTATACCTTTGAAATTACAGTGTTGATCTACTACTTGTGTGTACAAACATATTTTTATTCATTTAAATGGTCTGTGGCACTATTGGTGTTCAGAGGCATAATATGTACAATGTATGTTTTAATAATGGGAGCCTGATGGAGAAAATGCTCTAGAAATAGGACGAGTAGTAACTTTCTTTTAAATGGTACTGTGAACTTGCTTGCTTTCATACAGTTATGGTCTGCACTGATTTGATCAGATTGTGATAAAAATAAAACTATAACAAAAACCCATCATACAGCTTAATGTTTAGTTAGTAATTAGTGATTAATTACTTATTAGCAAAAATATTCATTCGGTATTCCAGACAATGTTGACCTTTGCTCCTTGCACATTCAAATAGCAATTCTGGCAAGAAAACCTTGTACAATGCTCAAATGCACGTAAGACTTTCTCAATCAGATGTGCAACATTGAACACAGCATTGAAGAATTGCACTTTGATTACAAAGTGTGCTTCAGAAAAAAAGGCATATTAAAGATTATTTCATTATTAATGCATATTAAGCTTATTCCCTGTAGTAAAATACTTGTCTTTGGTGATTAAATGCTGTATCTTCCATAATATCAATTATAATATCAATAACATTGCTTTTATATCATTTTTCAAACAAGCACAAAGTGATGAAGTACAACCAACCTCTACATAATACTGTTGGCAAGCCAGTGTGATTGGCAACAGGGCTAAGATCTTTTATATCCCCCAATGTTATCCCCAGTCATTTACATTAAAATTGTGGTCTAGGACTGGCCGAAAGGGTAATGTGAACTGTCTTAAGTAGTGGTTGTATGGTAATGGGAGAGGAGTGCCATGGAATTATCCACTTTTTAAACATGATCTGGGTTTTGTCAGAGCTTTTTTTACCCATAAGCTCTAATGTTTGTTCACTTAAATGATATTAATAAATGCTGACTGTGCAAAAAGGTAGCACATTTCTTGTTATTAGAAAATGTAATGCATAACCTGATGATGCAAACTAATTTCCCATATTGCCTATAATATTTCCAAACAGACCAGCTCATTTTGTTGAACTCAGAACCTATGTAATAAATTTCACGATGTCTCTGTAATATTGTACCATCCAATTGTATGTTTTTGGGCATCCAGCCACAGAATGCGCTACTGCCCCCCAATGCCATTACTGTGAATTAAGGCTGAAAACAGCTGACTTTTTTTTATTTAACTCTGTCACATTATTATGTAGCACTGCACTTGAACACTGTAGTTGTCTAATTTGGTTCAAATGACTAATTTTCAACCTTGAAAAGGGTTAAGACAATGTTTCTGTTCTTGGGGCAGTTATTATTGCCAGTCCTTGGTTTATGAAACCATGAGGGAGCTATGGTGCTGTTCTGTAAATCTAACTCCAGGCTGCAATGAATAAAATATGTGATTATATAGAGCAATGCATAATTGTATTTAATTCATAATTCTCTAACTTCTAGTGGTTGTGTGAATTTCAAATTGGTGGACCCTATAGTCTTCTTATAATAATGGTTAATGGATAATCTAATCTTCATACAAGCTCTTGGGAAAATAAAACGCACTTTAATTGCATGATAATAGCTAGGTTATTTCCCATTATAATCACTACTCACTGCCATTTTTCTGTCTTTGTGTTGAGGATAGTAAAACTCTTCTAACTGGAGGAAAAGAATAAAGGAATGAACAAAAACAAGCCCTTTCCAAATATAAATACATTTTTAAAATGCAAAACTGCAGGCCTCATAAACAGTGTGACTGTTATTATCTTGCAGAAGATCGTTCAGAGAAAGAAAGAAAAAAAGAATGCCTCAAACTCAAAATAATACTTCTAGGAGGATTGTGCCCATTTTGTAGTTAATTACCTAAGTCTAATAACATTGAGGCTCCTAGCATGTATTAAATCTCACAGACAGACAGTGTATCAGCAGCTTAGGTAGGCAACAGCACGACTTTCTCTGTAATTAAGTTACTGTCATGTCGTGTGTAGGGATTCTAATGATGGATAGGGATACTGGAGTCTTCAAGCAAGTCACAGTCCCTCCCCCTGCAAGGTGATTGAAAATCTTGGGTGCATACTTTTACGTATGCAGATGCTCCCAATTTTTTTCCATGAGGTTAGAAGATAGCATATACTTTTTATACAGATTCATTCTATTATTTAACTAGGATTTAAAGACAAAAGCCAGCAAAGATTACATGTTTTCAGATTTTGATTTCAGAATCAGAATCAGAATTTTTTATTCGCCAAGTACAGATGTATAATTAAATTCTCTTGGTGCAGGTGTCAACATTGAAAACATAAATGCAGATGCAATTATACAATACAAAACAACACAATAAATACAATAGAATACAATACAATTAAAGAAACTGTGCAATGCCTTTGGTTATGTACATATGAGCACTAACTTTACAGTTTTACAGTTCCATTGTGGGACCTGTGAGATGGACTGTTAAAGTGCATGTGTGCAACTGGACAGTGGGCGGATATGGGAAGGGTCCTTATTTGAGAGGATTACAGCCTGGGGAAAGAAGCTGTTCAGGTGACGTGTAGTCCTAGTCTTTATGGATCTCACTCTTACTCTGCGTTTAGAAGGTAGCCGCTGGAAGAGAGAGTGACCAGGATGTGAGGGATCAGCCATGATTTTCCCCACCCTCTTTCTCATCCTGGACGAGTACAGGTCTGTGAGGGGGGGAGCTGACGGCCAATAATCTTCTCTGCACAACGCACAATGCACACAATTCCGCTTAGAGTGTGAATATGCAGATCTGAACCAGACAGAAATGGAAGATGTCATCACTGATTCAATAATGGCTGTATAGAACTGGACCAGTAGCTCTTGTGACAGCTTGTATTTTTTGAGCTGTCACAGGAAGTATGTTTGCTGTTCTGCTTTCTTGATTGTTGTGATCATGTTCTCTTCACACTTTAGAAAAAAATGCTAAGGGTAAGACCAATGGACATCCTGCTACACTTGTGTCTTTTGGTTTAAACCATTTGAGAGAGAGAAAGAGAGAGAGAGAGAGAGTGTATGTGCGTGTGTGTAAAATAACTAATAAGCTTAATAAAACACATTACATTACATTACAAGCATTTATGAGATGCTCTTATCCAGAGTGACTTCCATCACAATAGAACATAAAATAAGCTGGATTTAATTCTCTTGACTTCTGGGGATGTTGCTGAAACAGCTTTTATTTTTTCTTAGGCTGACGATTAAAAGGATCGTGATGAAATGATGATGCATGGCACAGGTATCATCACATACGTTTGTCATAAGTAAGATGTATCACAACAGATAGTAGACAGCATGGCTGCAATTCATCACTTTACTGAATTCCTCTGGAAAATGTCAACTTTTTAATACTTTCCAATGGACATGGTTTTGTCAGCTACTAGGTGAATAGTTCATGTGATCAAAAAGTGTAACAAATGTAGATGAATATTGATAGTACAAAAACAGAAAATGCATACCAATGTTGTAGTTTCAATGTATCTGTAGGATGTAGGAACATGTAGGAACATGTCTTATTTAAATTAAGCAAGGACTTCAGCCAAATTTTTCATCTAAATTTATGCTAATTGTGAATTGTGATATCCTGATACCTTCATCTTCCTTTTGGCTTCCATAATATATGTACTTGTTTGTTGAGTTGAGTGTATGCCAATTGAATATCACAGAGGAAGTGTAATTTTATGTGATTAGGGGGGAGCTGTGTTCACAGTGATTAGATTTGTGTTGTGTAGCGGACACATCGTAAATCATGACATAAAATTACTGTAAAATGATCATAATATTATCTGGTAATAACATCTGGTTTGATAGTGACATCTGGTTTGATACCTGTGGGTCTGTACCAGGTGCTTTCCATTCGATTATACAACATATAAATGGGCATATCAGTTGACCTTTTAGGTAATGATTCTAATCATCTTCAGCATCTGAAAACACATTGATATTAATACAACATGAAGATAACTTACAAGATAAAAGCAAACATGATTCAAAGTTCACGCTGTGTTTGAGTTTGTGGCTGTCTTAAAATTGTGTGTGTTGAATTATGTTAGTTGGTCAGGCAATTGTATGAACAATTTGCCATTTCAGACTGAACTTGACTTGCGGGACATGAGTTTTAGCTCTTGAGACACAATAACTAGCTATTTTATTATAAACTAACCTTGTGATCATCATACACACAAGCATTAATTCATTTTGTTAATCACATTATTTTTTTCTCATTTATAAGAGGCAGCAGAGTATAAGATGCACCAGACTTTTAGAAGATAACAAAAAATGATTTGCTAAATTTCCACTGCTTAGCCTTTTCCAGTTTAACAGATATCTATATGTAAAGTTTGTGAATTATCCTTTCATTTATGGTACAGGCTTTCTAGTTGTATATTAATGTTCTCAGTGATCTGGATTTAAACACATTATTCTTGTATCAGGAATGGAGAGTAATGATTAATATGGGAATTGTCTTTTATTTTGAGCCAAGAGTCTGATCAGCTACAAGACAGATCTGAGGGAAGGCCTTGATTGTTTTGAATTAGCTATTGCCTACAGGCAGGATTCCATGAGTATTTCAGCTGTGCTGCAAATACACAATTCCCTTAAAATCACCAAGAGCGCAGTTCTTAGCAGGGTAGGGGTGGCTACATACAATCATTTTAAAATAGCGCACACAACAGATCTTCATCTTGTAAATGAATGGGTTCATATATAGGTCACTAATGAAGACAAAATTACAGAGAAAGTGTCTACAAAACATTCATTTCACAATGTGAATACAAGGTAAGGACCAGCAACTAAAGACTCAAGAAGAAAATGGAGAACAAATATCAGCACAAGGGACATTTGAAAATAATGAGAAAAAAGGAAGGATAGAGAATGGGTGTCTTTAGGGGATAATAAAGTTGTTAAAGCAGACAATCACATGACTGGCTAGTGCTAGTTCTTTAAAACCATTCTCACAAGTGTTATCAGCCTACCTTCAAATTGCTTTCTCCCCCCACATTATTGCTTCTAAACAATACCTTTATCATAGATATGTTTCTGCTGAATTAAGACACTATTAAATATTAGCCTGAATATCCCCTGTCAAAGAAAATTGGCTATTTGCAGTGATGCTGCAACAGCAATAAGTAAGTAAGCACTGAGGTGAAATTGTGTGAAATTGTAAGGTTCATTCTTAATCACTTTTGCAAAGACTTTCAAATAAAAATTAAAGCAAGCTAATGCATAATAATAACTCATTTGTACATTGTTCTACACTCAAGCAAAGAATCAAGGCATTTGTTTTTCAATCAGCATTGCTGCTTATATACCCATGGTTCCAGTGTAATTTGGTTGATTGTTGTGGCCATTTACCCTCTATTTCATCAAAGTAAGATTTAGGGACACAACATATCATTTTTATTTTATTATCAGTTGTTTCTCGTTCCATTGAATGGATTGGATATCTACCTAGCAAATTTTCACTCTTGTACTAATGAAGCAGAAAAGGAAAATGTGTAAAAATCTATGTTTCTTTTTTTTTCATTGACTTACGGGCTTGTTGAAACAAAACATGCAGGGCTGTAGTGCTGTGTAAACATTTACATGTTATTCATGCACATTTTTATTAAAGAACAAAGCAGATTAAGTGTATTTAAGTGTAGATTTCCTACTTCATTTCCTCTTTATAGTAGAATACAATCAGACAATCAGTGGTGAAGACATAAAATATCTGATGGATGTTTACATTTATAACCTAGTGTTAGCTGTGTGGTGATATTGCTTGAAGAAGATAAGATGCAGCTAATGCAGATAGATCCCTCTACTGATCTATCAGTAGCATTAGCTAGTTAAATAGCTAAGTGTGTCAATTGTCACATTGTAAACTGTTATGATGGTGTCACCATTGTTTGTTCTGTAAGGAATATGGACTGCAGTAGCATCACATATTACAGAATATTGGAATAGGTTTATTTTATTCTGCCAGAATCATTTTCAAAACATGCTGCCCAAATGAAATGTAAACCGATTAATTTCAAAAGACTTCTCCCTGAAGGTGGCCTTCCTGATGGCAATCACCACAGCCAAGAGAGCTGAAGAGGTCCATGTGCCTGCAGTTAGTGCAAGGTGCTTTGTGTTGAGCCCTTAGTGTGCAGCTGTAATCCTGCCTTTTTGCCCATGGTACTGTCTCCATAGTACATGAAAGAAGACCTTATGCTATCTTGCCATCTGTTTGCCAGTGTATCCCAGGGAGAAGGTGTCTTCCACTTCTTTACCTGCTATATCTCTGAGAGACTTCTGATCTTGGTTTTATACATACAGGCACATACTTTCCAAATGCAGTTTTGCTCAGCAATAACATGCAAAAATATTCTTTTGGAAATTATTCCAAAATAAGACTCCTTCTATACTGTGTATGAATCATATTATGCCAGAAAAGAAAGCTCCTAAAGGAATGATAAAATGTTAAGACAGTTGACTGAAATATTAAGAGCACACAATGTGTTGACTAGGAATAAGATGTATCCCCATTCAGTTGAAAAGTAGAAGATTTAATTCAGATCCTGAATCAGCTCAATATATCTCTTGAAATGCTGCCTGACCTTTTAACTAATGAAACATGCAGAACCTTTAAGATACTCACTGGTGCCTCCAACCGCAGTGTGAAACTCATCCAGGCTTTTGTTCAGCTTCAGATACTTCTAATTTAAAGGGCAGGGTGACATATTTAAAGCCTAAAGGCAAGTCTTTTTTCCCAGAAGAGAATTTATGCATAATGCCACACAGATTGGGTGAGCAGAGGTCCACATTGAGTGAGACATATAGTATCACAAATAAACACTATTCAGAATCTTATGTGCTTCCTTATACAGACTTTAAAGTATTGCAGAATACTAGTGGTATTGGTGGTGTGCCAGATGATATGTAACTTATGTATTGTAGGCAAACATTTTACTGGGGACTACCCTGTATTTACAAAATTTGTAACATTTAGGACATTTAATACAGCATGATCTAACATCATTATGCAAATAGAAGATGTTTATGATTTTTTTTTTCAGATTTTCATCAATACAGAGAGAGATAAATGCTCTGTATGGATGTTTCAGATGTGCATTGGCACATAGCTCTTTTGTGAGTCTCCTGAGGCAAAATAAATTACACAAAGTTAACCAAGCAAACATGGATGGCCCCTATAGGAGTTTTATGCCAGTGAACATATGGTCCATTGATAAATTAGAGGAGCATATTGGAACATTACATCTGTTTTATATAAGGCTGGAGGATATCTTCATGGCAAAAGCTGTCACATTTCTAACAGTCATATTCCAGCCTCCATTTTCAGTGAATTTACTGAGACAATGTTAAGATGGAATATTAATTTATTAGAATTACTTAAAAAATAAAAATTATATATATATATATATATATATATATATATATATATATATATATATATATATATATACACACACACACACACACACACACACAGTATGTCTCATCTGTGATCGGTGATGATAGAATAGAAGTACAAGAGTGACAGGGATGGTCCTGATAGTGAAGCCCTAAACAGCCCTAGCTTTTAGTCTAACAGTGGTAAACTTCCTGTTTGCTGTGATTGTGTACTAAGCACAAGTGCCCCAATATCTCTTCTAAATCATTCCCGATATGTTTTGTACCTACACCTATATTTCATGAGCCCCAGGACAGGGCACTTCTATGTAGCACTTCTGTTGGTCTTAATAGCTAGGGAGTGAGTGCACTTGTGGACATGGGGAGTATGCAGACCCTACTGCAGGGAAAGCTCGGTCTTACTCATCATTGGATTTATGATTCCACAGTTACCATTGGATGTATTCATAAGAATGTGGTGACACGAAACACTACCCTATAGCAGCTGTGTACCTAAAAGTGCAGGGACAGTCCTATCTCTTGAAGGTAGGTCTAGTTAAGACCTTACCTTACCTTTTGATTCTAGGTAAAGATATTTCGCTTCCCCGTCATGCTTGCACTGTGGCAGTGACCCATGCAATGGCCAAGCAGGCTGAAATGCAGAATCAAAGCTGCAGCACTTTACTTTTCTACAAGGCAGATATGAGGGTAAATCTGCAAATCTAAATGTTAAGGAAGGCAGGATGAAATCCCACACACTGTTGTAAAAGCACAGAGTGAGTCCAGAAGTACCTTTAAGCTTTAGGTTCCCTAGTTATTTTATCCAGCTGCAGACGGAGGATCTAATCTTCACTCCTCTGTACAAATCAGCCCTAGAGAGCAAGAGTGGTCAGGCTAAGATGAGTCTGAGTGTAGCTTTGGGGAGTTCTTCCATCAGGAGAGGTTGTTGTGCCGTCAGCAGGGTGCAGCAAATGGTTGTCCCCAGAGCAGCTTGTGAGATGATAATTACCTTGGGTCACTCCATTTATAGGGCAGGCCACCTAGAAAACACAAAACCATAGCATGCCTTAGATGTCATTTCTTTTATCCAGGCTTCTGTGCAGATATTGCAAAGTACTGTGAGACTTGTCCTCATTGTCAGCATATTCGTCCCTAGGTCCCACTAAAGTTCCCTTTGAATAACTTGCTTTTGTTAGCATTCCGTTTGAGTGTCTTGGCATGGCCATAATTATCCCTGTAGAAAAAAGCATGCTTGTCATTACTGATTATGCCACAAAATACTCTGAAGTCTTCCTTTTGAGAACCATTAGAGCCAGGCAAGTTGCATTATGTCCAACTCCAGGGTAGTCTTTCCCATGGCTATAGTCACTAGTCAAGCTCCTCATAGCATTGAAGAAGATGTGAGACCAAATGCAGGCAATGGTGATCATCGAGCCATCAATAAGTGAAAGGTGCAGTCTGTTGGTACTGACGCCCAAGCAAAAGGGCATTCTCAGATTCTGCATTTATTTCCACTAAATGAATTCAGTATCCAAGTTCGAATCCTATCCAACCCCACAGATTGATGACCTCACTGAGTGAATGGGTACAACAAAGTACCTAACCACTATTGATTTATGCAAAAGAAATTGGCAGGTTCCTTTCAGTGCCAGATGAGAGCTGACTTCCTTCTGGATTCTCTGTCATGCTGTTTGGATTGCACAGAGCTCCAGCCACTATCCAGCAACTCTTTGACCAGGTACTGTCCAATATGTCTGGTTTTGCATCTGCCTATCTTGATGATGTTATTACCTACAGCACCACATGGGTTCAACATCTGCAATGCTTGAGGGCTATCTATGAGTGTACCTAAGGAGCTGGCCTCACTGGTAACACAGCCAAGTGCACTCCTGCTAAGACTGACAACCAGTACTTGGATTATGTTATTGGGAAAGTAGTCACAGGCCCCAGATATAGAAGATTCATGCCACTAAGAACTGTCCCCTTCCCCAGACAAAGACCTAAGTTAAATACTTTCTTGGAATAGTATATTTGTACAGAAGACTTGACCAGGAAGAATTGTCCAAACTAGATCCATTGAGCAGAACAGGTGGAGGATGCTTTCTTGGACATAATGAACTCTGCGTGTAAGACCTATATGTTATATTGTTGTGATTTCAGAAAGCCCTTCAATCAAATGCAAACAGACATTTCTGAAATAGGATTAGGAGCTGTTTGTCTCCAGGAGGTGCAAGAAAACCAGTATCCCACAGCCTACATCAGCAGGAAGTTGTTCCCCAAGAAGGTTTGCTATGCCTCCATCGGGAAGGAACCCCTTTCAGTCAAGTGGGCCCTACATGCTGAGGTATTACCTCTTCAGCCGGGATTTCCTCCTTGAGACAGAGCAGCAGGCCTTGTGATGAATTTACTGGTTAATGGATTCCATCATCAGGATAATCTGCTGCTGCCTCTCTATGTAGCCATTCAATTTCTCTGTCCGTCATGTCCCTAGCAAGGAAAATTATAAAGTACACTTTCTTAAACACAATATATCACAGTACATACACAGTGTATCAGTAACTTTTGATAGCTATATATCCATCTAGCTAAGTTACTTAGCACCTTAGCTAATGTTAGCTGTAATCACTGAAACATATTAGCTGGGTAATATTAGCAAGTCGACATTGTATCTGTATAACCAACTAGCTAAAACACAACACAAACACAACACTTGCCAGGCAGACAATGCTGAAACATCCTGTACCATGGTACAGGTCAGAGGTTTTGAAGCCAATTTCCAAGTCAAGTTTTTGCACCTGTAGCATGCATAGATATGCTTAAACTTCACATTCGTTCTGACAAAATTCAACATCAATATGGGTGGGATGATTGCTCCAAACAAACATTTCTGAAGACATTAGCAGTTGACAAACCAGCAAGCTTGCTAGTTTATTTTGCTAGCAATCTATTCACTATCTGCATTATCTGACATTCAAAAGAATTAAACAGAACAGAAATAATATGCCAAATGAAACATGAGGCATGTAATCATACATGCATGTAATCATGAAGCACAAGCCATCCTTGCAATGGCTTCAAACAGAAAGAGGAGAAGCCAAGCTCTTAGGATAGAACTTTAGGATCGCCTGGTGAATATGTCACTGTCAGTCCCTTCCAACCACTGTCTCATTTGTCACCAGTTTTTTTCCAGAATCATTTAATCTGCTTTTGGGAGAATAGTCAAACTGATAGTTTCACAAATTTCATAAAAGTAATCACCCCCAGTTATACTAAATAGGTTCAACCTTGTTGTAGACCTACTTTCATATTATTAAGGTCAAATCACCATCTGGGTAGAAACATCTGAAATTCATTAAGAAAAAATATATTGTTTTTGAGTTTAATGCTGGCAGAGGCCACAATAGATGTGAAATTCCTGAAATTACCTCTGCAATAAACTTATACTATACTGTTAGAAATTTCCAGCATGCTGATTTGCAAGTATCTGTTAGTTTACTTTACACAATTTGTACTCACCACCGGGCACACTGCTGAAGATTCTTTATCTCAGATAGCAAGAAATAAAGGGAATAACCATGTAAGTATGAATTTAATACACATTTGCAGTTTACTTTGGCATTTTGCAGACAGTTTTAACCAGTTATAATGAAAATATAATTACTTATAATGAAAGTGGATCTAATAAAGTTGTATGAAAGACAGTGCAGGATCCAACTACAACTCATAAAAAGGCTGTGATGAAAATGTCTGACAAAACACACATTACTAATTTCCTACCAAATGATAGTGAATTGTTTCTCTAGGTCATTCACTTTTGGAAACTGATTGCAATAGGTATTCAATGTTGTTGGAATATTGGCACTTCTTAAATACTAGATCCCCTGTGCATGAAGAGCAATGCAATGTTGTGGAAAAACTCCATGATATGCCAGTCAGTCAGAGAGGATTGCTGCCATTCTCAAACACGACTGAAATCAGTCATAAACCTGAAGACACTGCAAAAGAATCGGAGGTGTTTGTGGATTAGGATGGATATATCAAAAGCATTGCTCCACAGGCTTCAGACTGTGCCTGTTCAATTTTAACTTACTAGATTGTATGATTGAGGTTTTGATATTTCAGATGGACTCAAGGATTTTCCAAACATAGCCAAGACCTTGGCATCAGACCAATTTTAAAAGGAAAAAAAAACAAAATTGCTTTCCCAACACTTGCAGGGCATATATAACTCTGTAAGGTCTATGATGCAATCATTATATCTCACCTAAGAAGGTATTAATCAACTTATGCACATATTGCAGTATTCAATGATAATCCACACACAATTTAGCTGAGCTGAAGTTTTCTAAGCACAATAATGAAAAAGATGCAGTTTTTCCACACAGAAAGAGAGAGGATGTTAATCCTGTCCATGTTCATAAATCACAGTGCACTATCAGCAGGACACCAAGCAAACAGATCAGATCGACTAGGCAGACCTCCTTGACAAGAGAACACATTCAGCTCTACAGAGCCATCTTTGTTAACAAGAACATAGAGACAGAGGGGGAAGAATGACAAATGAGCTGCAACCACGATAAAATAAAGCACTCCTTCTACGGCATATTTTTAACTCTGTCATTTTAGCGTCCTCTTCTGTTAGGATTAATAATAAAATCATTCATGCCCTTCTATTCACCTGCAACTTTCTCTCAAAAGGGCTCTTTAGACAGGTAATGCCTGCATGACACACACTTTTATTTTCATATTTTGGATTATTCATGACCAATTTCATCAGAATTGGACCATAGTCACAACTTATTCCTGCTGTTTAATATATCACTTTCTTCATGAGATATTTGCTTTTTCCTGTGCAATAAATATATGAAAATGTCAATTAGATCATTTTTATAAAATGAGTTATATCCTAAATCAAAACAATGCATTACTGGGCCAATCCAACTTGAGGTACCCTTGCATAAATGACACTGAAGTGCTTCCCAGAGGAGAAACTCAATTGGCACTAAAGGAAATAAAGCCGCCTATGTGGGACATGTGTGTTTGGGGTGATGTTTGCCTGAAACAAGGGTGTGTCTCATTTGTTACCAAGACACAAGAAGGTACCACTCATTTTGACCAAACATTTTGACCAAGTCAAAAGCATCATATAGCTTTCTTAAAGGACAGACCACAATGTGTCCTTCACTGCATTCATATTTTCCTGAGGAAAGTGAATCAGTGGTAAGCATTCTGGTCCATGGAGTGACCTGCTCAGGTTTTCACCAAAACCAAGAACTAGCTAGCTAGCAAGCAGAAATGCTTTCATGAGAACAACTCAGCATGTGGGAGTTTATTTGGATAAGTGGGTAAAGGGAAGTGGCTGCAGGTGTACTGGTTGGTAACACACAGTCACCAGTGTCCAGGTGTTTCAACCAGTTCCTGTGTGAGATGCTATGGCTAATAGATGCCTTCATAAAATTCCTCTATAATCAATCTTAAATTAACTGTCTTTTGAAAAAGTGAAGAATTCAACCATATCTTCTGTAAATATAATATAGCTTATATAATTATGTCAGCAGTGGGGCGTACTGCTACCAGAGTGAAAGCAAAAGGAAACAGAAATTTGTACATGCACAGCAATACATTACATCACAGTCTTATAAAGAGCAACTTACATAGCCATAACCTCCACATCTTGTCCATTTATACAGCTGGACATCCACTGAGACAGCTCAAGTCAGGTGCCTTTCCCAGGATGTCCCACCAGGAATTGATCTGGCAACCTTTGAGTTACAAGATATGCTCCTTAATTATATACCCTGTAACTGCTATGTCATGAGGAAAAGTGACTATAGTCACCTAGTCATCTCCCACCTTGACTACTGCAACAGCTTACTGGCTGGCTTGCCGGCCTGCGCTATTCAGCTGGATCAGAATGCTGCTGCACGCCTGGTGTTCAACCTCCCCAAACATTCTCATGTCACTCCGCTACTCACTGTACTTCACTGGCTTCTGGTAGGAGCCCACATCCAGTTTAAGACACTGGTATTGGCTTACCAGTCCACAAGAGGCTCTGCCCCGTCCTACCTTCAGTCTCTGATCACTCCATACACTCCAACTAGATCTCTCCGTTCAAACTCCTCTGGGCAGCTGGCGGTCCCCTCACTTCGGGAACCTGGCAGCCGTTCCAGTCAGCCACGTCTTTTTTCTGCCCTCGTTCCGCGGTGGTGGAATGACCTTCCTCACCCAATCAGAACTGGGGTGTCACTCGCCATCTTCCGCAGGAGCCTGGAAACCCACCTTTTCAGAATCCACCTGTCCCCTATTGTGTAACCTTTCTGTTAGGTTTCTATTAAAAAAACTTCTGTACTTACCCTGTCTCTATGTTGCAGGTTTTGTTTGCAGATTTCTGTTTTATTGTTGCAGGGTATACAGGAGCATGGTAGGATATACACAAGCATGGTACTGTAAATAATTAATTTGCATTCCTACTGTGATCTTTTGCCTATGAGGTAGTCAGCTAAACCTGTTTGATACACTAATTGTAAGCTGCTTTGGTTAAAAAGCGTCTGCAAAATGCCAAATTGTAAATTGTAATTTGTAAATAATGATACTTCATGAGAATATGTATCAGCTACAATGCTCTAGGAAGGGAGGGGTGGTTTTCTGCTGTGAAAAACATCTATTCAGTGTGCTCAGCCTTGTACCTCCTATTTTAAGAGATATATGCCCACATAAGTTAAATCTGAAAACCAGAAAGTGAAATCTGAGCTTTTTCTCACTTTTGTCTCTTTTTGCAGTCTGTACATATTTAGCAAGAAATGCAGGCATATTCACTTTACCCCACATGGCCAAGCATCTCTGTGGTTAAAATTCTTGTTCTTGGCTGATAGTGCAGTCACTGCTATACATACAGACCAGTTTCACCATCACAAGGAACCAAGTCTTATTTTTCCTCCACAGAAGATTCATGTCAATCTTCTGCTCCACCAAGTAATTGGAAACTCTAGAAAGAGATGAAGGTACAAATCTTGCAACAGTAATATTTCTCTATGACTTTCTCTTCATACAAAATTGAAGTGGGGAACATTTTACACATGGGAACAATATACCATAGATTGTATATTGTTCCTTATGAGCATAATTTGCTATAGAATTGCCTGAGCTATGTAAATATGTATACGAATGTATGTATGTATATGTATGTGAATATGTATACCATTGAGTCATGCTACAAAGATGCATTCCTGTTTTAGCCTGTTTGAGTTTTTGATTTGTCACATGAAAAATAAGCAATTGTTCTTAAGGTAAAAATACAGCATGTCTGCTTTTCCATCTTTAGGTTTTTCCTTTTACATATTGTGTTTTACACATCATATTCACCTTGTAGACATTGTATTACCAGTTAAGTCATTTTTACTTGTTTGTTGTTTTGCTGTTTTGCAAGCAGACAATCTCATTCTCTCTTGTGGCAGTATCTCTGGAATACTTTTCATTGATGTAATTTTGCAATGTCAGCATATTCTTTGGGTTGTATTGCAAATTTTGGGTTATTCAGGATTCAATCATCAGCTAGTTATACATTTCAGCAGTGGAAGCCATCCTTTGTTTAAGTTTTGAAACATAGCAGTAGCTCATTATCTGTTTTCTCATTAGCTAAGTAAGTATTGAATATAGCAGGGAGTTAGAACAATTGGACACCAAGTCAGTGAGTACTGTAATTGCTTTGTTTGATTTGTCAACTCCTTGTTGCTAAACATATTAAGTTAGCATATTAGTGAACCACTGCAAAATAGTTAAGTTTCAAGCTGAAAAACATGTAACTAGATGAGCAAATTTATGCTAACAAGAAGGCCTTAGTGAAGGAGGCTGTTGTTCACAGTATCTCCTATGAAAGGTATGTCAATGCAAACATTCAGTAAAATATTGTGGGAATCTGAAGCAGACTACATGGGATTTTAACAAAACTGATCTGCAAGTGTTTGGGCTGGGGAAAACTTACATTAATGTGGTTTTGGGCCAAAAAAATACAGTCTGTTAATTTCTCCAAATAAGCTCAACCATCCATGACCATCCAAAGTGAACTTTGGCTGATACCAAGTAGTTTACTGGTAAATATATTAGGAACAGTACTGATGTTACCAGTAAGTTCATATTGTTACCCAGTACTTCCACGGTAAACACCAGGTAAATACTGTACTGTAAAATCAGGTGAGACAGAACTTGTTTTATGTGGTTGTGAAAACCTTGTGTCATGAGTCATGAGGATTTCATTAACTGTATGTAATTGTTTGATGTACGGCATCAAATGTGTACACGTATAACCTGGCAACATTCTAAACATCACATTTATTATAAAATCATGAACTACATTTTGAGCCACAATTATACAGCTGAGATATATACCTGCAGTATCTAGCTCATGTCTTCAGACACGTCATATTCATGATTCTTCTGTGGCTTCATAATCATGTCTGACTCCTCTTCACATCAGCTATCCTCAAGGATCTGTGAGAAATTTCAGACACTTGTTAACTTGGTTATTTGTTGTGTAAATTTTGCACTCATGGATTTGGTCCAACATATTTATTAAAGACTTTGTCCCAGAGTTTTCAAAAATGGTTATGACCAAATGGCCCCACACATCAAACACATTTGCCCCTTCAATTTAAGCTACTTGCTTCCAGATTCTTGTCCAATTATACAAAATTAGTAGCATGTTAGATCATATTCATTGTAGCAGCAGTGTACTTGAAATTGCCTGAGGCATAAGTAGTAAAAATGGAAAAGCGGGTCTTTTCTACTAATAAATATTTCAAATGGACATATTTCACTGAAGTATTATCAAAGCATAGTTGTATTCCTTTTCCCTGTAAGTCAGTCTGATCACACTTATTATCAGAGCTGAAGAAACTAAAATATGTATCATTGTTACAATGTCAAATGAATACTCATGTGTATTTTGCTTACATCACTGGTATTATATCCATAGTACTAAAGCAATAATAAAGATGCTGATTGAGTCCCAAGAAACCAGAAACCAGATGAATTTTACATTTATGAACAATTTCACCCATCTTTACCCGTAACATCAATGAACTATTAGGACAGACAAAACCCAGAGATGTCAAACCCACTTATGGAGATTTTTTCCTGATCCTCAGTATTATATTAACTATATGAAATAAATTTGGATTTTTTTCAAAATGTCTTGCATTTGAAAACATACAATTTTATACAAATATAATAAAACCGACTGTAATTTAGCAGACTGTTTTTTGATATTATTTAAATTGTGAGCAGGGCATTTCAACTGCAGTAGCCTCTTTATTGGGACATTTACTGTAAGTCCACCTCTTGAAATATTTTGGAGAAGTAAATTTAATGCCAGGTTGTTCATGTCACATTGGTAAACATTGAATTACATGTTATAAATATGACATTTCTAGTTTAATGCCAGGCAACTGGGAATGCTTTTCAAGACTATTGTTTATTGAAGCACAACTGTCAACTATTTTTGTTAAACTGATAACAAACATACACTGAATTTATGATTTATATTGAAGGTACACTTATGAATTCCTGTTTTGGTTAAGATGGTCCTGACCAGTACCTGTTGAAGGTTGAGTCAGAGTTCAATCTGCATATCTGTACTGTATAACCAAATGATCACTACACACTGTAATGAGATTTATTTGTGAATGTAACACATATCTACGACAGATGCCATAAGCTGTTTCCCAGGACATTAGCCAGAGGAATAGAGGAAGGTATGACTTCTGGCAATGAAATGCATGTAGAATTTTCATAAAGGGTCTTAGAGTAGAAGATGAGATGTAAGTTCTTCAAAATTCTGAAAGTGATGTAAATTTGGTTCTACTCTCACACCTAACAAAAAAATCTAATTACCAAGATTCTTTAGACATCTAAGTACTCTTACTTTGGCAAGTATTTAAGACTCCTCACAAGCTTTCATAACCTGTTAGGAGCTGCCAACAGATGGTTGTTGAGGTAGTATGTATGCATTTTTTAGAAGATAAATGATGTTTTAATATTGGTCAGGTAAGGAGGGTATTTTGTTTGTCACAAACCTCTTCAGAGACAGTGTCACTTTTTTATTGTTTACGGGAAGAATGTCAACACTACCCATTGAAATGAAAACAGTTTTAACTTTGCATTTTTCTTTTTTTTGACGATGGGGAAAATGCAACAATGTAACAGTGATTATCTGGGTGCATCACAGCCGACCATCAGCAAAGAAATAATTGAAACAATAATGGCCTTTTCATCCCCTCATATAATCCAAAGATTTATTGATTTTCCCAACAAGCAACATCAAGTTAATCAAAAACGAGACACATTCATGTAGATTGCGGGCTTTCCAGAGGTTGTTGAAGCTATTGACAGCACCCACTTGTGCATCATTTCCCCAGGTGAAAACAAGACTGTGTATGTCAATACAAGATGGCATCACAGAATCAATATACCCTAGTCATATTTGGTGCGACCCACATGATTCTCAACTTTATGCCAGAATGGCTTGGGTCAACACATGACTTGCAGATACTCAATGAGGTGGCCTCAACTTTTTTATTTCAACACAATCTCATCGCCCTGGAATGTTACCTACTCAGTGATAACAGATAGCCCTGAGAAGCATAACTGGTGACTCCCTTGCCACAAGTACTTGCAAGTACACAGCTAAAATGGAACAGCTAGCTGCACATCAGACATTCGTTGCATTTCGGTATATATAGCACTCTTGGCAGTGTATGAAACCAGCTGATGACCAAAAATACTTCATATATCAATTCTGTCATTTACGGAATGCATAAGATCATAGGTAGTGTTGTAGAGGGGGGAACTGGGCAGAATTAGCTATAATGAAGAATCTACAAACAATATAACCTTTGACAAGCATTGTGGTAAAAAAAAAAAAAATTTCCAATAAATATTTTTCTGTTACTTTCAAATTGACAAATAATAGATGCTGACATTTTTGTTGGCATTTATTAATGTTTTTGAACTATTTGATCATATTTACAGTTGTGGTAGTATGACAGTACTATTTCTTTCAACGACTGCATTTATTGGCCATTTTTCAATATTTGCCATGAACTAAGAAAAAAATGTGATCACTACCATTTGTTTGTGGCATTTCACATCATACAAATAAACTGATATCTACTCATAGGATATGGCGTTACTCTCCACTGAAACTAGGAAAGGTATGTACACACTCCGTATTGCTGCTTTCAGAAGTAAAAATATCAGAAGTAAAGTTATACTAATATTTATGTCAAGGATACTCACAGGTTTAAGCACACCTTTAACAGCTAGAGATTGTCAAAAAGTACCTGCATTTAAACAATGCACTATCAGTCTATCCGCTCCACAGGGGGTCTGTTTGCTGCAATGCATATTCAGTGTGATAACAGCCATTGCAATTGCATAATCTGATCATAAGAATAACAATAAGAGTAAGAATAAGAGAGCTTTATTGTCAATGTTCAGGTCAACGAAACTAAAGTTGCTCCCCGGTGTCAGTGCTGTGACAACATATAATAACAATTAAAGACAACAAGAATAAATACAAAAATACAAGATGTGTGATGTATAGAATATGAAGAGTAACCTCCACTATTTGCCCAGTGCTGGTATGAGAGTAAATGGGGCTTTTGATTTTTTACAAGGCTATTCTTAACACCAATGCAACATATCATTTGAAAGACTGATTTGCTTCAGAACAAGTTACAGTATGTTCAAAAGATTTTCTTTAACCCTCCTGTTATGTTCAAATTTACTAACATCCGTTATGTTTGGGGTCAATTTGACCCCAGCAATTCAAACCTCCAGAAAGTGGTGGAAATTAAAATTGCTACCCAAATTTATGTGTCAGGTACTTTATGTTTCCTTGTTGACTACGTAAATAGGCTTTAAATAACCCCCCACCCCCCACCCCCCCACCCCTATACATGTAGAATACCTATTATGCAACTATGGAAAAACATGACAATCACCATAAAATCTCACTGATTAACCTAAAATTGAAGAGAAAGATCTTTTTGGTATGTTAAGGCCTTTTATATTATTTCTAAGTACAGATTTTTTGTTATTATGAAATGCACTCACACATTCATCCACAGTCATGTGGGGGCCTGGATTGTAAAGAAGAGGTAATTGCTGAACCCACTTGTCCCATACATCCCGTATTGCTGCGAGTTTGTCCCGCTCTTGTCGGCCCTGCCTTGTTTCTCTGTCATCAAAGCGTATGACACGGGAGAAAAGATGCAATTTCTGTAGAGACATAGTTGCTGGAGATATTGCCCTTCCAGTGTCAGCATTCCAAAGGCTTGCTGTTGCTTCACCTTTTGACTTGTAAACTCCTGCCAAAATGAGCAACCCAATATAGACAAGCAAGTGGGTCACATCCAAGTGTTTCCAACTGCCCCTATACACACGCCTCCCCTCCAAGTTTGTCATCTCCAGTGTATCCTTTTCAATTGAAGAGCTCAAATGCTAGTTTTATGTCTTGGGCATGGCTGACAGCGTATCTGCTAGGGCCTGAAACCATCCTGATAACATTAGCAGCACTAAGTCTACCCTGTCATTCAAGTGGGGAAAGGGACCATAATAACTTTCCATTTTTTGAAGGTAACATGCCTTCTGGTGGTTGAGAAACAGGAGGGTCAACACTTCTCAGAGAGTCTCATTCTCATCAGAGGAGGATGCCTCATAATCAGGGTCCTCCTCAACGTTATCCTCTGTCTCATATACAGTCTCCTCTATGTCACTCTCACTGGCTAAACAGCTGTGACAAAACCTCATTGGCAGAAAACTTTTGCTTAGAGTTCATTTTCAATAGAGAGAGAGAGCATAAAGAGAGAGCACACAGAGCACCAAGAGGAATGGTTTTGAAGGATGCTGTGCAAGCTTTTATATGTTTGCTCCTCTTCTACTGTCATGCGCAGACACAGGTGTGGGAACCATAGTTCCCCTCCCTCACAGTACGGGAAATATCAAAGTTCTCATGGAAATTATGTTTTCCCCTCCCCCATGTCATGTGAACTGTCCGTGGTTCTCGCACTACTACAGGCATTATTATGATAGGTTATGGCCCTAAAACAGAGGGAAGTCTTATATTATATTATAAAATTATATTATAAAATTGCATGTTGCAGTGTCCTCAATATCATCCATAACAAGTAAAACAAATGTGTGTAAAATGTTGATATTTTTTATATGTTTTATACAGCTAAAACAGCCTGGGGTCAAATTGACCCCAAACAACACCAATGCGTACAACATGAGTACAGGGCATTAAAAACATATCATCATGTTAATTTTGTGTTTACCCAGTTGTCCCTATTAAATTAGGAAAAATCATTAAATATGAAGCAAAAAAAATGATGTTGAGCATTTATTTAGAGACGTTAAACATTGAATGGGGTCAAATTGACCCCAAACATAACAGGAGGGTTAATGTAGTTTTGTTTCTGGTCTGTAATATAGATTTTTCCACAGTTTTTCACTTGTGTTCTCCTATTTCTTCCATGTTTTGAATAAATTCTGATGTGATCTTGATTATTATTTGAATTTACAGCAGTATCATTTTCTATTTGGTGGGTCAAGCATTAGCCATTTCTGTTAAAATGGGTAACTGCATATCCTTGGCTGAGGAAACATTAACAAAATAGTTGACTTAAAGTGTATTAGCTTCATCCCTAAATTTCCTTTGAACTAGATTCCTTTGAAGATTTCCATTAAAGAAAGAACTTTTGTTCTTGTTATGTCTGAGTATATTTAGCTTTGTATTGATTCTTCTTCTATTAGTTCATTTTACACTCTTGATCTGCCTTCTGTACTGTAATTGAGATACCCAGTTTACCAGCCCACAGTCAGGTAAACGCAAAGCCTCTCTTGAGATCCAATAACTTCTCTGATAGTTCACCATCTATGTGAGAGACAGCCAGGAGATATTTTGCCTTCTCTTCTTTTACAATGATATGGAGAGGAAAGCACTTGCCTTATCTGATAAGAACAACTCTACCACCAAATGCAGCTCCAGTAGAAAATAAAATTTTTGAGTTGAGATACCAGCCAGAAAATCACAGATACCTTATAATAAATAAATGTAATTATCACACAATAATTTCCTATTTTAATAACTAATGTATGTCTGAAGAGTTTGAAATATTCCCCTTTTGCAGATGCTTTATGTTTCTAAAAAGAAAGGCTTGAAGTGTTCTTTGATTTCATGTGCTGTTAGGCCGTTTAACAAAAGGTAGGCGTAATAAAAGAAATGATCTTATTTGACCTTATGCCCTGCTTGAAATGGACCAATAATCAGCAGTACACAGTACTAGAACATCCCAACAGTAGTTGCATTGCCATAATTTGTGATCTTTCCCTGTTGTGTAGTGGAACATTCTTCTTAAACCAGTACAAACCCTTTTCTGCCAGTTGTGTAGTGGAACATTCTTCTTAAACCAGTATAAACCCTTTTCTGCCAAAGCCCTCTGTATTCTTCTCAGCATAATGTCAGATTGGAGCAGTCTAATCTAGACACAGAACTCCTGCTCCACCCATTTAGGAATCATTTCACTTTCCCTTGTGCAGCAGCGTTAGCGATTCTGCTGAGCTCAGCCCTAACACATTCGATTTGTTTTAACACCTACAGTAACAGTACTTCCTACTGCTCTGTCTGTGTCAAAGCCTTCAGGTGACTGACAGGGCCATGGGGTTGCATTTTTTTAAATTTAAAATTTGTATTATGTTGCATGAAAATATCTTCATCTATAGAAACTGCTCTTTCTGTGCAAGTTTAATCTTGCAAGGATCCTTATGCAAAATTGGTCTTGTCCCATTAGCTTAAAGTATTGTGTAAAAACCCAGAGAGGCTTTCTTTAAAAACACACTGACATCATTACTTCTCTACTCCTGTTACAAAAACTACCCTGACCCCTCTTTTGTTTTGGATCCGTCTCAGTGTTTTCAGACGGGGGTTCTTTGTCATATTGCTGAGCTAAACATCACCCAAAACTGTATTTCTCGACCAGTCACCTTCTAGGTGTTAGCAAAGAAGTGAATGTAGGTTATTTTAACACACCTATACATGAATTGTGTCTTCTGTGCTTTTGTCTTCTGTGTTGCTCTGTGATAAGATCACATCACAGACATTGGGCAAAATTGAGGAGGTCAGGAGAAGGAGTCTGATCAAACCATTCATTCTTAATTGCTGTGGAAGGGTGAACTTACTGCTGCTTGTCTGAACAGACTGCTGTCTCTGCAGTGATTGCATATGTGGCCAGAATAATGGAAGAATTTAAAGATTAATTCCATTTCATGGGCTTAATCTAAATATCCCACCCAATATCACAATATGTATTAGTGGTAATAATAAATGGCAATTGCATGGTCATTATGGTGTTTAACTGCCTTTTTTTTGTGTGGAATGCAGAAGAAGGGTTAAACTGTGTTGCTTTTAACCTGTTTCGACACATGAGGCTAAGTGAAAGCTCTGGTCGATTCAGACCTGTTTTATTGCTTGGCTGAAATAGTCTGCCAAGACAAGAGAGCTGAAAATCTTTCAGGTCATGTTCATATTGATTTCCCCAGAATATTAATTGGACTGAGTTGGAAAGATTTAGGGCAGTTTGATCAGAAAGCAGCCACGGGCCCCTCCCATGGGACCATAGATCAGTTTATTCTGTATTTTTTTAAAAAAACAAACAAACAAACAAAAAAAAAAAACAATTCATAAACTTCCAGGGCTATGAGAGATGTGTAGCCTACTTGAGCTGTTCAATATTAATTTGTTTCCAATTTTTCATAGCAGCCATCATTTGTGAACACTGCTGGCAATTTACATCTGGGTTTTTAATATCATAATCACTGAGAAAATTATTTATTGTGTTGGTAGAGTTTTATAAGATAGAAAGAAGGATGTGCTGCTGCTCAGAAGTAGAGTAGTCATTAAAATAAAGAGACTCGAAAATGTATAATGTTAGTCATCGCTTTCATAAAATTATATAACCCAGATAAAAGGAGTATTTAGGCAAAAATAAAATAGATTAAATACCCTTATTTTCAAAATATGTCAGCCTTCAAGTGTGAGGACTATTCACTATGCGACTATTCTCCATTAATATTTTTCAGGAATTCAACACCAGTGCCAAAAGCTCCCAAAATGGTTTCTTTAGTTACATTATATTTATACTGGTCCATTTAGAAGGCACTCTTATCCAGAGGGACATTCAGTGCAGGTCGTAAGGACCATCAACATTAATATAAAAACAGGAATAAGTATGCAAGCAGCAACTTGGACAGAGCTGAGAGGAAAAGAAACAGGGAGGAGGAGAGTGGAATGGAGTAGTGTGGCAGGATTGTCCAGCCGAATGATCGAATGTAGGTAGGGAGGAGATGATTCTATAGCTGTGTGGTGGAAAATTTTTGATTAAGTGTATACCCCATATGTAAATTATGAGTATTGCCACTTTCACCCCCCCCCCCCCAGAGAAAAGCGGACCTTGACGTGATACGATTAAGCTTGTTACATGGTGGAAATAAGTTATTGCCAACAAACATCATAAGCATTGCCAACAGATGTTAGCTTTTGATTTTAACCACAGTTATTGACATATTAATTGAAGTTATTGATATATTACATTAGCTATTTACTTTATCTTTACTGTACATGTGGAGGTCTGGAAGTATATAAGGAATCCAGACAATCTAATATGTTAGCCTTAAATAATACGTATTCTATTATACTTTGTATAGTGGAAAATATTGTATGCATTAAGCACTACTACTGAAAAGTAATATGATGTGATTCTATGCCTAAATAATGCTGGGGGTTACCCTAGGTCATAAACATTGCATGTAGGCCATTGTAAGACACTGCTAGGGGGGTAATTTTGGGGGCTATTACAGGACAGTGGGTGACCTTGGAGAAGGAACACTGCCTTCAGCATTGGCCCTCCCTGGAAGTCACCCCAGAACCTTTGTGCACTATGTTGCTGTTCCATAGTCATGCCAACTTCTCCTATTGGTTCATGGTCTACGCTTATTGTATCTTCTCTCCCTCCACTTCTCCTATTGGTTTACGGTCTACGCTTATTGTATCCTTTTTCTCTGACTCATAGTCATGCCACCTTCGCTTATTGTATCTTCTCCCCCTGACATGCCCCTACAGCATGTCAGCATGTTTTTGCCTCCTTTTAACATATGCATCCCATTTTAGTTTTATATTTTCTTTTAGGAGTCATACAGCTAGAAAATAAGAGCTGATTGCCTGCTTTGGTCTAGCTGACATCTACTGGCAAATGCTTGTGAACTGTATGTGGATTTACTGCAGTTTGTCATAGTTGCCCATCATAGTAGTGCTGAGCCAACGGCCCCCCTTTGCGGGGTTTAATTCTTCTTTGTCTTGTTCCTGTGGCCCATCTTCTGGGCCGTTTCCAGACGGGGCCTAGTTCTTACATTAACCCTTTGCTTTAAGGCCTAACCTTGTAGCTTATGGCACATAGATATCTGTGTGCCTTCTTACAGTCTGCAGCACCGCAGTCTGGCTAACTGAGTTACTTAACCTTTTTTATTATTTAAATGTGGGCCTGGAAATAATGGTAATATTCCAGGCATATATGCTGTGTATTGTTTAATTATGTTTAAAAATCATATAGGTGTGGAGTGGAAATAATGGGACATTTCAGAAGTGTTATGTTTAAAAATAATATACAATTAATGACTGTGGAGTTTATGGGACTTTCCAGGTGGGGTAAATGTAACAGCTTAAAAATTAAATAATGGTGTATTAAATGGAAAATGGGATGATCTTGAAGGAGGAGCCTGGGAGGAGTTGGAAATTGTGGTCTGGGATAGGAGGAGTGAGAAAAGGCATAAAGGATGGATGTAGGCTGAAGGGAGGGCGGAGTGATTGGGGAGTGTTTGTGAATGTATACACACCGCATATACACCTGTTGCTCCGCGGACCAACCCGGTTTACTGTATGTGATTGATAACCATATGCAATAAACCAAACAACCATGATTACATCAGACTCTGTGAGGACTTATTATTTTCCGGAAGGCATCAAAATGTGGAGGAAGACCCTCGGTCCATTTGGCCCAGACCAGGGGGATATCCACCACAGCTGCCCGTGTCTTAATGTGGAAAAATAGTTCAATAAATATGGTGAAGTAATGAATTAAGAAAGATTAGACACCCTTCTTCTCGACTTAACACCTTAAGAACGTATTTTACAGATCTAGATAAATAGTTAAAAAATCTGGACTGATTTGATGTGGCACACCACTGAGAGGCATTGTTCCCCCTGAATATAGAAACAGAGGCAGCCAGGGAGCCACAGAATTCATTTTTTCTATGCTCCATTGGTTGAGAACAAATATGCTGAGCTTCAGTAGTTTCAATAGTTTGTTTGGACTACTTTACAGTTTCAACAATAATTTGTTTTTGTCCTTTTTTGCTTTAGCACTTCATTCATTCATTCATTCATTCACATATAGTCCAGAGCATTGAATACCCAATTCCCTTTTATGCCTACCTACATGTATACTATATCCATGGTAATGTTTCCTGTGTCACACCCTTGGTGACTGTCACTGATTTTTTTGTTCGCAATTGATGAGAAGACCAGAAGAGGTGATATGTGATATAAGAAACTGCATTATTCAATGTGTACCAAATTTAGTGGCACCAACTCTTGCCTTTGTGCCAGAGCCCTTTATTAAAAATCATCAGACAAGACCTATTGTTTTACTTCTGGAGTCTATAACTATGTAGCCTGCCTCTTCTGTTAAAATTTTGTGTGTCTTCCCCCTCTTCTTCTCTCAACACATATTTCCACAAATGTCTCAAATCTCCATCTTTTGAAACAACTTTTGAACTTATCCATTCTGCTCCTTAAGCCATCTTCTAATTCCCTGTGATGATATTGCACTGGCAGACTACTCCACATCTTATACATCTTCTTTCCATCAAAAACCGGGCAGTTGTGTAGGGCTAGAGACTGTTCATAATGACTCTTCAGAACAAAGATCAACTCCTGTGGATTGACTTTTTACAATTTCTTGTGGAAATGGGTGAATTATATGTAAGAAATTACATCTATACAAATGAGCATATATATAATGAATATTGAATATAATGTGTATTTCAATAACATGTATTTCACTTTGTATCATAAAACATGTTTTGATTATATGCAAAGACTTTTTTATTTCTATCTGTAGTGCATAGCTATTACAATTACTTGATTATAAGAATTAAAAGTACAGTTAACTGAAGTAATTACATGGATATGGTAAGAATTTCTGGGTGAATCCCTCATCTGCATGAAGAAGATCTTGTGGATTTAGTTTGGATGGAGCTCCCATGAAGCACTGGTGATTCACACATTGTGCATCTATCTACAAGGCATTTGAAGCTATTATGAAATTTCCACCTGACTAAATCCAATTTCATTTACTGTTTTCTGATTAACTGAAGATATTTTTCCTTCCAAACAATTTGTTCTTGCCTCCACATTTCTGATATATGTATGAGAGCCTGCAAGGTTTTAAACGGCCTTTGCAGTTTAAAATGTCTGTGATCCCCCAGCCCACCACCACCCCCAGCATAACCACTACAGGAGAATGCCCCAGCCTGGACACATTAATTGGAAACAAGATCGGTAATTTACTATCTGCCACTTCACATTGTAGAGGCAGGTGAATTTCAACTTGTGATTACCACCCACTACCTATTAAGTTGTGGAGCTGTGAGACCAGTAAGAACAATTCTCCACAAAATCTTAAGTTTTTTTCATTTGTGGGGCTGTAATTACGTAATTATATTGGATTCTCTATTTACTTTGAGTCTTTGAGATTTTTGTACTAAAGCATTAATGGTTTCTGAAAGTCTGTCACCTTGTAATTACAATTTCATGTTTGCAACTTAATGCCTATTATGAACCAATCCTGCCTAACAACAGAATGGCTGAAACTTAACACATAGATATAATATAGTTCTGGCAGAAACAGCCCAATTGTAGTTTGGGTCAATACACACACACACACATTTCAAATTTTTTTAGATGATACATGATTCTTAAATTTCAATTGAAATTGACAGTAAATTACATTTATTCAAATTTAATAATATTAATTTCAAACCGCAACATAGTTGATTAATGTTAACACAACAGCACATGGCATTCATCTGCCCCCAAAGTGACTTGGAAATCTCATTCAAGCTTCTTCATTAAGCATATTTACACACCCACTGAATTGAATGGCAGTTAATGCAACATCCAAGAGATAACAGGGATAGTAAAAAAAAAAAAAAGTGAGATAACAGTTCATGTTACCACTGTTTGTGACCCCTAGAAATGGTTGTGTTTGTGTGAGGGTTTGCCAAAACATAACCATTGTTTGCAATTGTGAAAGACATCATTTTCCACTTTCATCCCAATGCTAAGGTTCTGTAGCAGAAATTCCTTCACTTTCTCAGTCTCTTGGTTATGGCAGTGAGGGACTGAGGATGTGTTTCCCAGATCTGGTGAAAAAGCAAGCATAGTAGATCTGGGAACGTAGGTGGATTAGGGTACTCTCTCCTTTCCATTGTATGAGTAGACACACACACACACACATTTGTTGTCATGAAAGGCAGACCACCTGTCCTGGAAGCAGACATGGTCCAGTGGGGGACCCCAGTAGCAGCTTCACCCTGAATTGTTTTGCTTCTACACTCTTTTCACATGAAAGGAATCAGCATTATGCAGCCATTTAGTATCCCCAAGTGAAAGATGGCACACTGTAATACAGCAACTGTATGAACAGTGATGCGCCCAGGTCCAGCTCTCTCTGTATTTATTCACTTTGGACTCCCGTTGTCCCTTTTTCACAGGATTTGAGTACCCTCAGGTCTCAGGGATCTCCTGGATGAGATGCCATGGGTGATTCCATTCTAGAAGAAATGTTGTAACATTTAACACCTATTTTCCACCTTTTTCCACAGGGACTCAAACTGTGGGCTCTTAGCTCAGGGCCTGCCCTAATCTGTAGTGCAATCCTTACAGAGTGTGTTGGCAGCCTTGACTAGATGAATTTAGGGATGTTGCATGTTGCGACTGTGATGTGGGAACAGAGAGTAGGATCCATTGGACTCCCGTTGTCCCTTTTTCACAGGATTTGAGTACCCTCAGGTCTCAGGGATCTCCTGGATGAGATGCCATGGGTGATTCCATTCTAGAAGAAATGTTGTAACATTTAACACCTATTTTCCACCTTTTTCCACAGGGACTCAAACTGTGGGCTCTTAGCTCAGGGCCTGCCCTAATCTGTAGTGCAATCCTTACAGAGTGTGTTGGCAGCCTTGACTAGATGAATTTAGGGATGTTGCATGTTGCGACTGTGATGTGGGAACAGAGAGTAGGATCCATTTGCCTGAGCTGACACAGAATACAGTGTCACAGTGAATTTACTGTTCTTACAAGAACTGTTTGATGGAAAAAGTCACCAACGACACTTTGAGGGTTTGTGTTGGCAATTAATGCTGCTATTATAGCTACTTCAGAACTATCCATTTGGGATAACTGATTTAGGCAATTTTTCAAGACATGTTGCTGGCTCAAGACTCAGAGGGCCAGATACTATATGAAACATTTTTGCCATAATATCAGCACATAGAGCTGGTGAATTGCAGGAACTCTGTTCATTAGAGATTGGTGCAGAATTTGGGCTGATGGTGTAGGGGTGACATTATATCCAAATGTGTCCTTTCCTAAAATTCAAAACAGAGCATTATTAGCAGACAGACCAGCTGTTTTTTTCCGGTATAAGCCTGAACTGTTGGGTCATCCACTGTCCACAGCCAGGCTTCTCTAATGGATTGAGTTCATAATAACAGGTGCATGTTCGATCAGATGTACCAACTCTGTCAGTAGTGAATGCTTTATGTTGATAGTTGTTGTTATTGTGAAGATTTCTGCACAGGAATGAAGGTGCTATACAAATCAAATGCTTTCACATAATCACATGTTTGGTTTACCACTAAAAAACAAATATTTTTTTTCTCTAATAAAAATGCAAAGTCCATTTGTGCAAATGAAACTGAAATCTGTTTGGTGAGCTTGATTAACAGTTGATTCTAAGGGGGCAGTGAAAATGACATTGTGCAAGAAATGACCAGAATGAAAAGCCTGAACTAAACGATCCTAAATACAGGCTTATACACTAATGTGTAGAGCATCTAAAATGTAGTACTAAATGGTCTTAAGCTTTGTGGACAAGGCAGACTTCCATGCAGCTGGATCTGTTTCCATATCAAGTTTATTTATTCTGGAAAACTAATGTGTGCACTGCTGTGAGCATAATTGCATACAAAAGGTTCATACACCAAGTCCCTCAAATACGAAGGTGCTTAATCCTAAAGGAATGCATGCTCTAAGTTGTCTGAAAGACAGCTTCCTCTGTGTTCTAGTTTTCTTCTTCTAACAAAGCCTGGCATTATATCACTTTCTCTGGATGCTGAATGATGCTGGCCTGGATAAAATCAGCAGCTTGTGGTGTAATACAGTAACTGCTTACAGAAATTGGTGGAAACTGGGAGAGCAGCGGCTAATCGGATTAAGGGAAGTCTATCATAGAGCAGCTGTCTCTGGACTTTAGCAGATTTCTCCTTATCACAGTGTATGGCAAACATAGATTATAGGGAAATCTAATGAAAGAGTTGAACTAATAAGCAGAAGGACCACAGGATCTGATAGCTTTAGTATTGGAAGGATGGCGTGCGTTCTCATATGCCAAGAAACTGATCTGAACGCAGTAAAATGCATAATAAATATACATCCTGCCCTCTTTCCTACACTGATGAATGTCTCAGAGAGACGCTGCAGAAGCTTTTTTTTCGTCTTTTTTACTCCTACGGTTAGCCATTTGTGAGCAGGATTAGATCAAGAACTCCCTTTGCTTTGATTTTGCTTGCTTCCAAATCTTCCATGAGTAAACTTAAGTGAATATACGCATTTCCCTCAGCTGCTGATGAGTTATTAGTTTGCAAGTGCTAGGCTCAAAGGTTTGTCTGTATTTTTCACTGCAATTGCATAACAGTACCTAATCATTTCTGGGGGGATGGCATTGTCATTTTGGGAAGCAGATCTATATCTGTCAGGGTTTCAGAGACTCCTGCCCGTAACAACCAGCAGACATCCTCGTAACTGCCTTTCAGGTCCTGTTGCCTGCTGCATCCCCAATCTTCTTCCACAGGGCCTTTCTTCCTGTCTTTGCCTTGCCTAATTTAGTTAAACAGTTTCACCTGTGTGCAGTTAGTCCAGTCATGTGTTTTGTGTTCAGTCTTGAGCTATCCTGCCTGGTTTGCTTTCTTGTGCACTAAGCTTGGTTGTTTCTAGTCACGAGTAATGATTCTTTGTCTTTTATAACCTACCTGTGTTTTTGCATGATCTCTGCAGCTGGATTACTCATGCTCAGCTGTTACAATATCTTAAATTGTTTTTGTGGCTACAGTACTCAGTTCTCAGAAAGCAAGTTCAAATTAATAGTATGTAAGACCATATGCCTTGATAAACCTTTTTTTGTGGGCATTTGTTGTGATTGGGCTATTTTCTGAAAACGGCTTAGAATCCACAATATTACTGTATCCTAGTGTAAAGTGGGTGTTTTGCCTTAAATGGAACAAATTATTGCTGCTCTCTGTTCAAGTGAAAATTGTTACTTGCACAGAAGAGCTTCATTTTGCTTGAACTACTGACTATTGCATGCAAATCTCATTTTAGAAGCCTAAATGAAATCATAAAATTAGCAGAGTCACCTGAATGAACAGCTTATACCAACATATCCTTTCTCATTTGTTTTCATACATGTGTTGGAAATGTTAAGTTAAACATGTATAATAGTTCATACAATACAGTAAGATGCCTGCTGATTGTGTCCTGACTTAATGTCAATTAAATGATAATCTAATACAGAGTTTGGTTAAATAGTCTGTCAGATACAATTGCTCCTGCTGCCTGGATAGCATTTCACTCATGCCTGTAACCATCTATGAGGTTACCTCTGTAATTGTTTTAGAGCTAAAAATAAAATTTGAAGCTAAATACAACTGGATAAAAAATCAGTGGTTGAGAACTTCTCCTCCAAGACAACTGCATGCTTAATTCAGTTTAGAATTGTTATTTAGTGTCCACTGTGTGTGAAAGTTGTGAGAGAGGGTGCAAGTGCAGCCCCTTGCATCATCAGCACTTCCACTGACAGCAGCAACTGGAATTTATGCAGCAGGTGGCTTGTGTGTGAACTGGCAGCATACCTTTCTGTAAGACAAAGCAATGATCGTTATGCCATTATCTGTAAGAAACGTTCAAAACAGTAACCTGGTACAGCGTCTGGAGTAAAGGCAATTGTATGAAACATGTTAAATATGCGTACTCTGGCCATGATGAAGGCTAGGCTATTTCTTTCATATTAGTAGGTTAGCTAACGTTTCACACAACGCCATTGATTAAAAAACAGATTATGTAAGCGACAGTATCAATAATAGTAGGCCTACGAAACATTTCAAAGCCATATTTGGACATGAATATAAGTATATAATGACGTTAGCTTGTAATGGTGTTACTCTCAAGCTTTTTTCTTTTAGTTTTATAGGTAGCTAAGGATACACATAACCTTAGCGTAATTATGATACTTCATACCATAGACCTATGTATTTTGATGCTCTGGAAAATGTTCTTACGATTTATTATGCATTCAGCAATGCATATTAATATGAAAGCTCCACACCTACCTTACAGTAAACTAATAAAAATTGTTTCTTGTAAATAGCAACAGGTCTCTTTCTATGTATGTAATATTTATATGTGTAATTTTGACAAAACCTCCGGCCCCCTACCGGCCATCAACTGTGATTTCATTGTGTTGACTTCTGCCCATACAGTAGGTACATGGCATCTGCCATTTAAAAGCACAGATCAGATGACATTCCAGTTGGTAGCTTGCTGGATCATTTCCCAGGTGAGGAAAGATATTCTATCTGAATTACTTGTGTAAATACATAGTTATGTAAGTCGCCTTCAAGGTTTCCTGCCATTCAAATGAATGATAAAAGACATTCAAAGAAGCAGCATCAATCTAGACCACAAAATGCCTTGCAGCAATGCATCACTACATTAAACTCACACTGAATGAAAATTGCATATTGAGATTTCCTAATGTAAATCATAATCGATAGCTCTCTAACATTATCCTTGTTCCTGTGACAGTTTTGACCTGATTTAAGTCTCTTTAGGTTACAAGAAAGTGAATGTGTAGTTTTAGGTGAGCTTTGGACTTAATTTAGAACATTTACAACAAATTGGATTTGATGTTCAGATGTCATCATATGCCTACATGTTGTGTTGATTGATAGCCATTGCAGAGTGGTTTTGCCATGATGAAATGGAAATGATTCTTAGAGAAGAAATAAATGACATAATGGTTTGACTTCTCTAGAAAGCCCTCCCTGAAGATGCTTTCAAGATCCTATCTGTCATAGTTTTCTACTGACAGCAGCGAGGCAAAAAGTGATGAATGTGACCAAAGTCAGTTCATTGTAAGGTAACAAAAAAGCCAGCATGTCAAGGTCAGAACTATGGTATGTTAGACAAGAGTGAGTCTGCTAGTCAGAGGCTTTGAAACTTTGAATTGGTCTTGTGTTCCAAAGTTTTTTAAAAATCTTTTTATTCTTTGTAATAATATTTCATAAAACACGAGAATGAACATTTTAATTTCAAAAATTGTCAATACAATCATTAAATAATGTTCCTTAAAACAGTCCTTTTCTAACACTTGTCTGTCACAACCCACTATCAGTAAACTTTGACAAAATAATGGAAGTAATTTCATGAAACACTGTGGAATTTCGATCTATTACTCATAAATGACATCCTCACTAGTTACTTTGACATTGGGCATAATATAGGATGTTGGGATTTCTTTTCATTCAGTCCATTCTTGTATTGGTCCCTGATCTTAACAACAAGCCACTTTTTGTTTGTCATTGCATTTTTTTGTAATAATAAGCCAGGGGGGAGTTCAATGGCAGCAGGTGCGTGGCTGTGGCCTGGTTGGAAAATGTGGCCTGGCTCCAGTCCACCGGGGAATGGAGCCACTCTGCAGGCACATAGCACCCTTCCACCACCACTCCCCTGGTCCTGTTCCACAACCCCCTCCTCAGCTCCAACCCAGACAGAGGTGTGGCTGATGCCCAGAGATCTTGGACAGGGCATCTGTATTTCCATGTGACTTCCCTGACCTATGGACAACAGAAAAAGTAAGCTGTTGTAGACTGAGAAACCATCGGGTGACTTGGGCATTCGTTTCTTTGCTACGGGACATCCAGATTAGTGGGGCATGATCAGCAACTAGAATGAAATGCTGTCCCAGCAAATAATACCTCAGAATCCCCAATGTCCACTAGGCATTCTTTCTCTACTGTTGCATACTTCTGTTCATATGGTAATTTCTTCCAGTTAATGAATAACACTGGATGTTCCTTGCCTTCATGTTCTTGGTATAGAACAGCCCCAGGCCCTTCCTTAGACGCATCTGTCCACACAATCCTCAGTTTCGTAAAGTCAGGTGTGACAAACACTGGACTTGACCACAGGGCCACCTTTTGACCCTGGAATGCTTTTTCAGCCACCTTCAACCGCCAGACCACATTAGATTGTTGGTGCTTGGTGAGGTCTGTGAGGGGAGCTGCTAAAGAAGCAAGGTTAGCAATAAACCTTGCAGCAATAGCTTGTTAGTGCAAGAAAGGTTCTAACCTACTTCTTTGTATGAGATCACGGCCAATCTTTTATTGCTCTGATCTTCTTATCCTGTAGCTTGACGTTGCCTCTCCCAGTAGCCGAGATAACTGAGGTAACCGGAATACTCCGCTTCTTTGAACCCCACGCGAAATTTCTTTGGATTAGCCATTAATCGCGTCTTCCGCAATGCCCCTATCACCAACCTTAACTCTTGACCAGTGAATTGTCCAGACAGAACTGAAGATTATGATATCATCAAAGTAAGCAGCTGCATACCTCTGGTATGGACAAAGGACCTTGTCCATGAAGCGCTGTAGGGTGGGAATGAGTTCACTGACAACAGATGCATGGCTGTGAGCTGGTTGGAAGATGTGGCCTGGTTCCAATCCCTCAGGGATCAGAGCCACTCTGCAGGCGCATAGCGCCCTTCCACCACTACTCTCCAGGCCACATTACAACATGTTGTTGACAGGGGTCAGGATAACAATCAACAAGTTTTTGGACCACAAAATGTAAACATGTAAACATATAAATACATGTTTCATGTATTTATATCTGGAATGAGCTGTCCATATATGCTGCATTTTCATATTATTAGAGGTACCATAGAATCTCATTTAGAAAACAGCATTGGTTTGATCATTATTATATGCCCATTATGAATTCCACAACAAAAGACAATAGGGAGGCTCCAGGTAAACTTAAACAAAAATACACTGGAACAAAAATAAAATTAGATCTAATATTAGCACTTAATGTTAAAAATAAAAACTGTTGTGATTGGAGTGAGGGGAAATTATCATGAAATGATATCCCCTAAGAAATACAAAACAAAAATATAACATGATTGAAAACTATAACATCATTGAACAAGTTTTCTTTTTTTTCCTTTCTTCAGATATGAAACTCAAATATTACACTGACATGATATTTTTGGAAAATAAATGTGAATTATATTCTAGCCAGTTTTAAATTAAGGCAGGTGGTAGTTTGATTTATGGTATCTTCTCAGGGTCACAAAACATTTAGTCATTTCCTGATTTTACAAAATTTGAGGTATTTCATCTCATGCCTAGTGTATAATGATTCTCTTTATGCTTAGGTTTTCTGGCACGTAGTGCCCTTGTGCCCAGCAGATGGATAAGGTGTGCCAGTATGACTGTGATCTGTATATGGAGTAAAATGGTAAGCTCTAAGATGGTAAGATGCAGCAGGTTGTACTGGCAGAATAAAATGCACAGACACATATACTCACCTATCATGACAAGCATATCATATGGCAGTTTGCAGTGGCAACAAGCACAGCTCTAAGACCTCTACAGATGTTTCCAAAACCAGTATAGATTAATTTCTTACTACTTCTTTTAATCCGAGGAATCACTGTAATGTACATTACCATGGCAAGTAAAAAAACAATTCTCACTTGTAATGAATTCATTAAGGGTTTTTAGTTACATTTTTATCAAAAATTAAGATCAAATTATGGTTTGGGATCAATCCCAGCCATCTCATCAGCCGATGATGGCCCACAGTGGCTGAACAAATTGGCTTTGTTCCGCTAGGGATAGGGGGGTGTACCAAACAGGCTTGCACTAAGGGAGGTGGGTAGGTTGGATTAGGTCAGTTGATATATGTACATCTGCCACAGCTGACGAATACAGTCAGAGGCAGGAAAATGCCTGAGAACTGGGCTTGGCTGGCTGCTACAAGGACGAATCTGCCTTCTCCATAGCCATATATGTATATATTCATGGATGTGCACATGCATGTTGGCATGATTTATAGTATTACATTTTCCTCTTATGTCCCTATGAGGAGGCAAGATTTCACTTCATTATATAGACTTTCATTTTGCAATACAGAAGATAGACTTCATACAGCTCACAACAGGAGGAAGGTATAAAGATGCTCAGGAGAAGGATTAAAAATGCTCAGACATTTTTGACTGTTACGTGTTGCTTTAATACTGATCATTTGCGCAAAACCACAAAACAAGGAATTCTAGTACTCATTGAATGGTTAAAAGTGGAAGTATTAAGCCAATATAGCCCTTTTAAGTGGAATACAATACTCTAGTGGGGGCACTGCATTCTATAGGGTGGACATGGCTCAATACACCATACATAGGGTACAGCCTGCTGCACAAGAGTTATATATATAATCTGTTATATATCTGCAGTTTAAGCCAGTGGCTTAGTTGAAGGCAGTAGCTTCTGATGGTATATCTGAATATGCCATCATCTGCGGTGATAAAAGAAAATCATCTGAAGTCAATTTAAAGGTTACTACAGGGATTATTAGAAGCATGAAATGGAAGCCAACAATGTGTGGAACAAAGCTGCATTAAAAAGGTAGGTATCTCATCTCATATTATGAAATCCCACATGTGATGTTTCCCTCGCTGTACAACATTCAATATCTCTTTGATTGTTGCATTAGTGTATTCTTTGGAAGTAAGGGAAATCTCTTGCACAACAAACATCTTACAAGATCAATACTTTCACTGGCATGTTGAGATTTACTGGCTTGGCCTTTGCTATCTTTGCATTTAAATGCAGACAATTCTTCAGATACCAACACCTTGAAAAAGTCACAAAAATGATTTAGCCATTGAGTAGATAACAGCCAAAGTAAACCAAATTATTAAATGGTGTGGCTCATTATGCTGTTTCTATTTATATCATGATTTTAGTGATTCAATCCATCTTGTTGCTCTCACTTTTGTCAGTGCAGTCAAAGGCTAATGTGTGCAGTCAGGTGTTTGGGGGTAGCAACCTTGGGAACATTTTTTTATCTTTATGGTTGTGATGTACTGGCCTGCCAAACAGCAAGATACATATTACAAGATACTTACTGTCCAGTCGCACAATTTCAGTTGTCCTGCTTTGGGATACTATATCATAATGGTACAGACTTGTAGTGATGCTTCATAGTACAAGCCTTCTGAGCCATGACCAAATTATGATGGCTGAATTTTAATATGGCCAAATGTTTGCACCTTTCCTTGCCCTTACCTAGTGGTACACATGACATGGCAGGATAATAACTCATCTGGCACCTCACATTGAATACAAGAATAGAGTACAGGAAAGTACAATGTAAGTGAATTGGAAATGCAGAGGTGTATTGACACATGAATTAAGTAGGGCAAGCTAGTCCTCTTGTAAGGACAAAGTCAGCTTGAAATGTGTGAGAAATGTGTATAGTCAATTTTATTCATGTATTTTAATTTTATTCATATATTTTAAAAATGTATTCAAATCCCCCTGAGCTTCCTTTTGCTAAGACTAAACTAAAGACTAAAGAGATCAACAGTTTCATGTGTCTTCACAACTGCATGTGTGATTCCTGAAGGCAGTCTTGTTGCCCTTCTCTTTACTTTTTCAAGAGTTTCTATGTCCCCCTGATAGTGTGGTGCCCAGAACTGGACAGTACACTAAATGTTGTCTGACCTTTGGCAGTTTTATGCTCTGATGCATAAGAAAACTGAAACTTAAGCTAGTTTTGTCTAGTTTTGATCTCCTTCAACAGGAGAATTTCTAACTGCAACATTTCCTTTACATCATGAATCCAGTAGTGGCAATCATACATTTGATGAGACAGAAACACTATGGGCTCCTGATCACTGTTAGCTGATGACACAGCTGGGATCAAACGTGGGCCATAGGGCTCATTGTTAGCAAGCTCACAGGCCATCATCGACAAAGGCTTTTTGATTATGCTGTAGATACCACACACTGAAAATTGAGGAATGCAAACTATTTCACAGTATGAAAAGAGATTAGTGGGTAATGCAATTCTAAGTTCTATGCCTGGCAGCATATATACATTACACAAAATTTAGATTACACAATGCCAGTTCACGTTACAGTAAGAAAACTGCTAATTAACCAATGGGTGCCAATACAAGGGCACAATGCAATATGCAAAATAAACAGAAACAACATTAAATTTGATTGGTTAAAGTCACAAAGTCTTAATTCTGCACAATCCATAGCAATAAGTATCAGACTCCACTGTTTCAGAGCAATGCATAATAATTTCTAAACACTTAACAAGTGTTTGGAAAAAAAAGCAAACACATTTTTATAATCAGATCAAGGTTTCAATCCCTCAAAACATATTAATGCTTTTCTGAAAAGGATCTTCTTAACTTAAATATACTTTAGAGAGCCTCAGTCTTCCATAAACATCAATTTGATTTTAGACTATCTCTCCTTTCTAATGAATTTTAATGAATTCTGTAAGAAATAAACATATTTTAGATATGTAACATATTCAGATTCCTAGCCATACTAGCCATACAGCCAGCCTTCATCATGATGTAGAATGTGATCATGGCCCAGGCCATGTCCATCAATTACAAAAATTACCAAAAAGAAAACCAACTTTTGGGTCATCCTTTGACATAACTTGGTTTGCTACCTAGCAAACCTAGTTTTCACACTGGAAGAAGTGCCAGAGAGCATGAAATGTGTTTGGAATGTTCAGCCTGGAATTGTTGTTTCTGTAGCAAGTTTGAATGGATGTTCATACATGGAATGTGGAACTTAATTTTGAAGTGATATAGATTTATGTGTGTTTAGCGTAGCATTACTACACTATTTATGATAGTATGACTAGTATGAAAGGCTGAGCACATGTAGCTACAGTAAAACACTTAAAGCATGTGTTCACTTAAGTTTACCTCATTCAAATGTATGTGCATTTAATTTGAATTACTATTCTCATAACTCTCACAATGCTACTGCGACATATATAATTTCTAGTCGTTATTATCCTCATGTGCATTTTATGAATTCTGTGCATTGTGCATACAATAAGTGTACAGTATGATAAGTATATGGAATGCAAAACATACATTTTGGTGAGAATATCAATCCTGGTGAACCCACTAAAAGACAGTTTAAAGCTTGACAGATTTTGGCCCACAAACAGAGTCAGTATTTAACTCATTTTATTAAACACTTTGCTACATGGCTGCTTTTCATTTTTACCATGGACTAATGTGCTGATAAGTGAGCTATTAGAATTTTACAGCTTACATTATGGAGTGTATAGTAATATACAGAACATTTTTATACTATCATGTAATCTTATTATAAATTATTGCTAGGAAGACATTCCATAAACAGTTTCACCATTCATTCATTGTATCACGTTATTAGAATTACAAGGAATTGGATTATGCTTTTAAAAAAATCTAACTGTATTCTAGAAACTTGCACACTGAAGATCCTCAGGGTTCATGTTCAGAATGCAGGCATAAATAAAATGCATCATCCATCTGGACCCTGAAATATACAGCATTCACACTGGTTTGAGCAGTCAGCTGATCCTGTTTATCTCTTTCTTTCCCCCAACTCTACTCAAAGCTGCAGCCACAATGCACGCTAAAAATGCCATTAATAGGAACGAGTTGCTGGATGATGAATTAAGGAAGCCACTGTTAATTTTTCATTTTGACACATTATTGCCTGTCTGGCAGGGGAGAAGACGCCTCCTGTACACTGGGCTTCAGAACTTGCTCTTAACACAGCCTTATTTTTTGCATGCATTAGGTAGCTGCTCTGTAGAAATGAAAAATTCATGACAATATATAATTTACAGAGTGGAAGATAAATAATGTACTAAAACCTGTCATCAAATTGGTTCTTTTTTATTCATCTCTAAATGTGCCCCCAAATCAATTCAACAACATTTAACACAAAATCTGCTCCTCCCTCCCCCAGATAAGAAACAAAAGCCTGTTCATGTAATCTTTGTCCAGATGTCATACTCAGTATTGGACACTGAGTCCTGCACACAGATTTCTTACCATAGCTTTAACAACGAAGCCCATATGTCCATGTGCTTACGCTAACCATCTGATTTTATTTATTTTAAAAAAATTTAAAATATCTCTTATAAATCTGGATTGATGTTTGATTTGTGTAATTATTTTTGATGATATTTTGAGGTATTCCTGGAAAGCTGAACCTTATTACAAAACATAACATAACATAACATAACATAACATTGCACTGCAATAAACATATCCATCCATATTGTTGACTGATGAGATCTTCAGCTTTATAATTCTGAGTACAGTTGGCAGTACTACACAATAAGCACATTTAGGATAAGATGTGGACTGAATCAAACCAGGTAACCTAATAAGTAATATAGCTTGGCCTGTTTTACAATTTATTAATGCCAATACCATCAAAGGGCTTTAGAGTCAAACAGACCAACAAAAACGACAGATTTATTCGTAATTGCATTCACCAAATAGCAGTAACAGCAATACAAACATTCAACAACATTCAAATGTATTGTGTAAAAGAAGCTACCCAGTAAATAAATAGTTTTCCTTAGCCATCAAATGATGCAATCAGTTTAGTTAGCTACTTAACTTGATGTTTGGTTTATTATCTTGCTGTATTTCACAGATATTGTAACTTTATTGTTAGATTGTTAGAACAGATATTGTTAGTTACTATGTGCAGTTTTTTTTTTTTTTTTTACTATTTACACTATGCTTATTACTTGGAAATTGCTCACTAATACTGATGTCAGTTGCCTAGAATAAATTACATGGAGATAGGGTATTTCGGTGTCGGCTGAAAAGTTCATTAAGACAATGGGACACTCCTGATTAAGACAATGGGAAACAGGAATTCAAATCTTTTTATAAATACTCATGCTTAAGTGCTTTAAATTATAAGAAAAAAAAAGTTTTGGCTACTTCAAAGAATCTAAAATATTAGATTTAGATTTCGAACATATTCAATTTTTATTTGTTTATAACACTTCACTGCATAATTCCATTTGTGTTATTTCACAGTTTTGTTGTCTTTACTATTATGCTAAAACAATAGTAAAGACATCAAAACACAGAAAAGTGTGTCTATATATATATATATATATATATATATATATATATATATATATATATATATATATATATATATATATATACACACACACACACACACACACACACATGCTATACTGTGTAATTATAATGAAGGTGGTAATTTATTATGATCATTTTAAATGAATTAACAATCTTTTCATGCACACAGGGAATTTAACTGACCTGTTTAATGAGCTATTAAAGCTGCATAAAAGGGCAAGCTGCATGTCCTTTCAGAGAGGGTAAGACACCTTGCTGAGAAGCTGAGAGGCAGCTGTTGGCTGGTAAATGGTCTTAAGAAGTTCCTTTTTTTGTCAATTAAGCGATTATTGAAATTGCTTTGAAATTTTATTTTTGGTTAAAATGTGCTGTTTTTTCTTTCACTGTAAAAAGATGAAGGTCTAGCTGGTGTCCCCCTTCCCTATATGCATCAGCAATAATGTGTTATAAAAAGTTAGTATATCAGCAAATCTTTTTGTATTAGATTGATGGTAACAAAATATTTTAAGCATCAGTGTCTCAGTGTTGGAACTATGTTTACAATGCTATGATTATGAGTAAAATTTAGATTTTATTCCAATGTATGGTTTGCCTATTTAGCCTTGCATGGAGTCTTGAACCCCCAATGGCATCTGGCAACAATGAGGTTGTTAAAGTTTGTGCTGAAAACACAAATGGTACGGTGTCCTGTTTTTCAGTAGTTGCATCTGGTTTCGGTTTATCTCAGTTCCAAAGATCTTACCAGACTGATAGAACTCAGTACTCAACATAAAATGAGAATAAGTGGAAATCAGCTAATTATGTATTATATGGTTCAAGCATACACCTTGTACAATTAGAGGAACGAATGGCCTCATTGTCATGCTCGTATTTGTCAAGTATTTTCACTTAGCAGCTACGCCTGCTGGCTCAAGCCATTTCTTGTTATTGCATTCAGCTTATGGGGTTCATTAAGCAAAAGAGGACACCTTCATACTTCAAGCTTTGCATTTCCGGCACTCTTTTATTGTTTCCTGGGGTTTATCGCTTCATGTTTTTTTTATTATTATTATTCTTTTTTGCTTTTTTGCTTTTTAAAGTAGAGCTTACTTCAGCGAGTGCCGAATAAATAATTTTGTGATAAATCATATATTTGATGGTAATGAATGAATTTTGACTGCAAACATTTGAAAGTGCATGGAGGGCACATCCAATGCCTTTGAAATGTGGTCTCTACCTTGTTACCACATTTTTATTAATCACCAAAGATTTTGCTCCATTAATCTAAATTTCAATCCATTCAAACCATGTCAGTTAATATGTTACCAACAGATGTCACCAGGACTGAGGGAATTGCCACCCTGTATGCATCTATAAAAATAAATTAATATGAGGTAAAAACAAGAAGTTAGTTATGCTCATATAGGCTGCAGCAGTCATTGACCCCCACTCATAGCTCAAGCACTGGCAAAATCATTCCAATCCCTGATTAATCACATGTTAACTCTTATAACTCTATAGCAGATGTTAGCAATATGTAAATATTATGTTGCATGGAATGCTGTATCCCCAACATGTGCTGGCAAAGCAAACCAATATGTGTAATGGATTTTATGCATATTTGGTATTGAGGCAATCCAAAAGTAACGGAAAGTAATCAAGTTACGTTACTTTAATATTGTGATGCTTGGATTAGGTTACTGACTACATTTTGTAACAGGTAATTAGTAATTGTATCGGAATACATTTTTAAAGTAACCCTCCCAACCCTGATTATAAGCTGCTTTCACTCTGCCCCTAAGACATAAAGGCAAGACCATAATACCACCATTCCATCGGATACAAGTATGAATACCTTCGCATTACTTTTTCAACACATCAGGTCCAGGGGCTAGTTTGTGGAAATATGGCACTAATTGCTGGTTGTGGGATTAATGACCTGAATGGGAATCTGGAGACACGGTTTATTCGCTTCGGTTACTGTCATTTAGATTTGACCCATGGACTTTGGTTGGTGCTTGCGTTATCGACCTTATAATAACAAATATTCAACTGCTTCAGTGCAAAGGATGTTACCCAGGTAGTAAATCCAATCTCATATTCAGTCCCCCAATGTCCATGATTCAAATCTAGCCTTCTGTTTGTCTTACCCTTTTCATTGGTATTTGGAGTATTTAAAGACACACATTTTGATTGATGTCTGGAGTGATGTGCTGCCTTGGGAGAACACTGAAAATTGGTTTCATTACTCTCCAAAGCTTTTTTTCCCCCCCAGAACATAAAGAATAGCATTAGCCAGAGGGACAGAGATATTTTAAGTCTGTTGTTGGATGGGGATAGAGGGCAAAAGATAATAGGAGTTGTGCTGATTTACATCTCTTCAGTGCTGATACAGAGGTCTTTAAAACCACTGATATTTCACATATTTCAGTAATGCCATATTCTTTGGTGAAATCCTATTGACAGTTTACACTGATTATCTTAGACACAATATTGCGGTGCCAAAGGATGATAGGATGCATGTGCTCTGCATGTATTAAAGGGGAAGGGAATTGCCAGAACAAGTTGTTTTACTATTTTAAAACATGTCATAAAAGATGTATTGAGGCTCCTGAGTAGTTCATTGGTTAAGGAGTTCGCTAAGGTGTTCGGCCTGGGTTCAGCCATGTCATTTGCAGACAGTGACCAGAAGCCCACAGACCGGCTTCATTCCACTGGAGATGAGGGTGGTGAGAGGGGTGCTCCCGACACCACTCTCAGACACGCTGTGAGTTGCTCAGATGATGTCAGCAAAGTAGCATCCTCCAAGAGCACCCACACTTGTAGTGTATTGTCTGACTTGCTGTATGAAAAACAGACATTTGTTGCGTGCAAGTGTGCCAGAAAATTGTATTCGTTAGCATTCTTTTACAAGTTTCTTGTGGTGAGACAAGCCTTATATTCAGTTTGCCCACATTAAAGCATGAGCAAATACAAAGGTCAGTGAGGAAAAATGCCTGTGTTGTGCCATACTTTTATCCATCATTTGCAGTATAATATGACTGATGTGCAAGGAATAACATAAAAATATATAAATTTATTACCTAAAAGCCATAAAAACCCTGCATGAACACTCCAAAACCTGAACACCCACCCCTTTTTGATATAGAAACTACACTGTGCATAGGGGTGTAAAGGGTTCAGATTTTATGAGTTATACATTGGCATTCATCAACATTTTATAGCAATCCAAGGTTAGAAACTGTACTTTTGAATGTTCCCAAGATCTAGCATCCAGCAGTGGCTTTCATGTCTGGGCCTTCAAATACATTTTGAATGTATGAATGCAGGACATGCATTTCAGAAAACTCATGTGGCTAGAGACACATTGGACCACCATTTACATTGCATCAGTCATTCTGACCACCACAGTTTTAGTTCCTCTTCTGCAAGCTTAAGACCAGAGTCTTCATTAAATGCCACCAGCCCCCAGAACCTTCATTTCATTTGGACATTCCCATAATAAGTATAAAATAGAGCCATCTGCCCCAAGCCTACATTGAAAGCAGCAGATTTAAAAGTAGAGCAGTCCGCATGGAATGAGGTGTGTGGAAAGGCAAGTGAATAAAGTCATGGCTAGGTTTCTTGCATAATTTATTAACAACTCCTCACTGTCTTCTAGTCTATATTTCCATTGATCGATTTTAGGTGGTTTTCTACAAATATGGGGATCATGCAGAGGAGGTTGTGTGTCTTGTGGATTGGTTGAAAAAAAACAAACAAATCCAATTTCATTACAATTGTTGTTGAAATTTGGGGCATGGGTGTTCAAATTGTACATCGATTGTAGACCATATAGTGTGCCAGCTGCTCACAAGTAATTATAATTGCCGTTGTGAGGAACTGCCAGCTGTGAGTCAAATTCTATCATTTTTTTGCCAGAACCACATTTAGTGTATGGTTTCCAAAGGTGGTGATGAGAAGGACTGCCAACAACCACAGAAAAACTGAGCTCTCCCAAAGCCATCAGTTCACAGCTGGCAATGCACAGATCCCCTGATCTTTACATGATTTGATGGTTTGATACTGATAAGATTGATGAATCCATATCACATACTGTAGAAATTCATGGTTCCATGCTGTGGCTGCTTTCAGCTGATGTCCATAAACAAACACAATGTTTATTGAGCTGTTTCACATAAGGAGTAAGAGAGCTGTGTGAAGACGAGAGATAAGCATGAACAACCAGCTGGTGCGGTTGCAAAAACGCAGTTCTCCATTCTCTTTTCCCTTTTTTACTGGGTTTACTGGGTTGGGCAATACTCTTTTTGGCCCCCCTGTCTGACCAGTTTGTCTTACCTTGGATTATAAGTAAGGCACAGCAATCAGTTTCACCTGCCCAGCCGCTGTGGTTGTTACTAGATGACAACACTAGATGACAACAAATGCTCAGTAGCTCTGGCCAAGTTCCCCTTGCTCATCCAATGACAAGTATGTTGCTACGGGATTAACACACTGAACTGAACAGAGCAATGGGTTAACAACATACTTGTCCTTCAGCTATGTGGACAAGCTCGCTAATTCAACATGTAGACTAGTACACCAATTTTTCAGACTGAATGTTTAGCTAATTATGAAGCTAAGCCTAATGTTTGTCACATTATAATACGGTCTGTGTGAGTAACCAAAAAAGAACAATAATTCAATGATTATTTCTTGTACGTTGCGCAGTGTACTGATTGTCATGTCTTCCCTCATATAGACCAAGAATACGTCAGTGACAGTTGTTAGTTTATATAGTAATATTGTGTTTAAAAATTAAGTTACAAATCAGCAAGGGAAACATAAATACTTTTACAAGTGGTTGATCAATTATATGCTGGACATTAGTTTCCATTAGCCTTTGTTGCATGGCACCTTGCTTTGAAATTCGTAGTAAGCTGAATCTGATGATTTCAGTGTAAGCAAAGAGTTGATAGAAATTGAAGTTACATACTTAGCCAACATACAGAATTTTTGCCAGCTAACTTTACTGTTGATTAGAGCTCTTTGTGGTGATACCTGCACTTAAATTACACTTAAATTCGTTTAAATTGCATTGGGCCTTCTAGCTCGCATTAGCCAGCCATCAACAGAACAAAACATTGTAGAACATAAGGTTCAACTTCCTCTCCATCAGCTAAGCGAGGCATGAGTCAAAAACACAACGGAGAATTCAAAAAGCAGCTACACATTGTAGGCAAGAATGCCAAACATTTAAAAACAAAGTTAACAAAGAGAACAAACTACGCTAGATGCTACACAAAAGTAAAGAGGGAATTGCCCTGAATCTATGTAAAGTGACAGTACTAGCTTCCAACTTTGATATGAAAGGGTAATTCCTGAGGTATCTGAATGGCAACCAAGTCAAGCAAAATATGGAGAAAGACCTCCAATGAAAGGTAGGCAAAACATTGTTTACATCCTCCTCCTGTCAATGGGGGAGTGGCACTAGAATATTAAAAGTTTTCTTGCTTGGTTCTTCCTTCTTAAGTGAAGCCTGTTATCATTTTAACATGTACGAAAATGTAGGTCTACTGTATGTCACTGGTGAGTACATGGTTACCACTGGCGAGAACAAAACTTGCATGTGAGAATGAAAATGTTACTCATAAGACAATTACAAGCACGTGTAAGGAAAAAACGTCACTAGTGAGAATAAAACTGCCACTAGAAAGACAATTTTCATTACAAGGAGGAACCTCAATGCCACTAGTAAGAACATTAATGTCACAAGTCAGTAAAAAGAAATGGGGTGGTAGTCATTCCGGTTTTGTCATGTTGGCAGGTCTGCTAGTTACCAATACCCTGTCATTAGACTATAATTACATTATAGTCATTACATTATAGTAACCGTTAATGACTGGATCGTTTTACTCGGGCAAGAGACTCATTTTAATATATTGTTAATATGCCACAATGATGCTCCTTAGTCAAAGCCAAAAGGAAAATAATACACATCAGAATGAAGCACTGGCACCAAATATATATCAAAATATCTTGGCAGTTTTATTTAAATCCCAGCTGAAGTAGAATATAGAGAATAAAATTCAATATTTCTACAATTCAGGCAGTCCCCGTCTTTGAGACTTTATTATCTTGCGGTATTTGCCGGCTCTTTTTTCTTGCTCCCCACCATTCCTCTCATCCTGAGTGCTCTAAAATTCAAGGCAACTGTTACAGTCATACAGAACATAACTGAATATAACATTTTGTTTATTTCATAAAAAATATAATAAAGAATGTCTGAAAGATGTGTCATAAATCAGGGTTTTGTGTTGTAGATCAGTTATTGGTAGCATTTCAAATGTGATCAGTGCAGATCATCATTAATTGAATATGATGAAACAGTCTGTACATTTGCCCAATATATTAACAGTTGCCCGATATATTAATTCTTTTATTTGTGGATTGAGATTTGGCAAAAAAATCCCTCCATCTCAGCCATGTCTTTAACACCTAATTCAAGGTGTTAAAGACATGCACCTAATGCATTTTGACATAACAGTTAATTTAAAATGTTTACACAAAGGAAAATTTGATCCAACACAATCTCAGTCATGACACCACAGCATTTCCAATGGAAATTGCACACTTGAAAGTCTGGTTCAAAAGAAAATTGAAAAAGAGTGGAATTAACTTACACGCACAATCAGATCTCTCTTGCTTTTCATTTTGTTTAGACCATGCAAGGATTTATCAGTATACAAACTAGGTAGATATTTTGAATGATTTTCTGAAAAGCTGTCTAATTGTAGGAAATTATGAGGCGTGATAAATTGGTTCTGATACATTTGTTGATAGAGAGTTTTAGGGAATATGTAGGATATAAAGTAACCACTGTTGTGGGCTTGGAGTGTTTGTAGAGTCATCAGAATTGATCAGTTCAGGCTATTAGGTAACCCCCAGGAGAATAATAAGCATGCATATGTCTAAACAGCCATCTACAGTTATTCCTCTTTGTTAATGATGAAGCCTCTGTTGCCACTAATGGTTGTTTTTGTTTCTGAACAAAGCTAATATGTGGGTTCTGGCTGTGTCATGTGACCGCTGGAGAGCATAAACAAAGACAGGTCATTAAAATGAATTTATTACACTTTAAGTTGCCTTCTCATTGCATTTCACAGCTAGGTGCCCCTTGACAGCCACCCTGTCAAAAAGAAATGAAAATAACACAGCAATTTTCTTGCCAAGAGGGGGATCCAACATGGTGCTGCTTAAATCAAAATCTACTCTCTTCCAACTGTAATTCTTTATTTGATGGACAATTGTGTCATCTGTGTGTAACTCACTAACCTTGTCTCTGCCAACATTATTTCAGATCTGCGATAAAAACACTGTTCATTTTTAAGAATATGACTATAGTTGCATTGAAAGTGCATAATTTTAATGTAATCATGATTCCACCAATTCCTTAGTTTTTTAAACAATACATAACCTTCACTAGTTATGTCTGTTAGCTTACAAATAACATTAAGCTATATATTAAGATGCACATCATTTAAAAAGCCAACACAAATGGACAGTTCATGCAAGAGGTAAAGAAACGCTTTCCAGAATTTACCTTTTTGAAAGTTTTCTTGCTGTGCACAGACTTGAAGAAGGCCATCGCCTTCATCAGGGAGGGAGCCAGGCCTTTCTCAACCAAAAGACCAGAGTCCAATCGGCTGCAAACTGCCAGGTCCTGGGAGATGAGGGTTGATGTGGGAAGGAGGCTGCAGTTCCCAGAGGTGGTGCACACAACCCTCCGTCCGGATATTGTATTGTGGTAAACCGAAAACCAGAAAATAATTCTAGTGGAGCTGACAGTGCCATGGGAGGAGAGTTGCGAAGAGGCCCACGAGAGAAAGGCGTTGAAGTACCAGCCCTTAGTTCAGGAGTGCAAGGACAAGGGATGGCAGGCATGGTTGTTCCCCGTGGAGATCGGCTGCAGAGGTTTCCCAGCCAGATCAACATGGCGGTTGTTGTCAGCTCTGGGCTTGGACGAAGGGAGCAAGAAACAAGCAGCTTGTAGGATGGGGGAAGAGGCAGAACTAGCCTCTTGCTGGATATGGAGTAGGCGAGAGGAGGGAAGCAGGAAGCCAGGAGCAGATGGGCAGCGATTTGGCCACCACTGCTGGCCCACCAACTGGAGAGTGTCATGGTTAAGGGTCGAAACACTCAGTGAAGGTTGGGTACCACCTGATGACATCTGCTCCTGGCCGAAGGCTACGGTTATCTCATAGGGTAACCAGAGAATGCACCCTAACAGGTGTATGTCACAAGTAAAGCTGTTTGAGGACCTGACATATGCCATTCATTAATATTAGAATAGATGAGGTGAGAAACTGATTAGATTTTAGATTAATTACATTTTTTAATTGATCGTAAATGGAATATATATCCAATTCACATTGGTAGATTACAATTAACAGTAATTAAAAGGCAAATACTTTAAAGATTAAAATGGAATTTCAGTACAAAGGGATTGTTTGATTTGGAAAGAGAAGTGTTTAGGTATTGGTGAGGATTAAATTGTAGTTCATGGCTTACTATGGTAGCTGCAATTGCATGAAAAAATGCATACCACAAAATAGCATGGGACATGGATCTAAAATAGGAAGGTATGTGTTATGATGTTTACATGTATTAAAAATAATAAAAACAGTTTGTACACTAGCCATCTAATCTTGGAAAACAGTACTTATCAAATGCATTTCACAACTCTCAGTTAATTCAGCTCAAGCTTTCTCTCGCAGATGCAGAACAAATGGGTAATTGACATGTATAAACATGGCAATCTTAGACTTGCCTACAGGAGATTGAACATTAGGAAGAACAGTGACTCTTCAGAGGGAGAAAAAATGTTTTATATTCATAAATACCAAGCGATGCCCTGTGGCGTGATATGAAAATAGCCACTGAAAGGGGTAGATGTGTCTCGCCCCAGCCCCTGGGAAGCAGTGGCGTAAATCTAAATGTGATATGCTTACCAGAGGATCTACGAGGCAGGGGACCAGGACTCCATTTATTTTTCTGTATTAAAATAACTCAATGCCTGCCTCTTCCATAGCACCATCCCTTTTCAGCCACTCCTATTAAGTGTTTTCATTAAACTAATAACCAAATTATAGTTTGGAGCGTTGGATCGTCGTTATCCCTCTTTTAGTTTTCTCAGAGAAGAAAAGGTCATCGCTAATAATGTGTTTGGGAGGAATGAAAAGTGGTTTGGGCACTTCATATTTATCACTGCTTGATTACTGTGAATCCTTGCCTATTGAGTGGCATGAATAACATTATATGGTTCCCAGTAGCTTTAAACGCCATTTTAATGAGCTGGTTTGTGTCCTGAAGTTGGAGGCTTAGAAATATAGGTAGTTACTGAAGGAGGTCCTTTTGTGGATAGAAAATGCAATATGTTTGCCAAGTTCATTCTATAGTAAGTCCTGTTATGTATTCAGTGTGTTGAGGTTATCAAATCTGAGGGGTTCTGGGAAGCAGCTGTCATGATGTGCAGAGGAATGGGATCACATTGGCTTTCAGATAATAAAATCTTTTTAAATCATGTATATCTCTCAATGCACAAAACAGTTCACAAATATGGCATTCATTCTGTTATTTTGCTCGGATACAAAAATGAAAGGTTATTTGAAGGTTTACTATTTGACAATAGTGCCTCTCATTCATTTTAGACTATATTTTGGGGAAAAAAATGTTTTAGTGAAGTGTATTTCCCGTTATGTCATGTAGTTATGGCAACATGTAAAGTACTTTGTTACAGTACTTTGTTAACCTTCGTATGTGGCCTCATTACTGACTAGGTGAGACAGTGGTAGATGAGGATTCTCTCAGACACCCTATTACTACACTGCACTTTAGGTTGCAGTACTTTCCCCATTTGAGTATATGTTCTTAACAGCAATGCCAAGAGAGTGGATGTTTTTGTGTGTTTGCAGGACAGCTGAAGAACTGTCCTCCTTAAGATAGCTATGTCTGTTTTATTCCCAAGTTCAACACAAGCTTCTTCACACCTGTGTTTCTGTTGTGTAAGATATGCCTTCTGATGCTTCCTCATACTTATTTCCACAAGGATAGTGATTCATTATACATATACTACACCAAATATGGAGGCAGCCATTTTGAAAATGATGTCTACTTGTACTTTCACGCATGTTTTGTTTTGTGGCTCATAAAACTATGAAAGTGATAAGGACTATGGTTTGCAGCATTTACAGAACGTGTGGTTGAACACTTCCAAACAATTCAACAGTTCATTTGTCAGTGTGACAATACATGTCAGACAGTTCAAAATCAGTGCACTCTTCTCAACTAACTTGCCCAATGGAGATAATGGGTAATATTGTTTTGCACTGTTTTTGATACTGTAAGTGAGCAATTTCTGGCACAATAATTTCCTTTGGGATCAATAAAGTTTTATCTTATCTTATATTATCTTAATAATGCAAACTGGTTATTGGGGAGTGACAATAGAGGCTGTATAATATACAGTCATGTGGTAATGTTACATTTAATTAGGAAACTGTAGAAGACCTTGCTACATCCTAATAACAAATCAAAATAATCAAAATCTGTAAACGTGATTTAATCAAAAAGCAATTTTCAAAGATAATAACTTATTTAGTGTGGAAATAAATGAACTCATATTCATTCATATACTGTATGTTACATTCAGTAATTTTGGATACATTTTATAACATTACTATTTTAATATTTCCTACATATGTTCAAAATGCTAATGAAATAGCATTTTTAAAATCCAAACCCTGAATGGATTCAGCAAATATATAGAACATACAGAGCAGGATATGCTTTAGCTTTAGATGAAAAAATAATTTTTTGGTCTTAGAAATTAGCCCTGTCAGTTTATTAATATATTTTAATTATTAACAGCAAACATCAAAAATAGTCAAGATAGAGTCAAAGTTTGTAATGAATAATTGAAATTTGATTAATCATACATCAAAGTTATCAAATAATGTTGGAACATGTTACATAGAGAGATATAAAACTATTTAAAGTTTTACAAGTTGGGTCTTTAGTTTACATTTCAGGCCTTATGTTAGATTAAGCAGATTTCTGTTAATGAGGGGTGATAGAGGGTATGAACACAAATGGATAAAAGACAATGTCAAATCTTCAGACTTACTTCAAAGCTAATTAAACATGCTCTACACCTAAAAGATGGTAAGAAAGTATTCCCTACTGTAGATTACAAGTTTGAACAAGTAGTTATAAAAGCAAGGTAAATCTTTTCAAGAACATTAAATCAAATTTTATATTACGCTGTGGCCTTTGCATTGCTGGTCCATAAAAGAAAAGTGTGCTGATTAGCCCACTGTCATGCTTGGGATTGATTGTCACAGAGCAGTATTTGATTGTGTGGTAGTATGTATTTTTTTTTTAATCTGTTGGATTAAAGCTTGTACTGTGAAGGGATATTTATGTACAAACACCCTTATTAATAAAACCCTTATTAGCAAAACAGATGCCATCATTCTAGAATGTTTATTGAACAGGCTGCTCATTTGAATATACTCGCTAACACATTCATTGTCATATGAACTTTTTTAGCTAAATTAACAATTTCTGAACATTCTTTAATTTCATGACCCTTGCCAGATCTTGACATGATAATTTAGCACACTCTAAAATGAATGAACTGTATGAGTGATTTAGGTTGACAAAGTAACAAAATGGCTAGAGTTAAATTTACCTGTATTGTATTGTATTTACCTGTAACCAAATCAATGATTTTTTTTTTTTTTTACAGTTCCCACCTTACTAAATAATGTTCCATCAAAAACACTCAGAACCCTCAGATACTGCTTCGTCTATAAACTTCTTCTTGAGCAATATGAACAACACTAAAGAGTCTACCTTTATGTTGGTGAGTTTAAAGTCCCTAACTGCAACAAAAAGGTCTATAACATGCAACATGCAACATCTATCAAGTAGTTGTTTTTTTAATATCTCATGAAAATAACTGCAAATATTGACATTGATGGCTCAAAGCAATCATACAATGATAATACACAGGTGACCACACCTCAGCCATTTGTTCTCAGGTTCTACAGACAAATGATTCAACACTGTCAGGACTAGTATGCCATCAAATCATATTTTAAAGTGTTTGTGAGGTGATTTCTCCTCTTGAGCACTAGCTGAACTAATTGTTTGCCTTCAGTCGCTCCTCAGCGAATGCTGAGTTTCACTCCCCTTGCAATTAAAAAGAGATCAATATATCCTGACAAAGGATATGCACTGTGGTGCTGGCTAGTTTCTCAGCCCCAGTTATTCAGGAGGGTCAAGCATTCAAAGCACAGAACCAAAACCCTAATGGAGCACATATCCAATAACTCCCGAACAAAGCACCAGGACATGAAATTATGTTCATCACATTCCGCCATCTGGAAATGCCATGGTGGAGACAGGTAGGAAAGGTAATGGTTTGCAACGAGCACAGCGGACTTGGGAGGTGTGAGCAGCTGAGGCTGATGTGCTCATAGCTCAAGGTTGCATGCATATTTAAAGGAAGTTTTAACATGCAACAGATTCCATGCTGTGCCTCATCGTCAGTCTGCTGAGGCTTGGAGAGCCTATTACATCTACACTTCGCATGAATTTATTTTTCATTTATTCACGAATAAATCAAATTACAGGAAGGCTGGGCATAAAGAGAGAAAACTCTGCTTGTCTTTTATCTTTGTGTTGATTCCTAGGCTGGCACAGAGTTGATAATTATTTTACAATAATTATGTAAGAAAAGGGATGTAGTAATTAATAGATTAACTGGATAGCAGAAGATCTCACAAGAGTTGAATAGTTTTATTTCACAACATGATCTTGTTAAATGGTATACATATACCTTTGTGAGGCTTTGTGATGTAACAATATGAATTACATATATCATTACAAGGCATATACATATTTGATATCATTGCTTCAAATGTGAATTCCAACTAATTGAATGGTAAATGAGAGCATGTAAGAATTTATGCCATAGATTTTAATGTAATCACTAATGGCTTAGTGAATACAATGCTTTGTAAATTAACTAGTCAACTAATGCTAAAATAAACTACTGACAGAAACATTTGGTCAGCATATATAAATAAGATTCCTATTTGCAACAAAACTGGAGGATTTGACCCAAAACATGGTCTTCCGTGGTTGTTGGAGCTGAGTGTCATTATCTGTTTGAGGTTCAGAGCCAAGAATTTAAGGAGCCTTGAGAGCCAGATGGTATATGCCACTGGGCTGCTTGTTTTGGATGGGAGACACTGACCATGAAATGGGTGTTGGCAGATTGCTGGTCCTCTCATCCATGCAGCAGCAATTCTCTGATACCTGGGAGAGACAAGGACTGAGTCATAGTGACCTGTTAAGATGTGTCTACATGCTTCTTCTTCTCATGAAAACTACATGTAGACATTTATGATAAATTGTATTGCCAAATGCTGAGAGTAATTCTCACCAGTAATGTATGCTTACATTGGTATCAGAAACAATCATTACTGTACTCAGTAACACAACATAGTGTTATACACAAGATGTTAAAATATTAAGGATGTACATGTGGATTCAGGATTTTGTACTGCGAACCTGTAAATTATGTTTGTTAGAACTCACATCTATTTTGCCACAAACCACAGAAAGCAGTGTATTGCAAGGAGGGTGATATAAATATTTCTAGATACTTTAAAAGGAGAAAATGACCCAATTTTAAACCATATTTGAAATAATAAAATACAATAGCCATTGAGACCATTTTGATGTCTTAGTGTAAGAAGGCTCCAGGATGTACCTTGAGATATTCGTCTATAAGACAATATACATTTATATGTTTAAAACTTCCAGCTATCAGCTATCTTACAAAGCAGAGTTGGGATCAATATCATTTCAGTTCAGGGAATGAACTGAAATTCAGTTCTCATGTCTGTTAGCAATTTCAAAAGAATTTGGCAGTCACTAAAGCCATGCTTAACTGCAGATGCAGTTAATTTTATATTACATGAGCACAAAAACAACAACGAGCTGTAACCCATTCAGGCCTACATCAGAACACAATAGCGTTTACAGAAGTACCTATTAAGAGCTGAAAAAAGCTGTAAGAACTGAGCTGCCAATGAGGAAATAAAATCTGCCTGTGCAAATCCAGTACTGTGCCAATTCCAGACTGAACATATACTGTATGAGTGTTTTTCCCTCTATCCAGCTGATGTTCTGCATTTCAGAACCAAAACCCTGGCCTACATAATAGCACCTTGTTTCCAATAAGAAATTAAGTAGCAACACATGCCTAATGAGTCTGTGAGTGGATATTCCAGGGCAGGAGCCAAAATATGAAATCCAAACGGTAACATCTTTTTCCATTCTATTACATAATTTTAACCTGGTTTAATATGGGATAACTTCATTGAAGACTATAGTCAGTGATGGCTTTTGTAAAGGGCTGTCCATTACATGGAACACAAAGCAATTACGAATGCTTGAAATACCTTATGTTCACTCTAAGAGGTACTTATAAACACTGACATCAAAAGAATTGTTGATTCCAAAACATACATACTGTACAATACGGAGCCCCGGAAGGTACATGGAGGGAAAAAAAAAAGTTATTTCATTAAAGTTATTTAAGTTTTTCATTTAGGTCAATGTACTTCCGGGTCAGTTCGGCAAGACGGCAACATGGAAATCACAACAATGGAGCGCACACACCCGTGGAAGAGGTTCATAGAATTTTGAGACTGGCCTCAAATATGAAGACATTAAATCAGTGCTTTTCACATAAGTGAGAGACATCTGAAAAGAATTATGAGGGGCCGTTTAGGAAATATTTCAGACTTTTCTTACACAAACACATATGAAATACGTACGCATTTTTTTTTCAACCACCAATTTTTTTGCCCCTCCATGTCCCTTCCGGGGCTCCGTAGTACAAGTCTTCGTAAAGCAAAGGAGAAAATCTTGAAGTCTTTATTCTTAATCAGTGAACTCAAATTGTGGAAAAACCCACCCTCCACATACAATCCCCTGAAGAGGGTATTTCAGTTTAGATTAATCTAACAAGATCTTTTTCCCAGCCATACTCAGGTGGAGTAATTGCCTTGGTGGAAGGTACTGCCATTCATGTCTTTCAATCTCAGTTAGATAATAACCAGCTTAAAGGAACTGTCTAGAGAAAAATTGATTAATAGCTTTGTTGAACACATGGTTGCTGAAGATTAGACTAAAAGTTATGGTGGGAATAAATACAACACTTATCTATTTCTGTGTTCAATATCAATAACAAATATTATGTGTCTGCACCCATTAAAGTATTTCTATTCAGCAAGAAAGTGCTACACCAAAATATATATATATCATATGTACATTGGGGGCCCAAATATTTGCTACACGTTGACAGAGTTTTTGTAAAAAATGAAACGCAATTTAGCAAATGATTTAAAACAGACTCCCACTATGTTTTCTCACTATAATTACAATGAGAACAATATGTATTACTTCATTCATTCATTTCCTTAGTAGACGCCATTATCCAAGAAGGCTCTATTTCCTCTTAGGCAGGACTGCTCATTTATATACTGTTAAGGTACTACACTTTGTACCATGTTATAACAGGAACATCCCACCTAAGATTCATACCTGTGATCCTAAGGTCTTGCAGCAGGTATTGCCATACAAAAAAGAAGCCTACAATAGAGGCAAAGCTTATCGCATTGTCCTCCCTTCATCTGATAACAAAATGAATTAGCATAAATGCTTTGGGTAAATACTGTAATTATTAAATATATAATTTAAATGCCTTTTAATATCAGCTTTTATCATTTTTCTGTAATACATTTCATTTTTACTACATGTATATATAAGTCTGAAATAGTGCTGATCCTTTTTGTAGGTTGAGGATGCATGATGTCTAACTGACACCATCTGGAGAAAAGGAGGAACTATAATAAAATTCACATGAGTTTACACTAACACTGATGCATCTGGTAGGCTTTGTTTTCTGTATCTTTTGATGAACTACATCTTCAGCAATTGTATGTAGAGACAATTAGTATAATTATGAAACATTATTTTCCTGTAATTTCTCATGATTCATTGTTGAAATTTAAAATTGCATGTTGTATTTGTTTTCAAACATATTGTGGTAGGATACTGGGTAATCTACTGGTTGACTAGCTATTACACTGCACCTCTGTGTCTGTGTTCAACAAGTATAATGTTCAGAGAACCTAGTGAAATCAGAACACACAACTGCAGCACTGAATTGGAATTCTGTGATGTTCTGTTGTTTTATACTTCAGCACTCTACCCACCAAAATATACTGCAAGATGATAAGGAACCTCAAAATGTAGGCATAAATTAAGAGTATCAATATGAGGGGTAGAGAAGTGTAGAGAATTGAAATAGCCACAAAATATAATAAAAAATAATTTGGTTGCTCACTTCTTGAGCATCTGTAGTCAATAGTCAGAGGATTATTTTCTATACCTCTCCAGACCCATACTTATTATTGGGAAACTAGGTGGGAAACTAGGATTTTCCAGTGGCGCTTGACCAGGGTTTTTTATTTAATAAATCATGTAATGCAAAGATGAGCACTGAAAAGGACCTTAAGGTTGATCTGCTCCCAACCTCCACAAAGATGTTGTGAGATTAGAGTAAGCTACAATGGACCATTTTTAAGCATTAGTCCACTCCCTATATGCTGATTCTCAGCGCCCTCTATTGAGAGACTATGAGAGCTGTTACTGATTGTGAGAAATACTCACTAACCCTCCCACCTTTTGTGCAGCTTGCTGTTAATACAGTATTTCCACACACATCTTGTTAAAGCTCCCCCAAACAAAATGATAATGGACTTCATCATCTCATGATAAACAACCAGTAACATCAACCACTTGATGGAAATTGTAAAGATCTATTGAATATTGAATTACTGTGTTAGCCATGTTGAAAAATAGAAACCTCTCTATTGACGATATTATGAAAATGAATAGGCTGTAAAACATGAGATTGTAAGTTGCATTTGCTGTGAATTCCTAAATGAGAATTGATGAAGCCTCTGCAAGTATTGTCACTTTGAACGATGCGCCTAATCTTCCTCATATTTTAATTGATTTCAACTACTTCTTACAAAGGGCAGAACTGTTCCTCTTAAGAATAGTTACAGGAACTAATAAAAAGTCAATGCTACTGTATAAAAATAATTATCTCTAAATTTTGAATAGCACTTAGAGGTTAAGTTTAAAATCTATCATAATCAAGCAAGAGCAACACAAATGACATTAGTATATTTCCTTCCTTCTGGTCTTATTTTTAGGATTTCAACTATTGTGATTGCAGTAGTTTTACATTTTGAGCTGTGAAGGCCAAGGAAGTTGGAGAACATTTTCAAAATTAGCTAGAATGAAGAATGACAGAAGTATCTTAGCATCGCAGATCTTGACATTAATATAAACAGTACTGTCATTTAGCATTGAAAGTCTGAAGGATCTGCATTAGGCAATGTTTAATGGACATCAATAAAGCCTCTTCAATGGCTATCACGACAGCTTCATGTGATAGCTTTAATCAGCATCATTTAAATGAAATGGAACCTTAAATGCATTTTAGTCCAAGAAGACCAATTATACACATAATACTCACCCAACCCTGCTACACACCCTGGTCCAGACAATAAGAGAAAGGAGAAATGAATCACTGGAGGTACATCTAATTGCATTGGAAATGTAAAATGCATGCATATTAGGTCAGTTTTGAATAACTGCATTTGATGATGAATGGAACGTTCTTGTCTGATTAGAAATTCATGAATAAAGAATTGCTTAAGTCTTTCTTGTTTATCTGTTTGCTTTCCAGAAGCCATAATAGCCATTTCATGTCAAATAAATCAGCAGCTTTCTGTCAGAACAGAGAGAACAATTATCTAAAGGACTCACAATGCACTCAGTCTAAACCTATGCCACTAGGTTTTTTTTTTTTTGCTCTTGTTTTGTACAATAAACATTTTCAAAAATGTAGGCAACGACACATACACAAAGACCAAATACAGCTTCTGGAGGTTTATATTAAAGACCATATCTAATTAGTTAATAAATGAGAGTGAGAAAAGGCACACTATAAATTCAAAGTGTAATAACTTCACAAAAAAGAAATTAGAAAACAATGCTTGAATCTCAAGTGCTAATCATTTCAAGAAATTCTAAATATGCTAAAGTTCTCTTTCAGTTTTTTTTGGACCTCTGAGGGCCAAGTGCCACAGTTCATTCAAGCTGTGCATGACCTTCTGTAATCCAGACTTCCATATAAAATTGTGTTTTATTAATGGAATCACATTTTACAACCAGTTATCACCAACAAATATGGACGTTTCCGTATACAAGTTATTGCAGAAGTTGGAATTGTTATCTACCCAATTTGAACATCACTTCATTTGACTTAATAGACATTAAAACATTATTTACAAAACAGTAATAGAATGCTGCATTGCAGGATTCTCTTCTGTCAGCTAACGCTGAGAAAAACCCAATACATTTCATTAAAATATTGAATCATCCATTCATTCATTCATTATCCATTGATTAATTGATATGGAACAAAATAACATACTGAAATATAATGTATGCTTGTGTGTATTTAGCATAATAATTAAAAGATTATGACTCAGTCAAACAGAAGACTATGACATCTGGATGTTACCTACCTGCAAAGGAAAAGTTGTTTTTGTAAAGTCAACATAAGTAAAGAAAAGTGCAATCCTCACCAAATTTTTACACTTTGAACATACGAGTACAAAGAAACAATAAATAATGATTAATAATTGCCACATTAAGAACACTACAACATGTTAGAATGAGACTGAAGACGTTTTTATAACAGATTATAAAATAACCTGATAAATCTGTATCTGTTAGGGGAGAAATGATGGTTTGGAGGCAGGTGAAAACACTCATATGCATGCTCTGTATACAGATAAATTAGTCTAGTCTTGAAGGTGTGAATAGAATTATAAATATTATGAGGATGCAGAAAAGTGTAGTGTATCCTATTCATTATTATGGTCATATTCCTATAACAATAATATAACCAGATCTTAAACAAGGACTGGTTGTTTATACAAGAGCATTATTATATTACAACAGTTTTATTTTAAGTTTAGTTTTTAGTTTTTATTTTAATGCTAGTGCAATTATTAAGCAGGTTGTGAGAAAAAAATATACAAGCTGTTTAAATCCATCATGGCTCCAGCTTTTATGAAATGTAATTCCATGATAATGTTTGCTGTTGAATTCACCATATTTTTAGTGTGAACAGTGACTGTCCAATGCTGTGTTGTTCATAGTTACAGTGCTCTCCTTGGACAGATGTTAATTTCAACCATGTTGCTAGTAAGAGACCTGAGAAAAAGAGCCAGATGTGAAGTGCAGTTTTGCTAATAACATGGTTGTTTTATTGCCTTGTAAATTATGTTTTTATTTATTTATTTGTGCAAACTCATTGTAACTTCTAATACAATCTTAAATGCTTTTGTGTAAACCACATAAAGGTCCAAAATATTTTTTTTAAAAATCTCATTTTGAATTTAAAACCCAATTATTCCACAAATAATGAGTCACCAGTTGGCCAAACAGTGATATTGTTGGGAGGTGATGTCATTCAATGTCATTAAAAAGTCTAACTATAACCTGAATGGCTTATAGTTCACTCTATCTGCAGCCCAGATTCTGGCAAGGCACTTAATTTGCATGGCATGAGGCATGCAACAGAAACCCCTCCACCATTTGCACTGAGGGTGTCTTTGCCATGCATTAGATATTCTGCACACAACTACCTGAGCTTGTGTGGAGCAGAGACGTTATAACATTTCTACAGTCGTTTCTCTTTCAGCCGAGTACTTTGGTGGCAGAGGAATAGGCACCGTGAGAACAGTCAGAACATTCAGGGAGGAAATCATTTTAATGTGGACACATTCTTTTGAGTTTATTGGACCTAAAAAATGGTGCAGAGAAAAGACTTTTCATTGCCAATGGCAATAAATTTCAATAATTCCCCAGCCAGAAAAAACAGCCCTGATCCAATCAGGAAGTGGCCTAAGGCCAGCCATCTTCTTGTAGAGACTATTGGGTCAATATCTGACATGCTGTTCCACTACACAGTTGAAGTGCTTCAGTGAAACCAGTATTCACTATAACGTATCCCAACCTTATTGTATCTGGACTCTCTGAGGGTAATTTACAGTTTGTAGGTTCCCTCTGCACATCTGGTCTGTCAACACTACATTTTGATTAATTTGATTTTATGTTGATTTGTGTTCATCCACATTGTGCTGATAGTGAAAAGCAAAACAATAATTTGAGAAATGTTGTCTATGAGGGGCACTGATTAACTCATTTTAAATTGATAGCCTTTATATTGTCAAATTTAGAATGTGCCTCCAACATGAGAATTAAATCAGCTGATTTCCTCCTTTATTGTTCTGTGTGGGAAATATATTGCCTCTGTGAAGCAAATATGCCAAAACAGATGAAAGAGTAAACATTTAGTGAAATGAATAAACATGAAATATTTATATACTGAATTACTAAATATCTCAAAAGCAGATAAACCCAGTAAACATTCCTACTACTTAATCATCCAGTCCTGTCAATTACATCAGCTGCCAGTCACAATTCCTTTCATTCTAGCCGCACAGGCAGCCAGGGCACTCATACAAACAAGATCATCCATTGAGGAAAAGGCTTTTTCCAAGGAAGGGAAGAGCAGGCATGGAGGTGATGCATTTAAATTGAAAAGAAGTGTGTGCCATCTCAAAAGAATCACAGATGGACTGACTGGTCTACATCATTGTGAAACTATTACCCCTCTTGAGCTCAGAGCCACCCCTCAAGATCTACTGTAGGATCTTGAGCCAGGGCTTCTGCACTGTGTCAACACAGTTCATCGGTTATCTGCAATGCAACGCATGTGCAGGTGGCAGAAGAAGGAATCACACAGCAAACATTGTCTGAACAAAGAGGGAGAGCAAAGCGGTGCTTGTCAATTCAGCACTTCTAGAAGCATGATGTAGAAATGCTGGCCCAGATGATCTTAGGCGAGGTTACCAACGGCAGAGTTTTGGCATTGTCATGCTAACCACTCTCACAGTAACCTTCCATTCATTCCCACCAGATTGAAAATGCTGCCGCTCTGCAAGAACTCTTGCATTTAAGCCACTCCTGGATTATAGCTAATAAAATGCTGAAATACCCAACCACCTCTTCTGCCATCTCCCCCTTGTGAGACATCAGCATTGATGCCAAAACATTTATCCTTTAGACCTGGGAATAAAATGGAACAATCCACATTAAAGATACTGTAATGAACAACTCCTAATACCCTTCCATATGTTGAAATAAAAATATAACCTTCATCCCAGTCAATGCTTATTATTAATGCTTATATGCAATGCAATATTTTCAGTTTAGAGACTGGGCATGAGTCAAACTGGGGTCCACTATCTGGTGGGGGGAGCATTAGACAAAACACAAACTAAGTACCTCTGCTGTCCCTTTTGGGGGAACTGGTGATAGGATTTATAAAAATAAATACGTAAATAAAATAATAAAAGCACTGCCACTCTGGCATGCCATTTCTTAGAAGCTGCAGGAACAGCTCAGTCACCAGGCCAGTTGGCCTTTGATGAGTCCTGTGACATAAGAAAACATACAGAGCCACATTACAGCCCCATATGATCTGTCGTTCACAGCAAGGAGGAAGCAAATTTCTTCTGAGGCAGCAGCGTACAAGAAATAAAGAAACTGATCACTTCCCTCACACACCTTGGTGTGGACTTTAACCTTGGCATGGATTACACTTAGAGACAAAGTGTCATTATTGTTTGTAATGTTTTGTTTTATACCAACTAGGTGCATACCTCCACCTACTGTATCGGAGTGTGTAGGTACGCAAGTGTACTCGGGTATGGAACAACATTACTAATGTGAAAGCTGAGCGGCAGGGGAGTGGGGGGTAATCGTACTCAGGCATGGTATGAAGGAATCGTACCTAATATGAAAACACCCTAAATGACTAAAAGATGGGTTGTATAACTCTGTATAGTCTGCCTCTATGTTGTTCAGGTTTTCCTACTTTCAGTTTTGAGAGAAAAATCCCTCCTACTTTCCTTTGGTACACTGGAAATTAGTTACCATGAGTCAAAGATGCGTTGACAGTTAACATTTTCATCTTTCACAACTTGAAGCAGGTGTTTTTAATCACTGCAGGCTATGGCCTCTTGTTTTCTACCTACACTGCTCAGCCTCTCTCTGTCTTAACACTTACATATCATTTTTGCCTCTTTGCGTGTTGATTGCTTTTTGACCCTGCCTTGTCTTGCCCTGTCATGTCAACTTCTTGTCCTTGGTTGTAGCCCACACCTGGCTACACTGCTGATCCACCCCATCAAATGCCCTCTATATCACAAGGTGAAATACAGCCCTAGGCAACATCCCTTAACAATAGAGAACTGATTCAAGAGTCCTGAAAGAGGGATTGCATAATGACAGCTGCTATGTTTTAATCCAAGCCTGAGGTCCCTTGCTGGCTCAAATATTAAAGAACAATCTTGGAAAAAAATTGGATTTGCTTAGTTTACACTGATTGTAGGAGTGTGTATTTTATTTACATGTGGGCTCGCTCACCATTCAATGATTGTCTTTATGTTCATTCAGGCTTTTAATAAGGTATTGGTTTCAGGAGCTTCCATAAAAAATGCTAAAGTTTATGAATTACCCTCCCTAAATAAGTTCTGCCAATGTTTTAGGGCCTGAAAAACAAGGGAAGGTCGGAGAGGGACAGAAGCGATGTTCCTTTTTAGAAACATCCAACAAAAGATTGGATTTTACTTTTTGCATTTCACACATCAGCAGGCTTTGTGTGCTATACCTTCCCAGAGTGCTATATTGGCTGCTCTGACAATGCTGATCAATCTAATCTATGGCTCAGTAATGAAGACTCGGATCATTGTTTCCCTGCTAGGTGGCTGCCAATAATGTTATCCTTGTATTGACACATATGCTGGTGTAACAGGAGGTTGTGCAGCTTCAAGAAACTATGGTGTGCCACAGACTATACTGTATATCCAATTTTGTTACTTTTTACAGGTGTTATTCTGAGTAATAAAGGGTTAGGTTTTATCACAACAATAAAGGATTGAGCCACAGCAATAAAAATGTCACCTGTTTTAAAGATAAGGGACAATGCATGAAATTATGATTTCTTACTAGAGTTTAGTTAATCAATATGCATTTGTTTCCAATATTTTATCACAAAAATCTTGGGTATAAAAGTTTTGCTTAAATAGATTATGATGATTATCATTGCATTAGACTTTTACCATTGCACTCTACTAATTTCTTGTTATTGAGATAAATGGGTGGCATTTGTCCTTATGTTATGAGATGGAAAAATTTCTGGCTTCATTTGCTTAAATGATTGTTTTACACTTGACAATTGCACATACTGATAAATTCACATGCAATGTAAGGTCTACTTGGTGCAGACAATGCCCCTTACCACACTTACATTAGACCCTCCTACATTAAACAGTGGTCTTCATCTTTGAAATGCAACAAAAATGGCCAATAAACAAACACATGGCCAAAGGAAATAAATTCCAACCAACAGAGGAGGCCATATTTATAAAGGAAACACACAAATATATTTCAGCCTTGCAAAGTCTTTAAGACTTTGTTTGGCTTAATTTGATTTTGACAAACATCAAAATGCAGAAGCCTGTCTTTTGATTTAATTGACTTTAGATGAAACATTTATGGATCAGTCACAGTTTGACAGTTGAGTTTATAAAAGCATTTCAGGACTAAGTCAATTAGAAGCTCCTATCAGGTTATATTTCCATATTTTATATTGATACATTTCACATTAATATAAATATTTATATTCATATAAATATTCAATATTTATATTTTATTTTATTTGAATATATACAGATAAAGAACCAATTGTATTGACAGAAATAAACATCTATTCATAATGGTATTATTCACTTCAATGTACATGTATTAGTTTATGTTTGTCTACATATATTCAAGAATATATTTATCAATGTGTTATATATTTTGTTTGGTTTAATCCTCTACGCAACATTTTTTCAAGAATGATATTGTTGAGTAATATTCATCTGACATCTGAACAGATAGCTTTTGACCAATCTTACATATTTGAACCTTTCTGGAAAAGTGAGAAAGAAAAAGACCCACACAGAGAATCTGCCCCTCTGATAAATCGCATTAAGCCTTGTGATGCATTAGCTCTTTTTGGGCAATGCAATGAATTTGCATGAACATGAAAAGATTATCCTATTATTGCATATGCATTGGGCATCACACACAGTCCACCCTCAAGCAGAGAAGGCACCTCATGTGAACATCCATTTCATGCATAGTTTATAAATACAATAGGATACAAAATTAGCTCAGCCATTTTGGGTATGTAGTACCAAGAAAGGGTTGTAAATAGGGGCCTTAGCCAAGTGTTGTTGAAATGGATTAGTGCAAGTGACCATTGGAAAAGTTTGAGATGCTTTTAAAAGGCATTAGATTAACTGAAGAGGTGAGTGGAAGGAGGAAGTACAGTGTGAGTGTCGGTTTCAGTCTGTTACAGTCTCCAATACACTATGAGCTCATACAATATAAGCACTGATTGGAACCCTACTCTGAACAGTGAGTGCATCTATTTAGCCTCTGTGTAGGGCATTTCATCTGTATTTCACCCTTGAAAACCACACTTCCTTTTCTAGAAGCGATGTGTACAGTAAATACTTTTGTTCCATATATGTTCATTGTACAATTTCATCACAAGACACTCACAAATTTAATCTAAATCTAAAGTGAGGCTTCTGCATGCGTCAGTTAGGACTTTTGTTTCAATTGCATGAGAAGCTCTACAGTCCAAGATTTCACAAGGCTGGGCTGCGTCATTGGCCAACAATGAACAGGAGTCCATAATGGAGGTCAACATTGGACTTCGTTCTGGTGGAAGTAGGATGGGTTACACTGACCACAGTTCCCTCATCCTACCACTCATAAGCGCTCTCTGGCATCTCATTAGGTGACTGTAAGTCACCGACCCCTAACACCTGCTAGCTCTAGTAATTGATGTTTATTTTACATGTAATATTGTGATGCATTTTGGATTCTGTGTTAGTGACTGATGTATCGTAGTATTCTTGGCTTCAGTTGCCTAGTCAGATTGCACAAGTTAAGTTGTGGTAAGGCTTGAATGTTGTTATGCTCACACTCACTGATCTGGGAGTGTTGTCAGCCTTGTTTGACACTGTTGCTCATTTAACCTGAATGGATACAGTTATATTCTATTGTGCTGGAAGTTGCTCTGGATAAGAGTGTCTGCTAAAGGCATGTGATGTAAAAAACAACTCAGTACGCTAACACATGTTTTTGATGTGAACCACAAACATATTAAAGAAAGCACTGCATTTCAAATAAGTTGCGTTTGTGGCTGGCTGCAATTTCCCCATATGATTTTACAGTATAAATTTAGCCTGAATTAATTCTCTTAATTCCGAAATCAGCATTGCCATTCATCTAATTAGTCATGCCTGAATGTTTGAACATGAAAAACAATTTACATATGTTTCCAGCAGCTAACAGAGATAGGTTTCAAAATCCAAATGCAAGCAAGGAGCTCTTTCGGCTGATAGAAAAGGAGATGAACAGTATGACTAATACAGAGCGCACATTGTCCAGTTATATAAACTTCACATGTGAGCCTCAAACTTTCTTCCCACTCCTTGTATCCTATTTAAATGCCTCAGCATACTGATAGACATTTGTAATGTTTCTGTGCTCTCATTTCATATCATCATATTCTAATGTGATACACAGAACAGTCAAGAGCCAAAGCCTGTGGCTTGAGGAAACGTCTATCAACACTACATAGTTATGTAACCTCTGATATACTATATAGGTGTCTCTCAAGCAACCATGAAAAACAAAACCTGCAATATCTTTTTTCTTTTGATCATATTAACATGTTTGATCACTCCCCCAAGCTAGAGGTACAGAAGTAGAACAAAAGAAAATAATAATTTACCATCTACAGGCTATAAGCAGCTCTGCCTGAGATGTGCTCCAGCTAACCTACTGTACTGTGCAGAAAAATAGCCTATATTAAAATAAAATTATAATCTTCTCTGCTGCAAGTACTTTCCCCTACACTGCCTTTGCCTCTGAAGACCCTCCAGCCAAAAAGAGACCATGAGCAACCAGGCATTGTTTGTGTCACATGAAAGGGTTCAGTAATATGATCTATTATTTGCTTCAGTTTCCTGGGTGTGCTCTGGCCTTCAGTTGAAGCAGAATGAAACTCGTGAATGCATGACGTATTGCACTTTAATAGAGTGCGAGTGTTTTGGCTCAGCCTCTGGATGCTGAGGTGAAGCTCGTCCCTGGTGGGAGCAACGCTGACCCTTTCAGAATATGCCTACCTGCATTTATGATTTTAATGTACTAAAAGCCCATCTTGACCTAACCTGTAGGGCTGGAAATAATGAGGGAGCTGAATACAATGCTCCCTGGGCAACAGCTTAAGTTGATAAATATTCAAGCATGTCCCAGTTCTAATTCAGTTGCTCATGTACGTCACACAAAAATGTCAGAAATGCCACACTTCATAAAAAGGAGCCATAAAACGTTATTGAGTATTTCCCATGTTTCAAGTAAATAACAAAAAAGGTTAGATTTGACAAATGCCATTATGCGACAGGGCACATCATGAAGACTATAGCACAACATGAAAAAAAATAAAAGCATGAAATATTTCAAGCAAATGGCTTTCAAACCATCACATCAGTTGCTAAGCAAATGCCTTCTTCTCTCATTACAGAAATGTCTGTCAGCCTTGGGTTGGATTCCTTCTCATTTCCAGGGGTCAAAACAGCCAAATTTATACGAACAAAGCAGGGGTTTACCTGGTTACAGTATTTCTATGCAGTGCCACTGCATTGATTTCAGCCTTTTTAAATACTTGTTTGGAACCTTATTTTGGGTGATGAGTCTGAGCTTTTGGGGGGGTCTGCAACAATCCATCTCTTATTCTGCCAAAACTCAGATTTTTCTCTCTGTGTTTCTGGCTATATAATTATATAACATAGGTGGACATATTGATATAACTAGTGTCAACATATTAGCTAGACATATGGGTGGCAGAGAAAGTTTAATTGTATAACTGATTAGAGATCAGTTTTAACTTTATTTTTTATTAAAACTGCAATGAATTATTGTAAGGTGTACAAAAGTAACCCTGTCACAATAGATATAATTATGTAACATGGAATGAACTGCTAATGGCTGCACCTCAATTGTCTTGCTTGTTAATTGTACAAAACAATCTTAAGTTTCATTATCAAATAAAGGTAATTTCTCTGCCATTTTTGTAGCTCAACAGTTGCTACATATACATTATCCAGCTAATTAGACTTTAATAATAATGTAAAAAGAAGTTTTTGTGGATTTGCACTGGTTATTCTCAGGCATGGCTTAGGAACAGTGCATATATGGGGGTTCCTGCATAACTATTCATCAAATAATAATTTACATATTTTAATTATGTTGTGTGACATAAGATACCATTGTTACATTGTATATTTATGACTAATCTATTACATGTTGGTGGTGTTTCAAACTACCCACCTTATTGATATTAACTAACTGGAAAAAATGATTAGAAGTGGCTTATTAAAAACTTATTAACCATCCCATTCAAAGGTGGAGAACACTTTTACACTCATAGCTTAATTCATTCAAACAGGTAATTAATATACAATTTGAATGTGAAAAATGTCATCCTATGTGCCTATGTTTGTGTTATATTGACTATTGAGATAAGGCTTACAATGGGTCTCTCAAGCAATAATCTGTGAAAGGGAGTTTGACTTAATTTTAATTGAATTTAATAAAATATATATTTATTTTCTGTTTTCTTTTCTGTTGTATTCTGTCACATTAATTTATCATTTATTGCAGTGACAGAAGTTGCTTACAGGCACATAGTTTCACATGTATGATGAAGTATTATATTATTTTCCTTGATTTTAATTCATATCGGTATGAATAAGTGAGCTGATACATTACAGGCAATGAGGTCTTAAATATGACATACTGCAGCATTGAATTTTTTTTTTTTTTTTTTTGTCATTTCCATATCATCAATATTCAGTAGTAATTTTAAACTGCTGAATTGTTGACTACATATAAAAAAGGACTACTCAGGTGTGGTCTTAAAACTGACATTTTTTCCAGGCACACTATCTTTTATGACATGAATAATATATTATGGGTCTGATTCTTATTCCATTTGACCACAAACTTCTTTCAGGAATTTCTGCTGCTGACAAACTCAGTATTGTGAAAAAATCCTATTGGGATCTAGCCATGTGATAATGTGAGAGGCTGTATGCCCAAGTGGTAACCTTTGCCAAAGGGACAATATGAAGCCATATATACTGATTTATTGTTAGAGGTATAACAATTATCAATACTTCACATCATGTAGAATCTTTTATCCAGTTCCCTGAAAGGGAGTATCTGAACCTCATCAAAATGTCAATTTGCACTGTGGTGGAGTGTCATTTAAAATGAATATTGACAATATATAGCTAGCTAATTACCCTAATCATGCTTTTCTGCTTGGCTTGCCAAACCTTTTGAAAAGTTTCAAAGCATGAAATGATTCTTGTCTGCATTTTGTTAATATTCTGGGCAGCTATTCAAAAAGAGCATTAGTGAGAAATCTGTGTGGCCAGAGGTGCAGAGACTGTGTGTGATACTATATGATGCAGTGTGAGAAAATGGACAATGGAACTTAAATGGACAGGCTGACATGGGTTCAACCACCTCTTTCATCAACCCCAATTTGGATTTTTTTGTGTCTTTTTCTTTGTTGTTTACAACCTTACAGAGCACACCCTATTTTACTCTATTTGGCTGACATACAGCTTTGCAGAAGCTTATATATTTATTATAAAGGTGTTATGTAGTTCTTGTTAGCGCTTTACATCATCGTTATATAGGACTCTTTAAACAAATTGTTGCTGGGCTCCCAAGTAACTCAGCAGTTAAGGCGTTCCACAGCGGTGAAACATATTGGCTGTGTCCTGCCAGAGCTATGGGTAGGTAGGTCAGCCAGGGTTTCCTCGTCTTACCACTCTCAGGCAGCCTGCAATTCATTGTGTGCCTACAACTTGTTCTGATGTCGTCAGCAGCACCTGTCCTTCAATGAGCACCCACTCTGCAGTAGTGCACTGTGTGACTTGTAATGCGTAAAATAGCTGTCGGCTGCAAGCAAGTATATCGGAGTGTCATGCCTCGATGATGTGTAATGATCATGTAAGAATTGGTGCATTTATGCTGATGGGATTTGGATAGCAAATGAATACAGTTGAATACAATGACAAGTGCTGAAAATGTGGCTGGAAATGGTCTACAGCAAAAGTCTACAGCAGGGTAGCTGTGTGATATATGAATCATTGCAGATTCTGCAGTTTTTTTTTTTTTTATTTTGGATAGCGCAATGATATGCTCTATGTTGTGTGACTTGCAGACTGATATCCTGACAGTCGCCACGCTTTACATCTGAAAAAAGCCAAAACTAACTCTGGGCTACAAGTGGTTTGAAAGCCAATAAATCTCCCAATAAGTCTACAGATGTAGATGGTGCATGGGACATGCATTATGATAACCCAGCCATATTGTAAAATGAGTGTGGTTTGAGAAAAAACTCACATGTACAGTATTTCATGTTTCTACAATAAAAGCTCCACCTTACAAAATGGCAAGTTACTCATATATACAAAGCAAATATTCTGTATTAATCAGCAAGAGCACCTGTGGAAAAAGGTATTCCATTAAAACTAATATCAAAGTGAAACCAAGCTACACCAAAAATCTTGGGCCATATTACTTAAAATAAACTGAACAAGCACCATTCACAAGGGCTTCTACCCAATGTCTCTTCAATCATTTATGTAATTTGCCACTGTTTTTTTTTTCTTTTTGTTATCTTATGTTTGAAATATGTATTATGAATTAGAATGACACAAAATAAATGAATTGATGTATTGTAACAGAGAATGACAGCAGAACAATTTGTCAGAGAGGGTTTTCATAGTTTATGTATATTATGACTCTTTGAGTATCTGTCAGGTAATGAGGCTGAGACTATGCAGTACAGACTAGGGAGCAAGCAAGAGAGAGATTGGCGTGATCAAGGTGAGTAGCTCCTGGACACACAAACCCCTGCGTACAGCAGTTACTCCCATTAATCATGCATACCTTTATGCAGGCTGAGCAAAGCAGATGTTGTGCTACGTAAGTATAAGAGACGGGTGGGTGAGTTAGGCAGGCAGTCGATGCAGAAACAGCATGCAGCTTGTTGTCCCCTCTTAAGGTTCTCTTGTGTTAAATTTGGTAGGCAATCATTTTACATTGAGTGATTGTCAGTGTGTGATGACAGAGAGGTGGATGACTGGTAAAACAAAAGAACTACAGGGATGAATGCATGGTAAGGCATCCGGGGAAGAGCAGTGGAGTTCCATATACAGATACTGCGAGGCTGGGGCGGAGCCAGAGGCGGTGATGGAATAAAGAGATCATTGAAGTAATTTATTCAATTCTATCTCTTTGCTTGTGTGTTATGAGCCGAGAAGTGGCCAAAGGACAAGGAAAATTTCCAGGAGAGTGTGGGTGGTTGTGAATATTTGGGATGGCATTTTGGGCACAATGTAGAAGTTTTTTTTTCTTCTTAGTGTTTATGTGACCTGAGAGCTGGTGGAATGTTTGATAGGATCCTTCAAATATATTTTCAAGTAAAAAGTAGTATGGGCCACCTTCCTTTTTAATCAAACAAATCTGAGTCCTTCTGCCCTCGTGTGAGAGCTTCTTTCATTCTAGCAAATGCACTCTGTGGCACTCTAAAGGGCAAAGTCCTTCACAGTATCTGTACTACTCTTATTTCTTGACTCTTTACACATTCTTCTATTCAGCATAGACACAGGTTAACTCAACTGAGCTTTAGATGGGTGACCCTGAAAGTATTTAAAACCAGTTCAGGACAAATTGCACAAAGGTAAATTTCTTCTATTTTAAGCTCATGAGCCCCCACTGATATATATACATTTTGATTCTGATTAGTGTCAATACCTGTCTGTATTAATATTACTCCAGGTATTTCACTTGAAAATACAGAACAGTCAGATGCAGATGCTAACTTTAACAGAGATCATCATATGCCTGAGACAACTTGTGATTGGTCTAAGCTTTGTGTGCTCTGTAAATCAATGCACATTGTTTAAACTAAATTGTATCTATAACAAAAAGTTAAAGTAAATGAAATTATATAACAAATCACAGTTACTCATAAATACATTTTCTTCATATGTCAGTACATGCACATTTGAAAAGCAGTTGAGCCACTAAAAGTACTGATATTAGTATGATGCCAACAGCCAACAGATGTCATGGGATTAGACAGACACAACCATGAAGAAATAATAAATGAAAACATTTGCATCTTGCATGTTTCGTGACAAGATTCCTAATGTGTATTGAATGCATACATGTTCATATGTACTTTTCATTTCAATCCTGCAAGAAACACTGTACGTATATCTGGCAAAAATGAAGTCAGAGTGCAGTGGAGTATATACAGTACCCATTACTTGTGTAGTAAGAAGAAAGAGAAAAATCACAGAAATGGATATATTCCCACAAGCAGTCATTTGCCAAGAACTCAATGCACAGAAAGGCTAGCAATGGTGTATGATGCAGTTCAACCAAAGAGGAGATGAAATATACATATATGTCTTTTCATTGGTATTTTGTCTTGAGTGTTTGTGAGACGTTTGTGATTGATAGCACATAAGGCAGTAGATGTCTATGCAGATAGATGGAGATAACAATGTTGTTGTTTGCATTTCCAGCCCTGTTAAAGGCAACAAGCTTTACCAAGAGTACAGGTATAGAGTGCTTTAAACCACTGTTAGTCTGAGAAAGGCTTGAGGCTGCAGATCACACAGACATTGAGGCCCTGAGGCTATTCTTCGTAGAAATATTTGTGTCTACTCTACAATATGTTTTCTCCCATCTCTCCTCTATCTGCACTTTTTGAAAAAAAGGAATAAATTCAAAAAAGGAACCCACATCATGGTTCCCCAATCCCAACAGGCTCTGCCAATAGATGGGGCTGCCATAACAGAATGAGATTATTTGCAACGTGTCAAGAAACAACGAAAGTGCTACAGGCTGTGTAAACCCCATCTTAACAAAGCTCTCCACATAAACAAAGGCTCACAGTGGTCAAGAGACCATTAGAACAACAACAACAAGTGAAAGACTCGCCTCATAGCGGGTTGTTAAAGATACCATAAGGAAAAGGAATTGCCCCATACATTGATTTGTTTGAATATCTTGAGCAAGAATCCCCTGAGTTATAGCTTAATCCTTTGTCTGAGAAAAGGACAAAAATACTGTTATAATAGGCCCGTATAACAATTAGGCCCTGTCTGATGGAATGTGTAACTCTCTTCCCACAGACAGCTTCAGACACTCAAGCAGGTAATGGCATCATATTCCTTCAGATTCGCCTCCACCTTTAACCACTGATGTGGTACCCATGTGCATTTTGATTAGAATAAAATACAGTTAAGCTACTGCAAACTTAAATAATAAGTTATTGTAAACAACAGATGTCCATACGCTAGCTGTATGGTCACTGAGTAACAAGGTGAAAATCTCCATGCTCAACCAATATATGCAATCAGCTGCATTATGACTGTGGGTTGTTGAAACTGGAGCATGGTGTCACTTCACTCTCAAATTCAACCTTTTTGCATGAAGCACATCTGAGAAATGGGGAGATCTAGTTTTGAACAACAAAGAAGGAGGACTTTGCAGAGGATATAGTCACACTGTCAACCATCATGTCTCAACGCAACCCGATTCTGTCAGACAAACAAGCCCCAAGCATCCAACTGATGTGATAGCAGCAGTAAGTTATGCACTTTCATGTTGTTCAGCTCACTTGATAGCAATGCTCATGATTGATTTTTTAGCTAGATTGTTCCATTAACTTAGCAGCTCTTTTTTTGGAATATTGCTAAAATCATTGGTGGTGTGCTAGTATATTGAACAGCAGTATACTGCATATTTTGAGTATAATTAAGCAAATGCGATTTGCTGTGCATTAGGGAAGAGAGTGCTCCATCTCATACATATACTCGGTGCCACACCCTTGTAAAAATGCACTGATGGACACAGAGGAGTACCCGAGAGGAGACACTGAAGGACTGAAGAACAGAAAGAAATTGAAAGCAAATTTCTGACGTGAGTTTAGCTGACAATAATCTACAAAAAGCCCTGCACAGGAAAAGCAATTGTCAACCTTGAGTGGGAGGAAAGGAAGAAACCCACAATGATTTTCTCATGTATGTATTTCTTGATGTATGTTATTTGCAGTCCCTTTCTGTTTTGCTCTATACCCAGCTCAATGTGTCCATCCATGTTCTCTATTGTACAAACACTGGGCCACTGGGCTGTGTGACATAGTGCAGTGTTGTTGTCTCAGTGACTTGTGAACATGATATTTTCCTGTAAAGCAAGAGAATATGCATGCGTTTGTATTTGTGCAACTGCCGTTGATGCATTTCAGCAGAATTATTTTGTAATTTTTCTAAAAAGTGTATTGCAAAATGATGAATCTGCAGTTTTCTCCTATGATGCACTGGCTTATGTACATTTTAGGATAGCATCTGCTTTTTCATATTTTGCCATGCTATTTTGAGAGCATTCAATTACATTTAAAAATTAGGTTCTATACCTAGCCAACTAAACCTTTGTGGGTAGGAATTTGCTGGTCCAAAACCACTGGCATACAGTTCAGTTTATATAACTCAGCACATTATGGGAAGCTGCACCATATGGTTTGTTTTCTATTTTGAAGTGATATATTAATTAGATCTGTGCTTGCTTACTTAAACCCATTTAGTTCAGTACCATGAATTTGTTTGTTTATTCATGTGCATTACAAGTATAGCATGCATGTGGAAGGATCTCATCCTAAAAAGTTGTGTGTTTATATTTGTCTGCAGTACATATTGAACAGTATGTTATATATATATTAACAATCAAGTGTATATAATTAGTTCATGTTCATATGTTCAGATCACACCCTTGATATAATACAGAGATTTGAATTATGATAACAGTAGACAGTTTACTTCAGCATGATATGATAATGTCTAAAATATGTATCATGTCATTTAGCATGGCTATTTGCCTGAATGGATTTTTCTTATTGTTTCTTTTATAGGCTTTTTTCTCTCCAAGAAATTCTCCTTTAAGAATGATTAGATTAATAACTGCAACACAAATTAGTCAATGCTTTAAATAAGCAGTCACAGCTGAAAAGACAAAAACAGACATAAATAATGTTTGCACCATTTGATATTACTATTTCTGGTATTAACTCTTTATTTATTCATTCTTTACTGTTGTTTTGTCTTTATTCAGATTCCCATATGGAATTCATACTGCCACACTTATTATTAGGTTATTCATTTGTTCATGCTTTGCTCAATATGGAACTTCAACTCGGTTCAAGCATAAGGGGTTAGCAATTACCAGCAACAGACAGTAGACATGAGTTATCTACTATCTGTGGCTATAATATCAGCAATTAAAACCAAATTTCCAAACCAGCTAATACAGCCTATTACTGGCACCTGAAACATTATCACTACTGAATGATTTACCAAATTTATTATGTTTATTCCCAATCTGTTGAATTGTGCACTGTATTGGACCTAGCAGCACGCTGCCCTTAATCTACAGTCCAGTATGATGGCAGCTGATGTTTTGAAATGATGGGAAGAGTGTCCAGTTGAGCTTAACTGCAGTTAATTGTAGTGAATGAATTCCTGGTGTGACATGAAGTTTTGAGGCTTTTTGGAGCTAGCTCACAACAAGCTCAATCTTGTCTGGATGGACTGATTGTCAAACAGATATTATAACTTATAACAGTATAAGTAGGCCATTGATATAAAAAAGATAACATGAATCTGCAAGGCATCAGCTTTGAAATGAATGCTAAACTTCACCTTTGCTATTCATTTTCATTAATTTATAACTTCAACATAAGACTTTTAGGACTGCACGTAAGGAGTGAGGATCAGTGTCAGAATCAGCTGAAAGTCTGCATACATTGGTCTGTATTTAAAATTATTTTAGAGCAACTGTCTGCTCGAGGTTTCAAAAGGACAAGGAGCAATGGCAAAATTACTGAATTTTATACACACATAGATTATCCTTAAGGGTGACAAAAGAGTTGCTCCAGTCTCTTGTGTCAAGGTTCAGTTAGAAATTCAGACGCTATTGTCCTCCCAGCTGGATTGATGTGTGTTCTTCTCCGTTATTTCATGCTGGAATAAGTGAAAAAGTGAGTTCGCATTCACTACAGGTGATGCTCACTTCTCAACATAGCTTGTGACATCGTTATGGCTATCATTATCACATTTCATCTGACATGGGGACGTCCATCTGTGCCATGACCACTGTTGGTTAAAACTATACACAATTCATGAATCACATAAAATTTAGCATGTATTTGATAAAGTTGTGGTTGACAAAAGACTGCCCTTAATTAACTTATTGATAACCACAATGATGTGTAATCACAACTAACATTAGCATACCATAGATATGCCCATATTCCTGTCCACTGATGCTCAGGTCCTCTAGCAGACACATGAGCTGTGATCTCTAGAAAAAAAAAATATTTGTGAACAGTTATTTATTACATGATGCAGATGCAGAACCTGAGATAGAAAATATAGCAGATGTAGGTCATTAGACTGCAACTGTAGTGAGTAATTTGTTATTGTAAGTGATGAATCAACTAAATATTTAGTTGAAAACTTTATGTCTTGATCAGCATTGATCAGGTCTAATGGACCAATTAAATACTGTAATGGTGTGTGCACATTCAGGTATCTTAGGTCACCTTGATTAGGTCCTTTTTGTGTATTGTGCAGCACACCATACCATCACAGTCACAGAATACCACTCTGCTAGAGAAACTTAAAAATACAGATCCAATAAATCGACTGATTAATTATTCAGTTGGAAAAAATGAATGGACTGTTTTGATCAACTGACAGCTTTACACTAGGCATATACATGTACAAATATGGATGTAACATAATATTCTGTCAGCAGTTAATCTCCCATTTTTAGAGATTATAAAGATTTAATGTGACAAAAAAAATCATGCTTCACATTTGTCCTGTGTTTTCTCATCTAAAATGTCAAATACTGAACACTGCCTGACAATATGAATACTGTAGCGGGAGTCTTATATGCTACAATTTAATAGTATACACCAAGCAAGACAAGTTTTCTTGTCGGACAGTTTCTTTTTTCTTCAAATTACAACTTCTAGAAATCCTAGATCACAAATATGAATAATAAAATTACAGTAATGCCAGGGCATAATTTGTTCTTCCTTCATATTTTTGCTTCATTTTTATTTAAATTATGTCACATCAAACTGTCAAATGCCAAAATACCAGCAACAAGACTAGTACATATGCCTGTCTGTTTACCCCTCAGGACCAACCATCCAAAAATCCATGAGTACAAGAATCTCTGTGGTCTCCAGGGTCACAGTGAACAACACTAATTTAAATATATTGTGATAGTTTGCATTCAGTTATTATTGGTAGTAGCAGCTATACTATAAACACACTCTGTTCTGTTGATAACATGTGAAAACATAAGCACCAAGTTACATAAAAAAAAAATTGGTCACATTGCTTTGGAATAGTGCTTTTTTAGTTTGTGTGAGGTAACATGGTGGAAAATTGTGATGGCAGACCTAATTTTGCAATTGTTTATATTGTAACATGTAGAGATGTTTCATACATATGAGTAGCCTTGATACGTTGATGCGATTACATACACTAAAGGAATTGTGCGCTGACTACACATTCACCTACCCAACAGTGTCCTCTAGTGGAGTTATTAAATGTGAATCAGAGGAACCCAGTGAGGTCACGTTCGAGCAGTATTTACCATGCTATAAAGAAGTAACTTTTTTTTTTTAAGGTTCTTATTTCTAACCCTGAGTCCCAAGAGGAAACAACGGTAATAGGAAGAAAAATGTGCTTTATATCCCTGTGTGGCACATAACTTCTGTGTGTTAAAGCTCAAGGAGTTGCCTGCAGAAGTAGAACTTCATTAAAGGATTTGCAAGTGTTTTTCAAACACAGTGATGATGCTGCGATCTTGAACATCATCAGATAGCTCTATGCCTGTATCTTCCCTGCTGTTTTAATTCTTGAGAGACAAAATACTTTAAGTATGGAAGGCAGAAAGAAGGAGAGAGAGAGAGAGTATACAAAATCAGAATGTAGGCAGCAATATTGCTGCAGTCTGATACCTTACAGCAACCCATTAGTATTGATGCATTCTTAATTCCTGTAAACTCTGAAGGACAGAAATGTAAAGGTCTTTTTGAAGAGAGGAAGAGAGCATGAAAAATGCACTGCCTATTGAGATTTATTCATTAGATTCATTAGATTTATTACAATTCTTAATTTCATTATTACAATGAAAATTTAAGGTCCTCCAGGCATTTCCCACCAACTTGAGGAATGCATGAATATTTAACAAAGTAATCTGCCAGCACTTTAGTTAGTACATCTGCTCCAATATTCTGACAGTTTCTGCACTAACAAGAGCAGCTGTGTGGCTGATTGAGTTTACTGTAGGTGGTCAAATTATCTGTTTAAATTTGCCAGGCAAGTAATTTATTTCAATTTACATTTTAATCATCACACACATTTATTTTCTCATGCATTACTTAATTTTATCCCTTCCCCTTCCCCGTTCTATAACAGGAATATTAAAATATTAAATATTAAACTGTAAGGAGGATCTCCACACCATGCCTTGAAAAGTATTCAAAGGATGTCATAGTACGACGGATTAACACATTATGAAATTAAGTATTTTTAACTAAAGTTAGACATGCCTATGCCAAAACTGGTAAAACATGGCTTGGGGGAAAAGGCAGCAAGGAGATTGCAGCAGAGCAAAGAGTCATATGAATTGCAATTTTCCACCTAATGACTTCAGAAGCTCCCCAACAGAAGCAGACTGTGGAAGTGCAATGATTGGAGAAGTTATGCATCCCTTCTGTACCTGGAGAAATCCTCAATAAAGGAAAGGGTGGTATTTGATAAGCAGTTAAGTGAACCAGCATGTTACTGGAAAGACCTATGGGTAAATTCTATTCATTCCAAACAAAATGGATGCTAGAAATTTGCCAAACACATTTGTATGGATATGCATGATGTCAACTGAATGCTCAACCTCCTTCACAAGATCAAGCAGGTAGCTGCAAATATGGCATATTTCAATATGTATGCAGATTAAAAATGTTGTGTGTGTGTGTGTGTGTGTGTGTGTGTATAGTATATAGTGTATGTGTCTTTCATCTTCCACTTTGCTCAGTGCAATGGAAGTGTTTAACTCCCTCACCTTGAAAACAATATCAAGAGCAATGTCTCCAATAAAAGTAAGCTTACATCAGCATGTTTAATTCAAATGTACCGTGTCTATGTTAAACCAAGAACTAGCCATTAATATGCACTTGGATATAAATTGAGATTACCCATCTGCAAGGAGTGTCATACTCATATTTCTGCCATAGTATGTGTTATATTTGTTTATGCTAAAGTAATGTGTTTCAGACAGACCCTTCAAAAAACATTGAAATGCAGTCTACCTTACTTGAGCAGCAGGGCAGTGCTTGACATGCACAGCATGACAAAATGTTTCACAGAATTGTTCTTCAAAGGTAAAGTCCAGAGCTTTAGGTTGTGGAGCATGTATTTTTGGAACAACCTCTGAACTTCACTTCCCAAAAGTCTCTCTTCCAAATGTGTTCTGGCTCTCTGCGTGATAAACGCAAATGCTGCTGATTCTGCACCTTAAATTTTTGTTTACTTACCATTCTTAACTCTTATGTAGTACATAGCAGATGTGTGTGTGTGTGTGTGTGTTTAGTGCATGTGTGTGTGTGTGTGTGTGTGTGTGTGTGTGTGTGTGTGTGTGCGTGTGTGTGTGTGTGTGTGTGTGTGTGTCTGTGTCTGTGTCTGTGTGTAATTTACAATATTACAATTACATGCTGAAAGTGGGGTGACTTCAGCTACTGCTTTGAGGGATCTGATCAGCAAATGATTAGCATTTCTCTCCTGCTTGTGTGTGCACAGCCAGGTGTGTTGCTCAGTGGGATTAAAATACAGTTTAAATCTTGAAATGTATTTCAGGCATCAATATAAGCAAGATGTAATGATTTAACTCAGAGGTGACAAACCTTTCCCAAAACACCACAGGTGTATATTATATTTCAGAACAATGACTTCAGCAAATACCAATTACACTCACCTGTCAAACATGCTGGAAGATATGTCCCCACCTCACACAATAATGCCTGTCTTAATGTCTAAATGAATGCACATGTTCACACAGTTGTGATGGTTAGTTAAAAATAATTGATTAACAGATCCCTTCACATTATTGATGGCCACTGGCTTACGGTTATAAAGAGGGTAATGAAGGTATTAGATCAAATGCTACGGACTGCAATAAACACAAAGTCAGAAATTAAATGTCGTCCTTTATGGCTGGAGTCTCATTGCGTTGTCACATTTTTGGAATGCAATGGAGAGTGGTGTGCTGTTCATTACAACACAGACATTTGAGAGCCCATTTGAGAGCAGCAGTATATAATTTAACTTGATGTTTTATTATGGTGACCTTTAAGACTGAATTTCAGTTATTATAAATTTGAAACGAAGTGCCAGTACAGTGCTGTAGCGATGAAATTATTCATTTTGATATTTAAAATTCATAAAGTATGATTTATTTTTAATGTACATGTTTTCTGTTGGCTGTGGAGATGGTTATATAAACAGGAAAAAAAAACAAACAAAAAGGCAACTTTCTTCAATGTGTAGAAGCAGTACCAGAAGATATATTATTTTTGCAAAATATGATTGGATCCATTTTAAAAGCCTGTGAAGACAAAACTCAGAACAGCAGCACAGTCAGTCCTGGCTTAGAGATGTCAGTATGTGCAATGCTGCTTTCATTGAAATGGCTTCCATTCTTTTGACTGAATTAAATTTATTTAAATCAAATTTAATACTATTTTGCAATAACTTGAACTCTGACACTGTAAAAGCTTTTTTTTTTAATTTTTCTATGAAGTACATTATAAAATGCAGACCTTTTGTTCCCTGTGGACTTGTCAGAGGAACGCTTGCGCTTCAGCTGATTGCCTAAATCATTTCTACTGTGTACAAAATTATGTAAAGAAGACAGATCTAATGACACCGCTACAAAGCAGGGTAAAATGCAAAGCAGAAGAAGATCATTAGAAGTATTAAAGCTAATCATATAATATTAGATGTGCTTCACAAGGAAACCAGGGAGAGAACATTTTGTACACAGAGGGCCAGATTTAATAATGTAATTGTAGAACACTAGAAATGCGGGTTCAGTATGATCGCACATGATCACAATCAGCAGGAAGCTAATTACCAGTTTCATAAGACTAGTTATGTAAAGAAAATAATTATGCACTCACTCTAAAGTTTATAGATAAGAGTGAAGAAGAGATGACAACAGTAATTGAAGATTTGTTGGCACTCTTTGTGTTTAGTTTGTACATTAATAGATTGTCCTCACAAAGCAGCCATCGATGAGTGATCCAATATTGCAAAAATGCAAAAGGTAGATATGGAGCTATTCTTTGCATCACATTCCTTCTGAGGTTTGACAAGTGGCACTGTTCAATCCATCAGTGACGCAAGGCAAGCTTGTTGGTGAAACCAATTATCGGTGTCTCCTCGGCGCTGACACTCAGGAGCGTTTGTAAAACTCTTCCCTGTATTATTCATCATAAACCTCTGACCGATGCACACTTTTCAAAGAAAGAGGGGAAAAAAATGGGCGGAATGTGGTGACTATCTGCGGAGTGTCAGCGCAGAGCTGTCATCACTCTCCCGATGGAAACTAACCCCGTCCCCCCCCCCCCGCCCCCAACCCCCAGGCCGCTTGCGATCAGCTCAATCAGCGGCGCACGGAGAGCCGGGCCTTTTGTGACTCTTGCGCCGTCGACCTCGCAAATCACCCGGGCTGCGCCGCGGCCCCTAACTCCACCGTGGCGCTCTCACACGGAGCAGCTGTGATTAAATCTGGAGGAGGGGAAGAAAAGGCCTCAAAGCGAGATGAAAGACCGCGAAGAAAATGACAAGAGACCCCGCAGAGGATCTGTTCCTGTCACACAGAGCAGGTGGCAAGGTTTCAACATCTGCCATTCCTCCTGTGGCAGGCACGCCACAGGTTCGCCCACAGGGGTGGGGTGGGGTGGGGGGTGATCCACAGGGGGTGTGAGGAAGCGGTGTAGGCAGGCGCAGCTACTGAATGACTTCTGAGACTAAGAGATTTTTCTTCACACATGCAGTAGGGTCGTGTCAAACCAAAACAATTCAGGGTGAGTCAAGACAACCACATTCAGCTAATAATTTATTTGAACATTGGTTGCTGATTCTGCCTGCTTTACAAGGCAAAACAGTTGCGAATACAACACAATTCTGCAAAACTGCAATTCTGATATGAAGCAGCATCAAAAATTTCATTGCAGCCCTGGCATTAGAATAGAATATTTCACTGTAGCATTTTAGTTTGTCAAGCTTAATAAAACCACACACAATTAATATGGTATTATGTATACAGAATTTGATCATGGTGGATGTTTTGATTTAATCAGCATGTCACTAAATTTCAGTATTCAGTGTAGCAACATTAGTAAATACCTTTTAATAAAACAACTGCTGTGCACCAACACTGCATTCAGCAATTTCTTTAGTAAAGTCCAGAAATCAAATGCAATCTGTGTAAGAGAGTAAGGGGCTTACTGAACACTGGGGTGACCTCTAGTGGTCCATTTTCAGAACACAGTTTACTGTGAGAAATTGCACTTCTGTAATATACCAGGAGATGACACTAGGTATTTACTCACATCTCATACTTACTACAACAGAGACAGAAGAACTGCAAAAGGCTTGTTTTCAGACTAGTTCAGAGCAGGCAATACATATATAGTTTATTTGTGCATTCTAAGGAGGTAGCAACTTTTCCAGTTTCAATTTCATAGAAAACAATTTCATAAAATACATTTTGGGGGTGATATGTGACATTTCTGCCTTTAAACCCTTATCCCCTTATCATTTAAACTTTTGGTGTCAACCTGACACTTTCACAGTAGAGGGTCCAAACAAACACTGTGAAAGAGCATATTGCTGCTTATACATTATAACAACAATACATCATATAACAAACAGAAAAAACATATAAGGCTTAGAAGGATGTAACATGAATGTTTTTGTAAAAGAATTTTGTGGACAGATTAACATCATTGACACTAATGTAGATTGTGATTAAATCATGTGTAACAATGGTTTAAACTGCTATTAAAATATACAGTAATCAACAAAAGTACAAGGAACGGTAAATATTGTTGCCATAGTAGATAAAGAATGTCAACCTCTACATTCACAACAACAGAAAAACTGGGATGTAAAATTTATGACATGTTAGAAAATTGTCTCAGCATCAAAGGAGCAGCTGGCGGTCACACCATCTCAAATTAAATTTCATAATTCTGAGCTAAGGCCACCCTGCTTCCACACAGTCCTTACAGAAAATTAGTTGTAGCCTCGCTAAGAGGTCATAAGATCATCTGAAATTGAACAAAGTAAGCACATCCTCGGTAGGAATAATACTTCTGTGTGCTGAGCGCCTTTGAAACGTGTCAAGTGGGTTCAGGAACAACTCAAAAAGTGTCACGCTGAAAGGAAAGATATCACTGATGCAATTCTACACTGAGGGTTCAAGTGCTGCCTGAGAAGATGAGGGGCCAGTGTACACTTTGATGGCTCTGAAGCTGCAATAGGAAGAAGAAAATTGGAAATGGGGGAGCATATGGGGACATAAGAAACACTCAGCAGATGAGAGAACAGCAGTACAGATGAGCAGGAAGAGGAATGAGCTGAGCAGAAATTACATTATTGTATAAAATGATATAGAATGTTGTTTAATCAAAACACAAGCTGGCCCAGTTTATGTTCTTCCAGGTGGGGTGTGTAGGTCTTGGTTCTTCTCCTGTCCAGTTCCACATCACACTGTATATTGACAGTTACTTATAAGTACATATGTATTTATTCAGGCTTGTCCATGGTCATGTTGATCGTATGAATCTGTGTTGGTTTTTAAGCTAAAAAGGAATCTTTCCCTTGTAATATATTACGGTTATGACCATTTACAGAGGAGGAATATACCACAAATGGAGGCAAAAGTCATTAATATTGCATTTCTTGATTATTGCTGCTATTTTATGAGACAATTTTTTAGATAAGGCTTTCTTCTGTAATTTCACCAACCTTGTCCTTTCTTTTAAGAAAAACAAAAAAACGTGAAAAAGACATCATGAATTATCTCGTAAAATACTTTTTTGCAGTGTAGACGCTTGGCATGGAACAGCTTTGGTGATCTCTATCTTAGGCTAAGGTTAGGCTGACAGCAGAGATGACACTAAATTGTAAGGATCACAATCCAATAGGAAGAGTCATTACATAACATTACACATTCATTCAAGTGCCAAACTAGGAGCAAGAGGAGGTTTAAGGATATAGTTTCAATACTCAGACTTCAGGATAACTTCAACTGTCATGATGCAGAGACCATCATGATATTAGATTAGACTTTATTGTCATTGTGCAGCGTACAGGTACAAAGACGATGAAATACAGTTAGCATCTAACCAGAAGCGCAAAAAGCTATAAATAGCAAGCATAAATAATGGTATGGTATATAAAACTGGTATGTACAAAGTGCAAGATATGAGGTATATGAGTGAGGTAGGAGTGGTAAAAACTTAACGCGGAGAGATCAACTGCAGTGCAGTGACACTTAAAGCAGAGAGATAACTGCAATGCAATGACAAACAATGATTCAGTATAGTGGCACTGTTCAGTACAGTGACACTACTGTGCAAAATAGAAATGTGCAAGGGAATAAGGTGCAGTGTTGTGCAATGTACAAAAAAAAGCATAATGGAGATATCCTTGTGAAGGGAGGAATGTGATTGGAGGGAGGAGAAATGAGGGACACCGAAAACCGCAATAGTGGCAGGACGTAGAACTGACAAGGTGAGAATTCATGGGAGGGTATTATTGAGCTGAGGGATGTTGTGTACCATCAAAAAAAGAGCATTCGGAGAGGTACGATGTGAACCATCTGTGGAGAAGCTGGCTGACACTTTTTGCAAAAATGAACAGGAAGAGCAAATGTTCAAAGAAAAACAATAATCTTTTTAAAAACCAGCAAATGAAAGGACTCAGCCTGAGTACACAGTCAGCTGGAAAAAAAAGTAACCTTCCTGTGCTCCAGCCACGCACTTGTATTTAATATGCCTTTAACTAGGCTGGTGTGGCTTGTTAACCAATGGCTGGTTGTCTACAGTTAAATTACACATATTGAAATTTACAATTAGCAATTAAACCTGTACAGATGAATTTGATCAATGAGCTCAGTTATTGTTGAGAATTGAAAGACAGCAATTTTTTGACATTTAACAAATTGACTATTGAACAAACAGTTTTGGGGGAAGTGTGAAGGTTCTCCTTCATACCTTCTGTGAGCACTGCGTGAGATGTCCAATTCTGACAGGGGTTGTCAAAAAACCTGACAATTGCCTGTATCACACACCACACAGAGAGCTCAAGATGCTCATAAATTTCCATTACTCACATTGTCAGTACTACACTTTGCTATTAGGGGGAGGCTGTTGCTCCTTTTTATATCTTATTGAATCTTATTGAGACAGAGATGAAGAATCTCAGAGGGATTTCAGGAAGAGTTGAACAGAAAGAATACATGGGGTTGTAATTTGTATCTTCGCCCTGAGGGTATAGCTTTAGTCTGTATGTTTGCCTGTCCGCCATCACAGATATAAGTCATCTGGTTCATTTCAAATGCTCACACAGCAAAGAGTAGGTCCATATTTTGGTCCTCTTTGGCACTGGAACCAAAACCTGAAAATAAAAGGTTTAATCAAAGGGCAAGGGCCTACATTCTCTGATTGGCCTTGTTACACTCATTAAGATATTAATCTATTCTAGGGATTGTTTATAAACTCCTCTCCCAAATCTCTATTTACAAATACTATCTATTTACAAAGTGAAATTATTTACTTTTATGGGGACTGCAATATTACCCCAGTAAACAGTAAACAAATCATGTTGTACTGAAGTCAAATAATTTGTTGAATAAACATAGGATCTCAAAGCATCTCTATCTGGGGTTTGGTCTTACATTGTGGTCAGAAGCCCATTAAAGTTCAGAATCACAGTTGTAGATGCAAGAGCATAAAATCTCATTGTTATGGATAGGAACTTTACAGCTTGTTAACCAATGCCACATAAACATTTCAGAAATCAACCCCTATAATCATTATCATTACCATTTATTTGTTTAGAAAATGGTTCACAGATGCTGAGCAGATGAATAACTGGGTATGTTGATACTTAATGCCTGTTGAGAGTGAATATTTAAATAATCACTCTCTCCATCATGTGCATTGATTAGCTAAAATAAAAATGCAGTTTTATCCAACTTGTTTTTTTTTTCCTCTTGATGTCTACCATTCATAGCTATTTAGGATTACTTGTCATTGACAATTTATCTTTTTAATCTTTTATTGATAATAATACATAACAAAAACAGTAATTCACATGGTTATGTAACCACTGGTATTTATCCAATTTCTCAAGTCAAGTACAATGACAACTCATGATGAAATAAAAATGTTCTTCCCAATAATACATGATGAAATTCTCATAAAATAATAGCAGCAACATTGCAATATGGGTTAACATTTCTCCTGTCTCATCATATTATTTTTATGTATCAGTCATAAACTGTGTTCATGAAGCCTTTATTTTAGAGTCAGCATGTCCATTTTCCCTCAACTTTCCCATTACATTTCCATTACTCACATTATGTGGTGACAAAGCTTGTTTGTTCCCGGATCACAACATGTGTACTTCTTGCTTTAAAAATTCTTGAACAGTCTGTACCTCTGACCTTATTTGTTTCCTTTTAAGTACTAGATTATTGTGGTCAATTTCTGCCACAGTGATACGCTCATTAATTTAACCTACCATGATGGGAAGAGACGTAGCAGACTGAGTTATACCACACTTATGGTACATCATTCACCAGTATTGTTGAATATGAAGAAATGATCCTATTCATTCTGCACAGCACCATTTCATCAAAGTGGTTTGTTCTAATGCAAGATCAAACATGCATTCTCTATCAAATTGATGTAATTGCACCACTTTGAAATGTTCTATTCCTGTTTGGTTGCAATTTATTCTAGAGTGTGGAGGCTACTCGTGTTAAATGTGGCATTATTAAACCTCCATTAGGGGCCTATTTTTCCATTTTGAATAAGAACAGTTATGTTTAACAATAAGAACTCTACAATTTTCAAATTTCAAAATTTACGAATGCTGCTAGTAATACACAAAATATAGCAGTGTCCATGCCATGTGTCAGGAACACTGGTGTCATTATTCCTTCTTTAGCAAGTGAGAAGTGAAAACTCTGTAAAAGTAACCAGCAAGATGTTTTACATGCTTACATGTTTTAGATGCTTAAAACTCAGGGCCATAGGCAAACTCAAGTTAAATATTAATATGAGGGGATGCAGTGTAATCTGACAAAGCAATATTGTACAAAGACACATTTGAAATAAATTTAGTCAAAAGTGGCTGTTGTGGTACCTAAAGCAAATGATACACAAACCTTTACATATAATTTGTGAGCTTGTGCATGTTAGAAGGTATATTTTATGAGACATATTTTATGGTAACATACACATTAAACTCTTTTAAGATTCACACATATTTTGCTGAAAACTACTGTTTTATCAAAATCACAATGTAGACTTTTAGGTTGTGAGTAAATCTATTGGCTCAGAGTCTTAGATCCACACGTTCATGGTTCTCTGACATATTTTTGATGATGTAGGTGTTAGGGGCTAGGTAGTTTTAACACACTTCCATCTGTAAAAATGTACAGGCTTAACAAAAATGCATGTATTTATAATGGTATTATAAGTATTTGATAAGAAGTTGTTTTATATTTCATGAAAATATGAAAAAATATTAAGTAACTAAAAGCAGCAGTTTATATGCATTTATATGTAAGGTAACAAAAGATTTGCAGAATAATTATGTTACATTTTTTATACCTATGTAGCCTGTAGCATCTTCCTACGTCTCTGGACAAGAAACACTGTTTAATATAGCAACGCTGTTTGTGTTCAGCTTACATCAAGTGCCAAGAAGTCTGCAAATGAGTATGCCCACTCACAGTACCGCTGTCTTACAGTCACCAACGTTAAAGGTTGACTTGCTCAAAAAAGCTGCCTGCCATGTAAAAGGAAGCTACCTCAGCCTACATGGCCTCTTTTGAAAGTCTAACCAATTATCTTAGTAGGACTTCTGTAGAGATGCTGTGAGCAACACATGGAACAGAATGTAAAAATCAAAGCCTTGAGCTTATTGTAAGATTTTAATAAATGTGGTACCAGCTACAGTAGTGAACAAGGAACTCACACATGAAGATGCCAGAAGATACAATACACTGGCTTGTATACTCACACTCATCCCAGTGCATTGCAACCTACAGTCTTCCTTAGGATACCTTATATTTCTCCAGTTTTGTCCTCTTTCTACAAACGAATATAACGATGAGATTTCACAAATCACATCTTACATGATACATTACCACTGTACACTATGTTCTGGTGAATTCAAACAGGATTAACATGAAAAATATGAAGCACTGGCTACAGGGCACATTTTGTTACTAGTGCACAAAGGGTACAAGATAATACATGTTTCAGTGAAGCTGCTAAAGCAGAACAAAAGAGAATGTCAAGGGGAATGAACAAGCTGACATCTGTTTCTAAAGTCGTTCTGAATAACCGTTGTCATTGTGTCATTTAATTATGTACTGTAGCAAATGTCACATATACAATGTGCAGCCAGATGAGTACCCATCAATATCAAGATACATTTTACTAGAGATGTAAAGTAAATGAGAATGTGAATTTTATTATATTTATATTGTCAATATTCAAAGTAAGTATCCAAATAAATACCTAAAGGTGATTTCAACAAATTATTCCACTTAATGCTATGAAAGTGGTAACAGGCACACTGTATTTATTCTCCCATGAATAAAGGTTTCCCAGGAAAGTTCTGACTAGAAAACAGATGTGTAACAGGAAGTGAGAGGATATTTAACCAGGTAGGGGGCTCAACTTGTATACAGCTGAATATTTTGTGAAGCAAGTTAGAATAAGTACCTTCCACAAGGGTTGAACAGCAGTGCCCCATCAGTTGCATCAGTCCTGCAACCTTCTTCCACCCCAACATGCTCCCCTCTTCACTCCACTTAGCCTGCTACTTTCTCCTCCTTTAGCGGGTCTCCTTGATGTCTCTGACTGCCTTCCCTGTGTGACCACCAATGATGCTCATGTTGTTCCCTTCACTTCCCACTCAGGCTCTGTTGTCTGCTGTTTCTTTTTTTCTGTTTCATGTTTCTGTTCGTCCTGATTAAAGGTTCATTTTCTCTTGTAGCTAACTAGCTGCCAACTGGCAGCGCACTGTCTGTGTTTACTATGCTGGCATAATAATAATAATAATAATAATAATAATAATAATAATAATAATAATAATAATAATGTACAGAAGAATGGAAGGATGGTGACATGTCAATTAATCAGCAGTATTTCTACATTTCTGAAAGTATATGAGACATCCCGGGGATGCTGCAGTTACCCACTGTGATGATGGAGTGACCAGAAACAACTGATCGTTCAAGACTCTGACTTTTGCCTGCATATAATTCATTGGGAACAATGCACATATGACATTACATAATAAATGATGAATCTGTGATAATGTACACCATGTAATTATTTGAAACACTCACCTATAAAAATACCATGAAATACTGTAAAGGTGGTACAATTTGGCAATAAAATACGTACAAATAGCAATGTACTGTCTTATAATGATTCAGTTTGGTCCATTTCAGAGCAAACAAAAGTAATACAGGCAAGCAAGGTAGCTAGCTAGGTACTATCAAAACCACTCAAGGGATCAGAAAAAGCATATCAGACAGGAGGACAGAAGTAATTTGTTTTAATGTAAATCCATTGATTTTGTGCCGCAAATTTGACGGGACCACCAGACGCCGTTTGGTAGCAGAGCATAGTGGTCGGGAGGGAACATATGCAAAAACCATCCTTTGGTGTAAAAGTGGTATGTCTGCTCTGAGTGTTCCACTGTGGCCATTGCCATCTGCTTAGCACGCAAAAAGATAATATCAGCTTGATGAGCTAAAAGCTGAAGTACCTAGCCAAGGGGACTAATCATTCTCCTTCTGCTTCTAGGCAGTGGCATCACCGTTTGTAGAGGATGCACACATGCCCTATCATGCTACTAAACTGTGCTACATAGGTTGCATCACTTCAAAATTCAGACTCAAAAAAAGTTTTACACGTGTATAGAGTTGCACTCATACTTACTTTCTATTTACCCATTACTTTCTATTGAGTAGTAAGCACTTGTACACTACAGTTCACAAGTGCTTACTATTCATTATTAGCAGTTAATTAACACTACAACTTATAGAAATAAACTAGGCCACGATCTAATAGCTTCGAGCCTGGCTGGCCTGTTAGTGATTAGCGAATACTGTTGCAAGAGATAACATATTTGAAGAATTTTGAGCTTCATGCATCTCTAACAAAACATATATCTGTGGTCACACATAAGTTACAGAAAAGTAATACCCAGTTAACACTTGACAGGGTAGTCATAATATGGTACCTCATTTAAGATAATGGTTTCATGCCATGCCAGGCGAAACAGACGGTTGCCCCTGCACAGTCTGCCCTTTTATATTTCCTGATGCTGCCGTCTCTGCAGACCCACAATTCTGGCAGTCAGCAGGACGGCAATGGCAGTGAAGAGCTCTGTAATAAATGAGATCCAAGCAAGGGCCAGGGACCAGCCAAAGTGAATGCTGATGTCCTCCAGAGTGTTCTGTCTCATAATGTAGAGGGCTTCCTTAAAGGCAGCAGCCGAGTATGCCACATAGACGCTAATGCCCGCCAGGGTAATCAGTGCTGAAAAGAAGTCGAAAGGATACATTAACATCTCCTCATCAGAAAATATAATAGGAGCTCACAGGCATAAAACATGATCCTCATTTACTCTGTGAGACAACCGCATTTCAGAGAGCAAATCTAAGGGCAAGATAGCGAACAATATTTTAAGAACGTATTCTCCAGTACATTAGCACAAGCATTAGCAATGCAATCTAAAAGCAAACACACATTAACTTTTGTAGCATTGTACCATCTGCTATTGTATAGTTAAGACACTGGGCCAACTATCTAGCATACTGTTATCTGTGTCATATTGTTAACAAAGATATACAACTTCACAAGTCACTTTGCATCACATAATTCACCAGGTAATTTTGCTTACCACTGAACAGTAGAAGTACTCCAGTAAGAAGCAGCAGGAGATATGCTCTGGCCAAAATACAGATGAAGCCAACCATTCCCCCAAAGACCATCATAACTAGACTGAGTGGAAGCAGGATGACAAAAGTCCCATGCATTTCTGGAATGCAAAACACAGTGGCTCAGATTTCTTGGAAAATTTGATCCATTTCTTTCTGCTGTGTTTCATATTAACTTTGTAGTGTACACCTTTTGAAATCATTCTGTGACTGTTTGGCTTAAAATATTCAAACTAAAATATTATGAAGGTCTCTAACTGAGTGATGATGCCATTATCTCCATCCTCCTTTTTATTATTGAATAATAATTTTACAGTGTGCATTCTTGTGACTGAGCTCATGTATTAACTCTCTGAAAATAATTTAGCTGACTTTGTTGTTTATGGGTCAAAACACAGAACATATTACATTAATTTAGCAGATGCTCTTACTCAGGGTGACTGCCAGCACAAGAGAACAGAAGTGTATCCATCCAAGTTAAATGAGCAACAGTGTCGGACCATGCTAACAACACTCCCAGCCCAGCGAGTGTGAGCACAACATCATTCAGGCACTACCACAAGTTAACTTGTACTAATCTGAAACTAGACAACCTACAAAACTAAAGGAAGTCAAATACATACACTACCATATATCACACTGTCACTACCTTACAATCTCTATAATACATCATCATACTACATGTAAATAAGCAGCAAGTAAAATATGTGTTTGTGACTTTATGGAGAGCTGCTAAAGTGTAACTCATCCAAAATGCATTGATGGATCTCAATACATATTTTGAGTTCAGTGTTTGTGTTTGACTTGCTATTTCAAAATGTATGCTCTTACATTGTTTCAGAAGGAATGTTTTCTGATGTGTTTCTAAATGTGATTCATTACAATAAGTCAAAGCTTATTTCATTATCATGGAAACACAGAATTATATTTTTGAATAAAATAAATTTGCCAAAGAGCTTCACCCCCTGCTTTGCCCAAAAGTTGAGTTTTTGACAGCTTTTCGCTTGCAACCTTGAAACCAAGTTTTATAATCGCTAATTATATATTAGGCTCATCTCACTGTGGCTACCTCTGTCCCCGAATACACTCACAGGCAGCCACAAACAGTGGAGTGTGCTCTCATTGGAGCGCTGACATTACTCCACAGACTGAAAAAATCACAGATGCTTGACAAATCGCAGGGTGCCTGAGAGTGGTGAGACGAGGAAACCCTGACCCACCCCTTCATTCCACTGCTGTGTGATATTGGCCTCAAAGTGAACGCCTTGCTGACTGAGCCACTCAGGACCCCTTCAAAAGTTGAGTTTGTTATGTGTCTTGTGGGACATGTGGATCATCAGCATATTCATTAAAATAAAGTTCTCTTCTGCAAAGAGATAGCCATGGGGCTGTAAAACAAAGTGTAATGTTTGAGTCTCGGCAAGATAGTGTATTGTAATTTAAATATATATATATATATATATATATATATATATATATATATATATATATATATATATCTTCCCTAGCAACTTCAGGCCTCCCCGTCGTGGGCTTTATACTCCATCTGGTGTCTAAACATGACAGGTCTGATCATGGGCGTCAGTTTGTTTTGAAAAGTGCTGGGGACAACAACAGGTTTGACATGTTCACACCTTTTTAAAGTGGTGGGGACAAAATGGGCCACGACAAAAAGTGGTGGGGATATGTCCCTAGCGTCCCCAGCCTAAATGATGCCTATGGGTCTCATGATTGGTGATTCAAATCAAATCTGTTGTCCTAAGTCGTCTTCTTTGAGATGGGAACTGGCAAATCAGCATAAGTGAGTTTATTTACTGGTATGTTTTCAATTACTCTGGCTCTTCCATGCATTTATGTTGAACTGTTTTACTCACCTTTTCTGTGCACTGGGCCAAAATGCAGTTTTCTATATTTGCTATTGTGTGATAATGTTTTGGATTTTCTGATGCACCACCGTTTTCTACATCATGGGGGTTATACAACTTTGAATTGTAGGGTAGGTAGAGTAATATTGTGAACTGTGATCAGTTTAAATCCAACATGGTTCAAAAGTGTCAGACAGCATTCAAGATAGTAAGTCTCTTTAGATGATGCCTGACCAATATTTTAATCCAGGGACCAATTATTGTTATACATTTGTCTGCAGACTGTAGCCCATAAGGCAGCACTTTAGTATCACATTGTATTGTCTTTTAATTTACAGAAGTCTCTTAGAGTCTCCATAGAGCGCATGCAGAACAACTTGCAGTCACTTCTACAGTAACTCAAACTAAACAGCACACCTTAATCCACAACCACTTCTGATACGAAGTGGCCCTCTTTTAAGTGACATTTTATCTCAGCTAAATGTTTTGTGCTTTTGCAGAGGTGAAATAACAATTCCATTTATGTGTACATTCTGTGTCAGTTCATCTTCAAAACAGTCCAACAGTTCTTGGTCTGACAAGTTCAACTCAAACAATTCACAGCAGATAACAAATACAGTGCATTGTTGCAGGTAATAGTCAATCTTAGTTTGGTGGTGTGAACGATACTGTGAATGAAAGTTAAAAAAAAGTGATAATTTCACATTAATCTGTTTCCTTAACCAGGCCTATCCCTGTTCTGTCTGTTCACAGAGCTTTCAGATGTGTTTTTTCCTCAAAGGGAGATTGTTGCAATTAATGATTTCATTCTTCAGAATTTACTAAGATGACACAGGAAAGAGACTGAAAATTGACTGTTGAGATGTTTTTAAGAGCAGGCATGGAGAGGGCTTCTGAAATACGTACATAGACATCTCCTTCTCAATCCACTCCAAAAATATGCACATCATATAGTTCAGAGTTGTACAATTGGAGCATGCAATCAATAAAAAATGCAGAATCTCCTCTTATACTCCTACTTTTAAGCTACTGAGCAGTATAAGTGTCCTGAAAGTAGAAATTCACTATCTTAACAAGCAAATGAAACAAACTTACAGAATCATGGTAATTTTTCCTCTTCTGTAAAGAATGTAAGGAGGCATATACAATAACTGGCTGGTACAGTGGATTTATGCATGAGAGAATTTTACACACACCTGACTTTGCCTACAATAAATATGTAGTATTTCTCACAAAGAACATATCTATTTACAAATATAACAAGATTGCGAGAGTTATGTCTCCCATAAAAATTCATGCCACTTGAATAAATAATACATTTTTTTGTTATTTCTTAATTTATTTTTGGAATCACATGCAAGCAACGGACATTTTCAAGCTCTACTTTTGAACTGTATGGCTAATAGCAAGCAATATAATTGAAACAATAAATACAAAATATTAAAAAATGGTGAAAAACTGATTGCTGGATAGTCGGTTTCAAGCAAAATCCCAGGACCTCTTTCTATTTGTACTGGAAGATTTTAAAATATTTTATGGAATTTAATGGCATAACCATAGAAAAAAAGTTTAAAATGAGATGCACAAACAAAAGGAGCTAGCACCCACACATAACAAGTTTGACAGCCCTTCACCAAACCCTGATGAAAACTGTCAGAGCTGTAATGCATGAGTGCTGGCCGCTTTTGTTTTTGTGCATCTAGACTGTAACCTCTCTTTTTGCTCAAACAATTAGCAGTGCTTATATTTTACAGTGAGTACACAGCTACAGCGTCATGAAAAGAGAAAACCTACTTGAAAATGCTGTATATGGAGGTTTTCTGAGAATTCTAACCATACATCAGAAATATGGCTGCCTACTGTACCTTGCAACTGCAATATTGTAGATCTCTCACCAATTCCATACTGTTACCAATCTCTTTGAATGGAAATGACAGTGCCATGCCTTTGTATAGAGCTTTTTGTTCCAGAATATAACAGGAGATAATTGACAGAGAGGGGGAAACTCATCCACTACCAGTGTACAGTATCCTTGTGAAAGGGATTTTGGGCTGTTGTGTTTAAGAGAGATCTGTCTTTAACAGATGACATGAAGTTCAGTCAGTGTGCATGTGTCACACAGAGTGTATTTACAGCCCATCATGTCCCATGTCATGTTAGCACAACAGGCACAGCTATAGTTTTCACTCATCCCTCTATGTATATCATCTGGCTTTTTCAAGAATTTATGTGCTTTTTATCCATGTATAAGAGCTACAGACTGTTAAAAATAAGACTAAACCAGTCTGCTGCTCACACATCTTTTTTTATGGATCACAATGAAAAAATTTCTGTCGTCACTTTTGTCACTATACAAAACTCCAGGCTTACTTTTCAGGAGATTCTTTCTGTACTGATTTTTTTTTGCCTAAGCATTTGTAATGTAAAAATTTAGTTATACAAAATGACATGATTTTGACTGAATTTACTGCATAATGAAAAATTTGAACTCGAGATGTTTTCATGAAATCGAGGAAATTTTACCCTTTGTTAAAAAAGGGGACCACAAATTCACATTTTTTCCAAGCTAAAATTATTGCATATGAAATAATGTTTCTCCAGCAAAAGTAGGATTAGGGTATGAATTCTGTTTCAAATTAAGCTGCACATAGACGGTCAGCAGAAATTGTGCCCCAGTAATTATGTTTCAGTTAACAGTTTTGACTGATTGACAGCTGTTCACTAATTCACTGCTGGAGCACTCATTTACACATAAGTGTGTCTTTTTGAGATTTCAAAAAATTTCCTCAATAATACAATATGCTGCTGCCAGTTAAGCTTGCCATCTAAGCTTGCTGTGGTGTGAGGTATTGAGATTTAACAGCACTGAAGTTTAAGAAGTGTGGTACAATTGGCGAACATCAAGATGCTTTACATCCCCTCCAAATCCTCCCCCATTCCAAGACTTCTCCCTCAGCCTAGAATCTACAGGTGTTTTCACCAATAGCACTGCTACTGTCAAAAGCCTTGGGCTAACGGCTGATAACCAACTATCCTCCTCTCAGGTTGTAGCAGTGAGTCAGACGTGCAGAGTCTTTTTGTGTAACATCGGAAGGATCAACCCCTACCTCTCTGTGTATTCTATGCATCTCCTAGTTCAGGGCCTGGTCCTCTCACACCTGGTCTACTGTCATGGTGCATTTCCACCAAGCAGCACAGTACAGTTCGGTTCGTTACGTAACGGTTTGGTACGGTTAACCCTGGTACGGCTTGTGTCTCCACTGCCAACCGTACCCTACCTAATAGGTGGGGCATATGCTGGATGGCAATTGCTGTGTCAGCTAGGTAAGTAGTAAGTAGGTAAGTAAAAGCACGCAAAGGACGTAACACAGCAGAGACAGTTGATGAACTTTTGTGTTTGTATTAGGGCTGTCAACGTTAACGTGTTAACGCTCGTTCGCGATATTTACCTGGCTGAATTACTGAAAGGCGTGGCAAACGCAGATGTGCTAAATGTTCGTTTTAACCCTTTCGCATGTAACTTATTTGTTATGGTATGTAGCGCGCGTGTTACCTCATATGGTTCGTTATGTTTTCATTTGCGTTATTAAGTTTCTTATAGATTTCAGTTAGCATTTGCTATATGTTTATAGTTAATCAAAATTAGCTACAATTTCTCCAATCTAGTGTTCTAATCACACCAGTTTTAGTATATGCGCTAAACGGCTAATCACACCAGTGTGACTATGCGCGAAGGGGTTAACTTAGTTAGCTAGCTAGCATAGCTAATGTTAATGTTAAAAGCCATGTTACTTCACGTTATGAGCTGTAACGTTTTCTATGTTGAAATACATTTTCTCTTGATCAATAAATTATTAATGACATTGAACATACAGTGTAGCAAATAATAACCTATTATTCACAACAATCCTGTTCACATTCCAAATGTGCCCTAACTTTACAATGTTGAGAAAGATTTCTACAACTCGTGTCTATGTGCGCGTACCCAATGTGGGTTGCATTAGAATTAAATCGAACGCGTTATGGGTTTGTTGGATCTCGTAATGCTACTATGGATGGCTTTCTTCAAAGGAAGCAGATTTGTACTCCCCAGCAAGCAACTGCCCTCACTGAATTAATCCTAGTAACCATTCATTAAAAGACGTATTTTTGAATGAAGTTTTTATCTTCATTGTCTTTATCGTTACTTAGCATGTGCCTAAAACTACCTCAAGCTAAATTTAAAAGCCGATAGCTAAAGAGCCATTGAGTAATTGTGCAATTCATAATCCAAATAATCAATTATTCGTTTCAATACTTGATAGATTATTCGACTATCAAAACAGTCATTAGTTGCAGCCCTATGCTGGATAAGAGCATCTGCTAAATGCCAATAATATAATGTAATATAACTCTCTCTTTGCCATCAAACCCCTGCAACTAATCCAGAAAGAAACTGCATGACTTGTCTACAATCTCCCTAAATGTAGTCAAGTCACACCCTTCCTCACTTCACTTCAATGGCTTCCTGTTAAAGCTTGCATACAGCTCAGATTATTGTACTGCACACATTATTACGTTTTGGAATCATGGGGAAACTGACTGTCCCTTCCTGATGGGGTTGCTCCTCACACACACAATGTCTTTCAGTACTGGTCCCCCAGTGGTGGAATGAACTTCCCATGGGGGACAGGACAGTGGAATCCCCTAACACCTGCTTGTAGTACTTGCTGTTTATTTTACATGTCGTATAGCAGTGAGTTTTGGATTCCATGATATAGTGACTGTGATACATGGTAGTGTATGTACTTGACTTCCCTTAGTTTTTAGGCCATCTAGTCAGGTTAGCACAAGTTAACTTGTGGTAGTGCATGAATGTGTTGTGCTCACACTCGCTGGTCTGCGAGTGCTGTTAGCCTGATCTGATCCTGTTGCTAATTCAACTTGAATAGATACACTTCTGTTCTCTTGTGCTGGAAGTCACAGTGGATAAATGAATGAATGATAAATGAATGAAATGCAAATATAATGAATTCTCTAAACAAAATATACCATTGTAATGTTACATAGGGAAGCACTTAATGTGTTAATTGTTTTGGAATGCTACCAAACAGAGCAAGACCAAATAAGACGTACAAAGAAATATTCTCCATTCACCACTATACATTTTATCCTGAAATAATAAATGCTAGTTAATGTTGCAGTCTGTGGTCGCAGTGGTGTTATAAGTTATAAATACGCAACAGTTCTTACTTAGAAGCTGCCTTTCAGAATCTGTGAAGTTGCCGTTCACGCTTCCAAAGGGATTTACCAATGGCCAGCATTTGCTTCGGACTGGAAAAAAGTTTACTGTGTCACATAATAGCATAATGCATTCATAACAATAATTCGCAAATGACATGCATAGCTACAATTAGGATAAAAGATGAACAGAAGCACTCACAATCACAAGTTCTCCATAGTCCCGAGTGAGAGCTGAGCGACATTGAGGAGTTTCGTTCCCACTTGGATGCGTCAATGATGTACCAAAAATCAGTCCCGATAGCTAAAACAAGAAATAAAAAACTCACGAGACCGACAACAGCAATAAAAATTGACAATGCACTAAGTGTTAGCTTCATCCTTGCTGACAGGTCTCCTATATTTACATTCGCTAGGAAAGATCCCCGTGGTCGCCAACGCGGCAAACTGTCAGCCCTTAGAGCTAGGTTCTGTCTGCTTTCATCACATGGCCACCACAGTGCTGCTGTAATGATGTAAAGGGAGGCGGCCGAATTTGTATGTTTTTTAGATTCATGAGATGTACGCCTTGCTAGACGAACGTATTTAAAGTTAATTAAACTCTTTTGTAGTGCACGGACACTTGTATTAATAATTACTGTATACGACTTCTAAGGAGAATAAAAAGAGAACTGTTCCATGTCAATTTTCATATAAACACAGTATTGCCTATCTGATGATCATCATTTTGCATTTTGTCTCATGTAGAACACTGGTATTGAATTCAAAATGATTTTATGTAAGTAATTATTCTCCATTCATAATTATGTAAGTGTAAACAGGATTCATATATTACAATGGCTAACACCTCCCATAAGCTAGGTTAGATAATGTAGACTAGCTAAATCACATTAGTACAATTGCCCAAGCAAGCAAAAGCCACTTTACATTACATGGCATGCATTTGCAGAGGTTATAAAAAGAGTTACTAGCTTGCTAACAACTGCTCCCAACACACTCAACATTCAATGGCTATTGTAACACTCTCACTACTTTTATACAGCAGTGAACTTAAGCGTGATGTCATGTCGACCAATGACAAATTGTTTTCACCTGTGCCTGCTTTAGAACTCTGTCACGACAGCCTTTAAAAAGGCAGAGCCGGGAGTATCGAGGGTGAAGCAGAGTAGTGAGTGTGTTGACATGCGTAAAGATTCTACTGACAGAGAACTATTTGATTTCCAAAGTGGAAATTTGAGTCATTTGAAAAAGAAAAGAATTTGAATATAAGAATACAAGAATGTGAATATGTGAACTTAATATGGCTAGAGATTTGTATTATTAGAAAGTGTAGTGTTGATTGAATCAATGAAACTGCATGCCTGTTGTCACAGAAATAACTTAAAAACGCGCACTTTCAGGCTTGTGCCAGTGTTTGTGTTTTAACATAAAGATTAGTTGATATGCTGTCCCACGTTATATCAACTAAAAGACCAAAACTATATGTTACCTTCAGTGAATATATTTTATCAGACAGCTATTCAGTCAAACTCTAACTTCGACTATTTGATCTAGGTCCAAATGTATAAGTAGTGGCAAGCTCAGAATTCTAAAACTCAAAAAGAAAATATTCATCATGAAGAGCTCCCCTTTGTTTTTGTCTACTATAAACAGTAGGTGGCAGTAGGACACTTGAAACTACAGCCAGATTATCAGTTAATGTTTTATTAAATGTTATTTAGCAAGGAAGAAGCCAGGAAAATGGACATGATAAAATTGCCATAGGCATGGACAGCTATATTAAATGTAAGTGAAGAGGAGATTCCCACTCTGGAAAACTTTAAATAATAGGAAAAACAATGGACAGAAATAAGTTACTAAAAGTGATTTTGTGTGAAAGGTGTATTTTAGGGAGCCAAGCATTGGGGAACTGATGTTGAGAGTTTGAGGTCAAATTAGTCTGCACAGGTAACTCAGAACAAGTGATTGTTGCTTTTGGTATGGGTGATATTTTCGTTGCCGCCACAGTCGACTAGAGACTGCATTGCATTTTGAAACTTGTACCCACTTAGTTTCAATTTTTGGATCCCCCTCCTTCATCCCTTTTCCCCACATGCTGAGATTCTGCCAGCTGGTAATGTGATGTCCTTCAAGCCCAGAGAATCTGCCCATACCCCAGCTCTTCCGTTCTGAACACAGTGAAGTCGATGGGAGCACGTCCGTTCTGTTTTATGTTTAACTCAAGTAGGTAAATCAACTGTTCTGTTTAAATCATTGTAATTAATATATACGAAAATATATAACATTACATTCATTTTGCAACGTCCAGCACAAAATAACAGAAGTGTATCCATTCAAATTGAATGAGCAATTGTCTCAGACCGTGGTAACAACATTCCGGTGTGGGCCTGGAAGTAAAAAAGACTGAAACCTGCGATCGAAACGTCCACGCCGAGCTAATTATCAAAACAATATAACCAAATCGGCAGCAAAAACTAAACTCGCAACGAACAAACTGATAGAGGTTACAAAACGATGTAACAAGCTACAAGCTGTTGTGGCGAAGCATAAGATAACGCAAGTAATTGGCTATCGAGAGTAAAACTAATCTAGTGGAACACCGGACTCTCCTTCCACAACTGATGAAATACACCCCACAACTTATATTTGTTTTGGTGTCTTTATGAAATGCATTCATTCACTAAATTATACTGCTCGTGAAGTTTTCTGACGCTGACGTTTCTTCATTAAACAGAAACCGAACCTAATCTTGGAGGAGTATTCCTAACCACTACCAGACTTATTTTAACCACTATCGGCTTTAACGGCATGCCAAATATAAATAGAACCACATTTGAATGACAGATTTGTATTTCACAATATTTTAAAATGTAATTTTTTATTTATTTTTGACCACTGGTCTCGAAGTAATAGTTGACTTTATATTGTAACAAGGTCATTCATGCTTCCAATTTACTCATCCCTTGTCAATTGTGAAAACACAACTCTGTTATGTTACAAGTATAGCATTTGGTTCACTAACCTTTTGTTACTAGTAATCCTTTTGTCAGTAGTTTAATGCTAAACATCTCATATTAAACTAAATTTCAATTTTAAAATAAAAGACTACGCTTTTGTGCTGTAAATGTTTATTTGCTTCTATCCCGCTGCAATAATTGGAAATTATTCATCTAGTTGTCCTAACCTTTTGACATTGTCTCGTAAAAATAGTTAATTTAAAACTTAACCATTCGTCCTCTGTGTTTGAAATTATTACGTAATGTTCTTTCTTATCCCTTGAAAAAGGATCTTTTGGTAGTTAAGTTACGAAAGCATATGAAAAGCCCCCCACGCCCACGCCCCCACCCACCCAAATTTAAGTCGTTGTTTTAAAGACGGCTGAAGGCATCCATAAACGTGCAAGCTGTTCTGCATTCTGTTACCTCTTGAGGTTAGGGCACCGGTGATCAAGTGACCTAATTGGTTCCCTTTAACTCAGACAGATCACATTTCAACACGGTGAGTCTTTTCCATCTCCTACTCTTTTTTCTGTGTGGGCAGCAATGAGTCAACACAGCACACACTCGATTGATAGTACATCAGTGTTTCAGATTTCAAATGTATTTGATATACCGCATCTATACAATGATCATATATATATATGTACATAATATAATATAATTACCTGACCTGGAAAACAGAATTAACAGAAATGCTAACATAGAGATAACACATAAAATGCATTAGTTAATCGCATCAGTTCCATTCTATATCCAGTGAGGTGGATAGGGGATGGCAGCCTATTGGTGGGGATCTTCGATCCGACGTTTGTTTGCTTGTGGCTTGTTTGTTTTTTGGCATTCATTTCGAGATTAAATTCGAAATATTTCGAGAAAAAAATACCCAACATTTCAAGAATAAAGTTGAAATAATATGAGCTCACAGTGTAAACATCTGTAGTATAGGAATTACTTTATTCCTTTTCTCTTTCTCTTTCTCTCAGGCACGAAAGCATGGCCTCCAACCTGCTTAGCCGAACCCTGTCCTTACAGCACAGCTTGCGTCTCTCTGCCTTAGGTGAGTAAAAATGGATGATACCGCTATCATTATTAAAATCATTTACACATGTAAAACATTCACAAATAAAAGAAATAGCCCGATTGTTTAAAGGCATTTCTCAAAAAGTATTTCAAAGCATAATTTATTTATTTTATGTAATTTATTTGAAATGCATTCAACTATCCAGAAATAGTTACCCATTTTGTAACTAGGTGGCTATCTTTAGTTTATTTTCACATATAAATTTTAGTAATTTCCCTGCAAATAACAGTTTAATAGCATGAATTATCATGAAATGAAAGTAAGTGCAACTAAGATGTCAAACCCACATCTGGATTCATTCAACAGCTCAAGCTAACCAGTTACTTAAAGAGAAACTAGTGCACATTTCAGAACTAGGGTTGGGATACGCTGCTTTAAGTCTATCACACAGTATAAGCTACAGGCAAAAAAAAAAAAAAAAAAAATAGAAAGAGGAAAGTAAAGCTGGAATTCAAGTAAATGCAGTTCTGTGAGAGCATTACTCAGATCATCAAATCATTATTTAAATGAAATATTTTGGCTACTCCCTGGTGAATTCAGGTTATTCATTTATTTTCCTCTGGACAGGACATGTGCATTAAGGTTCAGGAAAGCTGACAGTACAAAGTCAGGGTCATCTGTTTAATGGGAAAGCACAAAGGTTGTCTGTCATAAAAACTGAGAGTCCTCTGCTTCAATCCGGTTTGGTCCTCTTGCTGTGTGTTGTAACCACTGCTCCTGGAGGAGGGCCAAAGAGATGACGCTTGTTTACAGACAGCTTCCTCTGTACCAAATTACACATGGAGAATTGTGGGTTATGAACAAGCCAACAAGCAGTAACATTATTTTGATGATTTTGTACACTACATATTAAACAGTGTGTTTTTTTAAGTTGCAAAATTCACACACTACATTTATATGTATTGCACTTAATGTTGCAACCATTTACCTACGAAACATGAAACTTCAAATCCTGTTTCTGCCTTTAGGTATATACAACAATATTCTTCGTTCATCCTGAGGGACTCTGAAGTCAACAGGATGTTGACTGCCATATCATGTTTATCTGTAACTGAACACCACTGTTGTTTCGTGGTCATATGCAGAATCCACTATGAACTGGGCACATTCCACAAGTAAATGGGACAGTATCTTCTGTAATGGGAATGGCATTCAAAGAATTGAAAATAATTCTGCAATGTTTGTACAGGATACAGATATGTTACCCAAGCAGCAACAAATAGCGTTGAAGAGTTTGAATACGATGGTCCGTCAATGAAAACAGAAGTTCCGGGCCCAAAATCCAGGGTAAGAGATTGACACTGCATACAGTGCACCGTGTAAAACAACTAAATCAAGGAGCAAGGTCTGCTTTGGAGTCAAAGATTTATAGACCTGGAATAGCAACTGACCCTTTGGGGTTTAGCAGGTCCGATTCCTCTTGCAAGTGATAGTGTTGCCTGCGTTGAGTGTTATCATGATTCTCACTTTCCCTCTGAGAGTTTCACCTGAATAATCCCATGTTAGCCATAGAATGGTATAAGAGCAGATCATGCTTCAGAGATAAGGACAATCTGGACAAACAGGCATGTGTTTTAACAGGCATGTGTCAAAAAGTGTTATTTTTCACCTGGAATAAAGTAATTGCATTATCAGTTTTATCTGATGTAGATACTCAGTTAAAGTACTTAAAGACAGAAAACTGTAAATGACATATCCAGTCCACAGGACCTTTGTAACTAAGGTCAGAAATTAAAACTGTAAAACATGAAAAGTTCAAATGTCAGTCAAAAACTATATAAATATAGCTTAGTCATTTACATTATAAAATACATGGGAATTACCTGAAGACAGGTTTTTGTGTGATAATTTCTTGATTTTCTCTACAGGAGCTAACAAAACAGCTGGGACAGATTCAGGTGAGAAATCATGGGCTGTGGGGAGAACATCATTCTGACATCTCTCTGGCAATAAGACTAGAGGGACGTCATTGCCAATCTTGAGAGTATAGTTCATGTTGTTTGTCAAAGCACAGTCACATCTTAAAATTGACTTCAGATGCATTCGCTAGGTCATCTTACATTGTTTAGATACACTGTATCAGCCAGAACAAGTCTTCCATCACCTGTAATTAACTATCATTGCAAAACAAAATATAAACATAATCATCTTCTGCATCTGTTGATTAATTAATGGCTAAAGACACGCTGTCATATATTTTGATCAGTTGTTTGATTTTGGTTTCAAGAAAGTAAGCAGCCTGCAGCAGATACTTTGCAACGTTGAGTGGTTGATAGAATTGCACTGCTGTTCATTACATGTTTGGTTAAAATGCTTATTTTGATAGATCAGCTTTTTCAGATTGAATATTCGCACAGAGACTATAAAATCAAGAACGAGTTCCTTCTTTTCCCATACGTTTTTGACAAAGGATTTCCCTTAACCTGCATCAACTTTAGATTTTTAGTGTTGTTGTGATTTTTAAATACTGGTTTATTATCTCGTGTTTCATTTATTCATATTTTGCAAAACTTGCAATATATGTTACATTCCCCATTTTGTATTGTACCAGTTTATTGCACTCACTCACGCAAAGGAATGCTTTCTTACATTGTTCGCATATCGCATGTTTCATTTCCTCCTCACTTACTGTAACTGTCAATTTCTGATTTGCAGCAATGATCTCCTAATTCTTGCAGTTATACAGCTGATATAATTGTATATGTCATGCTCTGCTTCTCCTATTGTGATGCCCTTGTAGCAATTTCTGTTCTTCTTAGCATCGGGCTAATAATGCGAACTGTTCCTATTAAATGTGGCCAAATGTGAGCTCAATGTCCCCAAACCTTACAGTTTGTAACCTTACACTGGCATTTTCCCCCCATTCCCCCCACCCACCCTCCACATACAGAATGTTACTGCGCTGAATTTCTTCTGTGATTATGAAGCGAGCCGAGGGAACTATCTTGTGGACGCGGATGGCAATCGCATGCTGGATGTGTACACCCAGATCGCCTCCATCCCCATAGGTGAGAACTCCACCGTCTTCTTGCTGTGGAAAAGTGGGCATGTATTGCTGTGACCAGTCACCACTCTAGAGCAATACCATAATTTACAGCACTAACAGCAGTACATAATGTTGAACCCCCAGTCCACTCCAAAAACATTACAATGATTTATGAAATAGGTGTACACAATCAAATGAAGATTAGAGGGTTTAGCTCCTATAACTGTCTGTGGTGTCTCTCTCACAGGGTCTCAGTAGCCAGTGGACCTGATGGGTCATACTTAGTACTTTATTTTAATGGTTGTATTTGTTTCTCGATTTAACAGGTGATTGCCCTCCAGGCATTAAGGTACAAGCTTAAATTCATTAGACATCTTGCCCCTTGAAACTCCTCCAACATGACCCATTTAGTTGTTATGGTTTTCTGCCATGTCAGAGAGGCAGGAGTGGTAGTGAAATGAAGTGAGCACATTATGAAAATAAGACCAGAATGAAATTCATCACAATTGATTTTTGAATTCATCACACTAAATTGGGAAAATTATTCCATAATTTCCAAGTGAAGGTAAAAAAAAAACTAAATGGACTTCATAACTCATGGGTCACCTTGAATTTAAATTTTTGTTTTTATGAAAAACATATTATGAGATTGTGTTACAAATGGTCATCATGTGTTACAAATGGTCATCAAAACAACAATATTCCTTAAAATAATCTTAGCTACTGCCCATCAGATAGAATTTTGTTTATTCTTTACTTAAGTTTAATATATTTTTTGGGAATGCCCCCATTAATTTTCATAATTTCTATCATGACCTCTGTGTATAGATATTATAATGCATGCATTACAGAGGGAAATTAGTTTTGTAAGGTCTGTAATTTGGTAACAATATTTTTATAATTTCATTAATTTGTGAAAATATTTATCTACATATCTAGTTTCTACATGACATTTAACTCCTCATTTCAGAATCCAACACAATTTCATCTTATAAATAAAATACACTCCTCTGCAGATGTAATTCAAAGCCTGTACAACCACCAGAGACACAGAAATAGTACTGTGGTCAGATTAGTCTCCAGTCAGATTTAGGTCAAAGGTAAGAAACACATTTTTTATTCATCAGTTTTGGGTGAACCCATGAAGTCAAAAAGATTACCAGAATATATCCTTGCACCATTCATGCTATGTAAAGCCTGTCACTTAAAATTGACATTATAAGCTATATAATTGTTTCTAAACTGCTTCCTTACAGGTTGTCAGAGACCATTCAGGCATGCATTATACTGTTATGTTTGTAGTGCGTCATATAGTGGGATGAAAAAATTAATAACATACATAAAGATAAATGTATTAATCTGCTGGCTGGAACCTGCAAATAAAAATTAATAAAATATCAGACACCATAAATTATGAAGAATGAATATATGTGTCATTGATGACTGAATATTGAATGTGCAGGGGAAGATTTCTGATAGTCAATGTATTTTGTCCTTAACTTTGAATAACAGATAGTATTACTGAAATTGATTTAAAATGCTCTGCAAGCAACAACAAAATGAATGATCATTTAAGTCAACAGTGTGTGTTTATTCTAATTTTAAAAATAGTGGTATCTGTTTCAAATTATAAATTGTTTACTGAATTTCTAATATACTAAAATAAATAAAATAAAATATGACACTCAGTTTTGAGGATGAAACACCTGATATGTATTTGAAAGTCTTCCATGAATGAAGAAAGTTTGAACATCCAAGTCCCAGCAAGCACACCCCAAGCTGTTGGTGACAAGTCAGTTGGCCTCTCCAGTAGGAATGTATTCTCAAACATCATCTGTGATTATAGTCAGAAGGTAAATAAAACAACCTAATTTATTTCTTTCTGTAATTTCTGTAATAGGATACAATCATCCAGCCCTTCTGAATGTCATGGTAAATCGTCACAATCTGGTAAGACAGAAGAATTTAATATGGTGATCTGTAGAAATATCATGTGAAGAAATCTAAATTCAAATTCGTGCATGATAGTTTGTTCCTCAACACATTTTCTTGAATTTGCTCTTTCTCAGAGTGCATTCGTAAACCGACCAGCTCTTGGAATGTTACCACCCAAGAACTTTCCTGAAAAGCTGGCTGAAGGCCTCCTTTCAGTAAGCTCACCTTTCACATCATAGACATTCTTGAACATAAGGCAAACTGTAATTATAGTTACATCTGGCTTTATAATTCTCAAGTCACTGAATATTTTTATTGCAACCTGTTGGACCTGCTGTTTTTGGTTATGCTAAGACATTTATGCTTGGAGAGAGACACTAAAGTTATACAATAGTTAACCTACTTACCAAGTTACAGGGTTATTTTGTAAGATAAACCGTAAGATAGTTAATTCCACATAAACAAGATTATTGAGTTCATTGATCTGTTCTTGGGATATCCAGTCTTATCAAACTGGGTCAAGTAACCAGAAAATGTCACTCACTGAAACTGAAGCTTTTCTACTTCTTTACATCAACTTCAGTACACTTTCACACCTATTTATCTTGTTTAACCTATTAAGCTTGGCATTTCAAATTAACACTTGCAGCTTCACGGTTAATGCTGGTATGCTTTTTTGAGAGGTAAAGCCTTGTATAGCCTTCTACAGATGCCACTTTTAAAGTTGATTTATGAAAAACAGTGGGAATACCCCCAGGAAATATCCCATCCTGTCTCTTCCCACCAGGTGGCCCCCAGAGGAATGAGTCGGGTGCAGACAATGGCTTGTGGTTCCTGCTCCAACGAGAATGCTTACAAAGCCATATTCATTTGGTACAGAGTAAGTATGTTATCATAGCTATTTCTGTTAGGTCATATAGCAGACATCTTCATTTCGGGTTACTGTGCAACATAATGTATTTAAAAATGTAAAGAAAATTAAAAAAAAAAAACTTTTTCCACACTCAAGACATTTACAGCATATGCAAAATATGCATACATGAAAACAAATATAGTCACAGAAACATCTATAGCAACAGCAACAAACCCTCAAATAGTGTTCATTTTCAGGTGAGTCTGGCATTCATACCAGTACAAGCTTTACTTGCTCCAAATTCACCTACAGTTTCATTGTTCACTGTTATCATTCATTCAGGCAAGTATTGTTTGTCTTATCCCCCCAGAGCAAACAGAGGGGACACAAAGAACCAACATCAGAGGAGTTGAGATCATCTGTGGTCAATCAGGTAAATCACTCTTCATAGCTATCCATTATGAGGGAAGTCTTTTATAAACCCATGCACATTTATACAGGTTTATGAATTTTTTTATAGTTTGTTTTTGGATTTCTTCTCCAAGGTACCCGGGTGTCCTGACTTGAGCATTCTGTCCTTCATGGGTGGTTTTCATGGGAGAACTCTTGGTGAGAAATACACTTGCGTCTGATCTTGTCTGTATCCTGACAATATCCTAGTTGATTCTTTAGTGTTCCATGAGTGTTGCAACAATTCAAATACAAAGGCATTTTGAAATTTAATAGGAAACTTATTCAAGTGGAAGTGATATGGCATTGGTAATGGCGCTATCCAATATTTGTTTTTAACACTCAAGTATGAAGATGAGCTGTAGCTGAAAATTGGTGTTTCAAGTAATTTTCTTCTCATCCTGATATTACAATTTTTCCTATCTACCTTGTTTACATGACTATGTATTGCATGTATGATTTACTGTAGCACACATGTAGTTACAGTAGCATTAGTTATCATAGCACTCTGTGAGAGACTGACATATCGGGATGTGGTCAGTTGTGTTCTGTCTCTTTCTTTCTTCCTCCAACTTTATCAGATGCATTTTGTACCCTTACTATCTAAGTCACTCTGGATAAGATTGTCTGCCAAATGTAAATGCAATGTAAAACTGAAGTTAGTATACTGTGCTGCATAATGCATTGTCCAGAATACAGAGGAATGCTGATAGTGTTGGATCAACTAATTGGCTGTTGCCTTAGGTTGCCTGGCTACAACACACACAAAGGCTATCCAGAAGCTGGACGTGCCCTCCTTTGACTGGCCCATTGCCCCTTTCCCCAAACTGCGGTACCCTCTGGAAGAGTTTGTGCGTGAAAATGCGCAGGAAGAAGCTCGCTGTCTGGAGGAGGTCAGACTCATACCATTCCAACCTTATCGGACAGGATCACAATGGTCTAACTGGGCACAACCTCACGATACTTTAGTGTATATTTAAATGAAAGATCTCACTGATATTCAAGAATCATAAAATATTATCTTACATGTAAAATGTCACATATGATTGTGCAGGTGCATGCTGTGACACCAGAAAGGACTGACAATGTTGAGGGCAGTAAAAGCTGGGAAGAGAAATGAAAAGTTTCATGTTGAGAAAAAGAATTATTACAGTATCACCTGCCTTGAGATTATTTGTGGTTGTCTTTTAGGTTGAGGATCTCATTGTTAAATGGGGGCAGAAGGGCAGACCAGTTGCTGGTATTGTGATTGAGCCCATACAGGCTGAAGGAGGAGACAACCATGCATCTTTTGATTTCTACAGGAAGTTAAGAGAAATTGCACGAAAAGTAGGTGTTACAAAGCATATGTTTTCTTTGTTACTCTTTTACTAATAATTTGTACAAGAGGGATAATATTCCTACTACATGATGGTCTTAACCATGCACAGGCCTTGCCACTCTAGGAATATGTTTACCATCTTTATTGACCAGTTATCCAAACATCTCAACACACATTTCTAATACACATGTATTAGAAAGGATGTACAAACTGCAGGTACACACTTATCCTGTGTGGAAGAGACTATACCTCCCCCTCTGAAACACATTTCTTCTGTCTCTGCAACTCCCCAGCATGGATGTGCTTTCCATGTGGATGAGGTGCAGACAGGGGGTGGTGCCACCGGGAAGTTCTGGGCCCATGAGCACTGGGGTTTAGATGACCCTGCTGACATTGTCTCCTTCAGCAAGAAGATGTTGACAGGTGGCTACTACCACAAGGATGACCTCATGCCTGACAAGGTACTTCCTAAATTCATTCTAAAATGTATTGAGGTTATAGAACAGTATCTGTACCCATTTACAAAATGTTAAAAAGAAAAATGGTATTTTTAGGCAATGAAGCCAATCTTCTGAGTATGCTTCTGTTTGTGTTCTGCACAGCCATTTAGAATCTTCAACACATGGATGGGGGATCAAACCAAAAACCTGTTCTTGGTTGAGGTGCTGAATGTAATAAAGACTGAGAGGCTGCTGGAACAAGTGCAGCGCTCTGGACACATCATGCTGCAAGGTCTATACGAGCTGCAGGTATGATGCCTTAGCAGGGTGGAGTTTTGCTTTCAAAAGAGGTATAAGCAAGTGAGCAGAGTGAACAAAACAGTGGTTAAAGTCTGTGCTATGACAGGAAATATGTGGGGGTGTGTAACACAGATGTCTCTCTCTCTAAGGCTCATTACCCCCACCTCCTAAGTGCTGCAAGGGGGCTAGGTACCTTCTGTGCCATTGATGTCAAAGATGAAGCCACACGCAATAGCCTTATCCTCAAGGCAAGAAACAAAGGTAAGGAAATTGGCATGTAGAACTTGAGTACAGCAGATTGCAGATACTGTGTGACTGTGTGTGGAAAAACTAGAGCAGATGATGATTAAATGGGAACATAAAACAGGATGTATTAAAACTGCAGAGGGGGGCTCCCAAGTGGTTCAGACAGTAAAAGTGCTTGTTTCAAGCACAGGCTGAGCCCCACAGCCTGGTTTTGAAACTACAAGTGTTGTTTTCTGACAATGCTTGTGAGCCCACATTGACAGATCAAACTGTCATTGCTGCACCAAGGATAGAAGTGGGTAGGTCAGCCAGGGTTTCCTTGTCACTTCTCTCAACACAATGGGTCCATATGGGTCCCTGTGAGTAATTCAGATAGCATTAGTAGGTTGTCCTATCCTCTGGCACCATTTTCCTGCTGGTGGCTCCTGCATGGGTTCATTGGTTGACTGTGTAGTAGTGATGAGAACTGCATTATTGGCAACTAAAAAAAAGTGTGTACTTACTGGGTCATGACGGTTCACTCATTGTATGACATCCTTTGACTGATAACTGATAATGACTGACAAACTATTATGATGGAATGCTTTGTTAGAACTAGGGTTGGGTATCATTTGGGTTTTTTTCCAATACCGGTGCTAAAACGATACTTTTAAAATAGTACTGGTGCCTAAAGAGTGCCTGAACCGAAAAGCACAAAACAGTTGACAACATTAAAGAACGGCTTTTTGAATTGCTAAGGCAAATTTGAACGTGAAATTGAACAATATATTAACCCTTTCGCACGTAACTTATTTTTATGCTATGTAGCACGTGTTGTTACATGGTTCATTATGTTTTCATTAGCGTTATTAAGCTTCTCATTGTTTTCAGTTAGCATTTGCAATATTTTTAAACCTTAAATCACTGTTTATTCAAAGCAAAAATTAGCTAGAATTTGTCCAATCTAGTGTTCTAATCACACCGGTTTTAGCGTACGCGCTAAACAGCTAATCACACTGGTGTGACCATACGCGTGAAAGGGTTAACTGCTAACAGTTTAAAGTGTATTTAAGTATGTAAATATAAATAAATACAAAACACAAATTTACATAACAAATTCACATACTAAATAAAACCTAACCCATCTACAATAATCTAACACTAAATAAGAGTTACAGTACTGTAACGTCCGTTTCGGAGCACCAGAGGGCAAATATATCAACAGCTCAGGGCAGGCATTTAAGCGGCACCGAATTGAGGGACCAAAATCTGCGATGCGATTCGGCCCGGTAGATACTGGTCGTATAGGGCACCGGGCATTTAGTACCCAACCCTAGTTAGCACACATCTCTGTGATTTCATAGATAATGTAGGCATGGTTCATCTTGCAATAAAAACTGGATCAGGAACTTCTAAATCATACTGACCAGCAAAAGAAACTTCTTTCCAATGTTTTTACAAATACACATCTTACATTCAGGGAAATAAAACAATTTTGTATTAGCACCAACATATTATTGAGGGGACATGGCATAGGTAACTTCAGATGCAGATTAATATTGAACATAACAGTGCTGTGAAATTCACAAGTAAAACCAGTTAAAGAGCTCTAAGAGGATTGCTTGTTTTTGGTACAGGTGTGGTCTTGGGTGGCTGTGGAGAAAGGTCAATCAGATTTCGCCCTGCTTTGGTTTTCAAGGAGCATCATGCCCATCTCTTTCTCAACATCTTCAACGATGCCCTGGCCGAGTTCAAATAAGAGCAAGGAGATGCCGTTACCATTTCACAAATTTGTCGACCAGTTATTTCTCTTTTTCTGTGACAACTTTTTCCCCTAAAACATATGTCATTTTTAAAAACCCACATACCATATAAGCAGTAAAGCAGTGGAGCCATATCAAATGCTGTTATGATGTGCAACAGGATTGTGGTTAATTTAACACAGTACCTACACACTTCTCATAAACTGCTTTACATAAGCACTTCACTTCTCTAATCCCACTCAAGACTGCTCATTTGCAAAAGGTATTCTGCAGTTGTGACTGATTTATTTTGAGTAAGTGACTATATTAAAAATGGTCTTATCTGATTGTGCTTTGGTATTTTTTGCCTTTTTATTTCCAGTAAATGTTGTAGATAATGATTTAGACACACTAGAATAGTTGAACAGAAAGTCACTGTTCATGTACTTCACTATCCAATCACAGAAACAAAAAAAAAAACATTCATTACTGATATTGTAAAGTATGCCACATCTTTCTGCCTAGGACAAGAGTGTGGTTAATGATAAATACAAGTTAGTCTAAATAACTATTCTGAAGTATCATACAAAAATACAGGTGCTCTATGGTTTTAGGGTTGAATACAATGTGACTCATGTACCAAGTTCTTTTTCAGAACCAGTTTTGACCTTTGGCATTTTTAGGTAGTAACTAGGATAATATTTCAAAGTATTAGAGCAGAAACCCAACATGAAGTAACTGCATTTACTGCAACATTAACAGGGGGCAGTTTGGTTCAATAGTTTCCCCTACACAAGTATATCCATTAAAGATTTCTGAAGTTTTGAACACTATGCTGTATGTATCAATCTCCAGTTTTTCATTATTTTTATCCATGCTGTGATAAATCACTGAATTTTTTACACTGATATCAACATTTGGGTGTTGTCTGCTTACCATTTCCTCATTTTTGTTATTTCAGCAAAGCAACACAGGTGATGCACCACACCGTATTTAGTACAATGTTCAAGAACCCAAAAGTTATTTTTTAAATACTGGGTTCTAGTATAACAAGCTGGTGTACAACACTGTTAGAAGCAAAGGGACAGCACTGGATTTAAGTCCCATTAAGGCACCCAAAGTGTTCTGGGAAATGGCATCCACTGAAAGTGCCTGGTTAAAAGCTTTTCTGTAAGTAAGATATGCTGTTGACTTGGTATGTTCTTCACAACACATTACATTAATTTTTTGAGCAGGCAAAAAAAGTTAATGCACTACTTGGTATTTGCTCAGTTTGTAGACATCTATTAACAATATGCCAAATATACTAAAACTACCAAAATAAATCAAACTGACAGTTGCTATTACAGCAAACATGATTTATTGTACAATTGCTTGTGAAATGACAATGAAAACATTTCCAATCAATACTACTCTACTTTTATATGGAACTTCTCTTAAATATACCAACTTAAACTCATTCCGATAGTGGTACACTGTTGTGTGAACTAGTGAAACCAACAAGTATTATGAGAAACTTCCAAAGACCATCTCAAAGGCCTGTTTGTCCACAACACGTCCCAGCCGTGTGGAGAAATACAAGGTGTCCGGACAGCTGTAGCGCTTCAAGCGAAGTAGAGGTTCATTTCTGGAATCACCAGTGTCTCCAAGTGTCATAACATCAGATACAGGCAGGTAGATGTCATGTCGATAGCCCCAGAAGGTGAGGTGGGATACCTTCAGTGTGGTTTTGGAGTCATCCAAATACATCATGCCCACAAATCGCCTGAGGTAGTGACTAAGTGAGTAAAGCATGATAGCAGCAAAGACTGCAATTCCAGTGCTGTAACACATCAGGTTGTATGTGACTTGGCCCTGAAAGTACAGGTAATGTACAGGTGGAAGCAGAAGAAAAGTGATTCCAGTTTGAAACAGTTTAAGCCGAGATATTACTCTGAGGACCTTTATAGCTGGAAATGTGTAAATGAGGGTAAAGTTATGAGAGTGATGGTCAACAGGCTTCGAGACAGTTTGGGTGCCGGGCAGTGTGGACAAAGCGCGGCAATTATGGAGTGCCGCTGTCCGTCCGACGTGCACCTGGCTACATCCATGCGGGATGCGGGGGAAGCCACGAAGGAGCCAGTTACAGTTTTTCAGCAAAGAGGGTCCTCGACAGCCAAACGCCAGAGAGGGGACTATACGCAGGAAAAGCATTTGCCTATGCTGAAGAAAAAACAACAGACAAGATCGGGAATAAGTCAATCTAGCGACTCATGCAATAAGTGTTCCATAATATATGAATGGCATTGTAGATAAATATACCCCGGTACACATGACAGACAGCCACATGCAAACAATAGTTATAAATAAAGCGCTGCTTTCTTTGTGACCGAGCAGGTAAACTAGCTAGCTAGCTACATCAGCATTACACCATCAGTCTGCACTAGCTAAATGACAGTTCCTTATGAACCACATTTATGCAGATAAAACTGTGTATTTTAGTAACATCACTGAAAAACAACAATAATAGTTACTCTACAGAAACTGAGTGCATGACGCCAAAACTAGAAGCGTACAACTTTGCACAATAAACCTTGGATGCGTTTCAGTGTATACTAACGGGAGAGGAGCTACAGCTATGTTCCTTCTGTTCCTGGTTTCTCAATAACCTTGTAATATTAAATCGCATAATAAATAAGCGTCTTACTAAATTAAAACATTCACATAGCATGGTAGTGACCACGAGACCTACCTGGAAGTATTCCTGAAAGAACCACAGACCAGGAAAGTGTAAATATTGACCTTCGTGAAAGCAGTATTCGGAAGGCCTACATATCCCTCAATGCATACAGCGTGAGCTTTGAGGTCAGTTCCTGTGTGTACGAGATGCTTTTATGTTCAGTGCACGATCTTCTCAAGGTCCCGACGCGTCAGCAGTCAATCCTGTGTACGTTGTGTATCAAAATTAAATACTGCGATTAAAACTGTGGGTCAAAAATGTTCTAATCATATTTTAGTTACTTATTTTGGCAACTGCTTGGATTTAATCAGCTGGGCGCTTTTGAAAGGAATTCGGTCCATAAAAAAGCAGCAGTAAACTACATATCCCAAGTGGCCTTACAGTATGACGTTACTCTGTCCGACGACAAATGGGCGTCAACTTAGAGCAGAGACAGTGCATGTTCCGATCTGTATACGAACTGGATGAGCTAATATCAGGTATCTGTGTGGAATATATCCATCCTTATGTTGAAGAGATTAGTGATTCTGCCCAGACCTGCCCTAAACTACGTCTGTGAATACACATCTAAATTCCCCAATCGGCCTGCCTTCCTGTAACTCGTCATTCCATACAGTTGTACGATCTGAATGAAGCGTACAGCAAGCCGGCTTGCTAAGCACCAGTACATAAAATGACACTTTCAGGGGTGGATACAACGACACTTTGCTTATTTGATGTGGATGGAACTCTTACAGCTGCTCGCCAAGTGAGTTGATACAGCAAACATTTGCCAAGATTCTGGTATTCTTTGGTGTAGCTAACTAGGTAGCTACATAGCTACGTTCTGGTACTGTCGTAACTAGCTACAGTGTATGGTGCTTTCAGTCACCAACTAGTTAACATGATGACACGTCATCATTAGGTAGCTAGCTACCTAATGTTTACTGAATAGAAAAAGCGGCAACAACACAAATGCTAAATGAGGTTTTAATGTGGAAACGTGTATTTGCCAGTGCGTGTCCTTCATTAAAATACACCGACTCAAGTGCAATGAATGAGGAAGTGACTGGCTATCTGGGTAGTTGGCCAGATTGGAATGAGCGAGCTGCTTGTTGGAATTCCGGATTTCAAACTTAAACACTAGTCACACAGTGAGCTAGCGAGCTGTGATCATAGTGAATCATTACTAGGAAGATGTGACCTAACGTTGGTTAATTAGTGAGCTTGCTCACTGACTGACTGGCAAGCTTTGGTTTATTAGCGTATTTAGTTTTGACTGGCGGTTTTGGAGGAGAAATATTTTTGTGTAACACTGCCAGTGGCCAGTCGAGGTGAAGAGTTGAACATAATACAATGACCAGATAAATCCATCGGCGGAATTTAAAGAGAAACCAATAATGTGACGCATAAAACGAGGACTGAAGCATTGCGATTATGCAGTGCGACAGGAAAATAAGAAAAGGAAAAAGGTGCATGTGGAGAATTTGTCGTTTTGTTGTGTTGCTCTTTCAGACTGTTCCAAACTCTGGATGTCAGTGCAGTAGTAAACGCTTGTGATGGTAAACCTGGTAAATGTTGTTATTTATCTAGGAAAATCTCGAAAGTGCCTTACTGTCCGTGTTGTATAGGTAAGGGGCATGCACCATCATTCAGTAAATCAAATTTAACTTGCCATCCTAACTAACAGCTTTTCATTTAGAAGTAAAATTAAAGATTTGGGTCACTGGATTTGATCTTACTGCAGAGTGTCTGCAGTAGTCTGCAAGGCAGCCAGCTAGTTTTTCCCCCTTTTAAAGATTATGTTTATTCAAAATCCCTCAACATTTGTTTCTAATATATTTTTCTACATACTAAATAAATGTTTTATGATTGTTTTATGACACGTCTTCTGCAGCCCTTAAAGAGTAGGTATTGGCGTACATTTTTTATTAACATTAAATGAACGGTCCTTCATAAGCCATACATGACCATTCATGAACACTTGACTTACATTGTCATACAAATGTGACATGATACATTTTATCTTATATGTGTTTTGAGTGACATTTTCATGACATATCAAATGAGAATGTTATGATGATGTCACACATAACATGGGTGGTGACATAGAATTCTTTATGGCACCGCATAATATGATAAAGAGGTCTGTTCATTTACAGAAAGCCACACCTGTGATGGAGGAGTTTCTGAAGAAGCTTAGAACGAAAGTACGAGTAGGAGTGGTGGGGGGATCAGATTTTGAAAAGATCAAAGAACAACTTGGAAATGATGGTGAGTTTAACTTCAGACCTCTATCAAAATGTTGTATGTCTGTTTACATTATCAGTAAGTAAAGTATGGAATTCAGTAATGTGCTAGAGTAAGGCCTCTGATGCTCATTTCAGTAAGGCTCAATGCAGTCTAAAAAACACACAAGAGGTCCAAATAGTATTGTCTTCTGTATAAGTATACCATTATTTCTGACAAAACTCAGAAACTGCAGAAGCTGCAGTTGTGAAAGCAGGTGTGAAAGCTTGTAAATACAAAATTAACCACAATTTAGAAAATAAATGTATAAATGTAACAAGTTATAGGGTAACATCCCTCTGTAGCCCATGCTGTAGGAGGTGGTGAATATACAGTTTGCTAGAAGTACATAATATATTCATTTTTCATCTGATTTTTTGCTATTAGTGGTGGACAAAGTGGACTATGTGTTTGCCGAAAATGGACTGGTTGCTTACAAAGATGGAAAACTGATTTCAGTGCAGGTGGGGAAGAACTTCATCAATCACATAAAATTAACATCACAGTTTTGGCCTGTGTCATCTGATGGATCTTTTTTTTTTTTGCTTTGCTTTTCCAGAATATTCAAGCATATTTGGGTGAAGACCTGCTACAGGACTTCATCAATTTCTGTCTGAATTACATGGCAAAGATTAAACTACCCAAAAAGAGGCAAGACAACAGCACATTCATAATTTCCTGCATTGGGGTAGATCATCAGCAGTCCACCAAGCTTAACATTAATCTTTTCCATCTCAGATATTAATATGTTATTTTGGGTTGGTTCAGTTAGTCTTTATATGACCTATAACCTTTTAAGTTGTTTTCCCATTTTGGAATTATTGTGCCTGGTCTGGTTTATTCTAGTCAAATATGTGAAGTTCCAAAGTCTTTCTCACTTGGTGCAGAGTGTTCATTTATGTGAGAAGTTAGTTAATAACAATAATTATAACAGGACTAGTTTTCACTTGCTTCATTCGCAAATATGTTTGCACGCCTTACAGGATGTTCCCCCAGGGAGCCGTCTGATTGGATGTTACAGATGTAAACCTCCTAACACTGTTAATGAATGTTTTTGGTCTCATTTCCTGAAGGGGGACCTTCATTGAGTTCCGTAATGGAATGTTGAACGTCTCTCCAGTAGGCAGGAGCTGCAGCCAAGAAGAACGAATTGAATTCTTTGAACTTGATAAAGTAAGCCAGAGTTACATTACAAGCCATTCTCTCTCCCCGCTCCTTCAACAACATTGATTTCTGGGTGCTTAGAGACAATATAGTGTGACATCACCAACTGGCTACACAGGTTGGGAGGCAGCGAGGGGGTAGAAGGCAACCATTCATTCCTGTATTACTCCATTTAACCCTCAATACCTGTATTGTGAGGGAGGGCTTTGAAATGCAGGCATTTGCTCACAGAAATCACATAAACTTTGTGTCAAGAAATCTATACTTGATACATGTTTTTTGACATGCAACATTATAAACATTTCCCCTGCCTTGAATTACTTACGGACATATGGAAATATTAGTGTTTATCAGTACATAATTGTGTGAGAATTTCAGTACAATTAATATTAAGGTTGACAGTTTATAAGTGTCACATCAATATCTTTGACAGCTGCACAGGTCTGCATGGTCATAAATTATGCCACAGTTATCATTCATGCTTAAGCCTTGTATTGTGGAGTTGCTGGCAATAGTGAGCTGATAGCTGTTTTAAAAAAAATCTTTGTGGTCAGTTATTCCATGATCATAAAGTATCATGCTATGTATGTTAACAGTACTTTTGTTATCTTTTTGAATAATAATGGGGTGTTTAAGAAAGTATTTTGAGTAACATTCATTTGCAAGCTTTGTGATTGACTACAGAATTGAACTAATTTGTATTCACATTCTTTTAAAGCATATGTACATGATAAACATTTGTGAAACATGAATAACGTCAACGATTTGCAGTATGATTTCTGTGTAATTATTTTAGTGTTTCAAGAACTGTTATGTCTACTTATGAAGAAGCACAGAAAAGCCCATGTATTTGATACAAGTCACCTATGATTATAGATTTTCTCTGGAGTTGTTTCTTATTCTTAATTCTTTGTACTTATAATTCGATATATATTTTTTCTCATCCTTTCTTCCAGAAGGAGCATATCAGAGAAAAGTTTGTTGCAGTCTTACGCGAAGAATTTGCTGGAAAGGGATTGGTGTTCTCCATAGGTAAGTGCATTGCCTTATTTTGTACACTGATCAGATTCTTTTTTTTTCTAAGATAATATTCAGTGTGTTTTTTGTTCAGGGGGTCAGATCAGCTTTGATGTGTTTCCTGAGGGATGGGATAAACGTTACTGCCTGGGAATTGTGGAGAAAGACGGCTATGAGAAGATACACTTCTTTGGTGACAAAACCAAACCTGTGAGAGTCCCATAACATCCTCTTCAACCACTGTTATCCACTGTTGTCAACCACTGTTGCTATTAACATGTAGTTTGTTTTTTTATATGAAATGTCTTTCCTTTCATATTCTTCTTAAGGGTGGAAATGACTATGAAATCTACATAGACTCCAGGACTATTGGCCACGAGGTTTCCTGTCCAGAAGACACCGTGCACATCTGTGAGGAACTCTTCTTCAAGTGAGAGCCATTCAGAAAGCCAGGGTCATCACTGCAGTGCATATGAAAAGAGAAGGGACCTCTGTGTAAGCCAAGAAAGTCTTCATTCAGACTTACAATTTTGTTAAAAATGTAATGATATGCGATTACTTGTAGATAGGAGGCTACAGTAGAGGGTATTACTGTCCTCCTTAACTTGCACTACAGAGGCTACAGTAAATGTTTATTTGGTCCTGCCTTCCCTGGGAGTGGGTTATGATGTTTCATGTTATGTTACAAAAGAGATTATTTGGTAAAAAATAGTATTTGAAACATTCTGACGTTGCCTACAATTTCATCTCATAAAATACAAAATGAGAAGAAGTCCAAAAGCATACCAGTTAAAGATATAATGATAGTCAGTCATAATTAACCATGAGTCCCCAAGAAAGAGAGAGAATGTTTACATTGGTGATTTAAATCCTCAGGGAAAACTTTTAACCACCCTGAGACCCAAGTGTAAATGTGCAAACGGTGCCATATATGTGTGTAAATCATGTGATCCAGAAAGGGCAGCTACATGTTTTTCCTTCCAAGACCCTTGTAGAACATGTGCAGATTTGGAGCGAAGTGTACTTGGAATGTATTGGTCTTAAAAGCGTTGTACATCAGCACAGGGTCTTGACGTGAACATTGCTATTGTTGTGAGATGAATCTGCCACCTACTGGTTATTATGTTTCACGTTGGCTGGAAGCAATTTCTGCATCTTTTGATGAAAAGGGTTGGGATCTTTTTCTTTTTAGTTGCAAATACATGAAGGAATTCATTAAATTCTAGATAATGTCATGAATATCTGAACTTACTGGTACATTATATTAGAAACATGTAACTATTTCTGTACAGAATTTATACAGTATATCTGCATATACATCTTTTTCCAATAAATCTTCCAATAAAATTACCTCATGTGTTTAAAATATGTGTTATTGTCCTTATGTCAAGTGTCATTGTGCACAGTGTATAACAAGGATGATTAGCCGTTAAATATTTGTACACTTAAAATGAGACTGCAAATAAATACATTTAAACAAATGCAAGTACTCCAGTCTAGCAATTTGAAAAATACCACTTTCTTTTAAACACACCTTTACAAAATGCACAATGAAAGGACAGCAATTTCTACAACAAAGTTCAACAGATGCAGCTTCTGCAGTTTCTGAGTTTTGTCAGAAATAATGGTATACTTATACAGTTCACAATAATGAATTTGCCAAATATACTCAACTGTCACTCAAGGTCACTCCAACTCCATAATTAAATTTTATTTCACATTTCAAACAAATAGTACAGCAATTAACAATGCACATAATACAGTGTAATATCTTCATATGAATAAACAAAAGTCCAAATAAACTGCACTTGTGCATAAATTAGCCCGATGAGGAAAACAGCAGATAAGTGTTTTACGGATTTGTTTAGGATACAGTCACCTATTTTCATCTCACTGTCCAAAACAAACCAGTATGAAATGAGCAGTCTTTGCTACTTAGTTAGTACTTGAACAGATAACCTTCTGGGAAAGCTTGTTGTTACTGAAAGTGGTGCTCATTAGGACCGTAGGGAAGCAGTCCTCCCTCTGGATCAAATACCGAAACAATCCCCTATTGCAATCATGGGAACACAGCTGAAAGAGATGCAGTCTTTCAGACGAGACATTACACTAAGATGACTCACTATAGTTATTAAAGATCTTTAACTGACTAAATAGATCTTTGCCTCTCGACTTCACCCGATATGTGATGAACATTCTGGTGCAAAAATAACTGCTGTGTATGACTGAGAAGGGTACTATGCATGGTCATCAATGTGAGTTGCCCCCTTTACTTGTAAAGCACTTGGGAGATTCCTGAAGGGTGCTACATAAATTCAGTCATTAATTACTAGAAAGGCACTGAGTCCACATACAGCACGGACCACTTGCAAAATTAATAATCTCAAAGTGGTTATTATCCTTTTTTTATGGTTCAATAGGGAGCAGTTAATCATAATTTCCTGTCTTCCATGTTTATATTTACCTCTCACACTGTAGTTACGAATGAAAAACCACAACATTGAAGTGCACAAAGAAGTTGAAAAAACTTTCTTACATTTACCTAATAATCCTACATAAGATGAATTAGTTTGTCACGTATAGCTCTTAGTGGCTTGTAACGTAGCCTTGCTTTCCATGACTAAATCAGGTCTGTCTTGCTCTGCCAGTCTTACAGATACACATGACTAGTAAAAAATGGTTCTTAACAGGTAACCCAGAGAAATGTTGCTAAATTAAATATATCAGAAAATAACTGAATCATATTCACTCTCTGAACTTTTATATCTATATTCTGTCAAAGGGGCAAAGGCCACTGCCAAAAAAAGAAAATGTGCAGATCATTTTTAAACATCCAGACAAGAAGGGGGGCAAGAATTAACAAAGAAAATCTTTTTACGCTCATAGCAACACAACTCTCACATATAGCGGCTTTTACACACTGATGCTGACAGTTTCCAGGCCTGCATTCACATAAGTCATTCAGAGCTGATTACTGTTCCTGACCAAGTCTCATGTTTCAATCCAGGAGCCAGTTGAGTGATGTTCACTTCCACAGCCTGAACCTTCTCATGTTTGGGGGGGATGGAGCAGACCTTGTAACTGACTTCGTCACCTTCCATTGGCACATACTCCCCTTCAATACTACAAAGAAAAGAAAAGAAAGGAGATAATGGCTATTTAGGAACTGACCTCAATCACTGCACACATCAGCTGTATATTCAACAGGAGCTAAATCTCTTAGCTCCTGCTCCATGGATATAAAGGATGGCATTACCACACTGGTCACTGGTTTAACTGTAAGATCCACAAATGCCACAGTGAGGGATATGAGTATCTGTACTTTAGATAACGCATTAATAACTTGATTTATGAGTAACCAATAACATTTAAAATAATAATAAAGAGATAAAAGTACAATTCTACTAGTACATTTATTACTGTTATTATCATTTATACTATTACATTTATACTTTATAATTGTGAAGAGGGAAATAAACACTTCCGTTCTACCAGTGAGCCCTCAATGCAACAGTATTTTCATCAACAACAGTATGTCTGTATTAATAAATAAAGAAGGGCATATAAAGCTTTAAATTATGTTTTGCTTATTTTACTTTGTTTACATTCCACCGTCAGTCAACACAGCGTGTGCGAGTGATGTCATCCACTCGGTCATCACAAGACTACAGACGCGACACCCACATCAACCACATCACTTTTGGCTGGTACCCTTCCCACCCTTCCCTTCACCCAGTTTGTGGACTGTCCTACCAGAGATGAGAAGACACTGGAGTTGCTGCACCCTAATGTCAAGGAAGCCTACAGTTCCATTGCACTACCACCACTTGGCAGGTCAGACCACAACTTGGTTCACCTCCTACTTTGGTACAAGCCCCTGGTTAAGAAGCAGTCTGTGACCATGAGAACTGTGAGGAGATGGTCACAGGAGGCCATGGAGGCTCTACAAAGCTGTTTTGATAGAACGGACTGGCATGTCATCAGCAGCCCCCACAGGGAGGATACTGATGGACTCACTCAACTCATGTTGCGGGTTACATCAGTTTTTGTGTGGACAATATTATCGCAGCAGGGACTGTTTGCTGTTTCCCCAATAATAAGCCCTGGGTCTCCAAAGACATCAAAGCCCTCCTGAACCAAAAGAAGAGAGCCTTCAGGACTAGGGACAGGGGGAGGTATAGAGGGTACAGCATGAACTAAAGGAGAAGATAAGGCAGGGTAAAGATAGCCACAGGAGGAAACTCCAGTGGAACAACCTCAGGGAGGTGTGGAGTAGCTTGAGGGGCATCACAGGCTACAGCAGGCTGAAAGCAGAGGACAGACTGGACAGGCCCAACAAGTTAAACCTGTTTTTCTACAGGTTTGATGAAGGGGTTCCAGCTCACCCTCCCCCCTGCTCCCTTGATGACTCCTCCTCTCAACCCTCTTGTCCTGCCTTTTCCTCTTCTCCCCCCCGACCTTCATTGCAGAGCAGGGAGGAGAGAGCTGAGCAGACTCTGACCAGGCAAGACCACCGGTCCCAATAGTGTCAGCCCAAGGGTTCTCAGAGTCTGTGTCCACTAGCTGTGTGGAGGTTTCCAGCAATTATTCAACTTGAGCTTGAGCCAGTGGCTCTGACCTCCCACATTATGAAGACACTAGAAAGGGTGGTTCTGACTCACCTGCAGCCCATGGTGAGGACATCCCTAGATCCCCTGCAGTCTGCCTACCAAACAAAGGTGCGCGTGGAGAATGCCCTCATCTACTTGCTTCATCGCTCACCTGGATTGGCCAGACAGCACAGTGAGAATCATGTTCTTTGATTTCTCCTGTGCGTTCAACACTATCCGGCCTGCCCTACTTGGGAACAAACTGGTGATGGTGCAGGTAGATGCCCCTGGTATTATGGACTACCTGACTGGTCGACCGCAGTATGTGCAACTTCAGAACTGTGTCTCACACATGGTGGTCAGCAAAACAGCCTCTACACTTATAACTTTTGATACAACTCTGCCACCTTCAAAAGTTCTCAGATGATTCTCTAATTGTAGGCTGTATCAGCAAAAGTGAAGAAGCACGGTACAGGAGTATAGTGGACAACTTTGCTGAGTGGTGTGGGCTGAATCACCTCCAGTTCAACAAACAAAGACAAATGAGTTGGTGGTAGACTTTAGGTGATGGAGATCACTCCGACCCCTGTCTCTATCCAGGGGTGAATGTGGAGGTAGTGGAGGAGTACTGTGGTGTGCTGGGGTAGCAGCGTAAGGACAGCTGATGCCAACAGAATCAACACGCTCCTAAGGAGGGTTGTGGCCATCCTGGGAGCGGGACTGGCTTCTCTAGTGGAGGTCTTGGAGAGGAGGATGCTCCACAAACTGTTGAGCATCATGAACAATTCTGACCACACCTCCATGGCACACTGGCTCAGCAAAGAAGCACTTTCAACAAGAGACTGATCCCTCCAAAGGGCTCCAGGGAGCGTCATGGGAGACCCTTTCTACCTACAGCAATAAAACTGTTTAACTCCTCCCCTTTCTGTCATGGGGAGATCACTATAGATTCCTTCACAATGCAGTAACTTAAGTACAATTAATTGTGAAACCGTTCACGTGCAATAACCATATAAGTATAATAAGCTCACTCAATGCAATTTTGCAATATGTCATTTATTGGTGCAGTTTCGTTTTTTTCTTATTATCCTATTGTTTTATGTTGTGTGCTTCTGTTTTCCGACGTGTGACTGTTGGCAAAGCAATTTCCTTTTTGGATTAAAGTACTATCCTATCCTATCCTATTTGTGCACTCAACTTTTATACTTAATGAGTAACCAATCACAGAACATCAATGTTTGAAATTAACAAAATACAAAATCTGTTGTTTACATACCTGTTGACAATACAATATACGTAAAAGGATGCTTACATCTCTTCTATACCGCTTGAGGCATCTGAATGTATTCATAATCTATAACGTCACAACTGATGTAACTATGTGTGGTGTTTTACAATCACAAAAAAGAAAAAGACACAGTACAAATGATGGGCAAAAACTGTAATCTGACCCATGACCCATGAACTGTATTGAGCGGGTGTCAAACAAACCCTACACAAGATTTCTCTTAACATTACCCAAGATTTCTCTTTGTAATATGGCAGATGCAGATCTGGATGTATGCCCCACTCTTCCCTCAGAGATGATTTTTTCACTGGGTATGGAAGCTGGCTGTAGATGTGCTTCTCTATCTTTACACATCAAGTGGTAGTGTTGAGTACACCAAGGCTTCCTACTGGGGTGTTTCAACACAACATTTGGGTGACATGACAGCCCTATGCTAGCACCAAGCTATGGTGAATGTGAATACAGAAGAGAAATCGTGACAGGTGCTACATTACATTTAATTTTTCCATTTATCAGATGCTCTTATGCAGAGTGACTTACATCAATTACAGGTTTTTACAGTATTATCCACTTACAGCTGGATATTTACTGAAGCAATTGTGGGTTAAGTACCTTGCCCAAGAGTACAGCAGCAATGCCCCCATGGGGAATCGAACCAGTAACCCGGATTCCAGCTCCGTAACCACTATGCTACACTGCTGTGTAGTCAAAGGCTATTCCTGTGCAAAATGTGTTGTTGTATTCAAAATGATAACACATGGAGCATGAAGAATGGGAAATATTACCTAACCATTTTTTTTCCAAATATTGCTTAGGTGAAATCAGTATCCTTATGCAAGTACTGGGTGGCTAAAAGGGTGCAATTAGGCTTTTTATCATTCTCATTTTGAGGTGTAGTGTAGTATTCAGTGCCCTTGGGGTATCTGCAGGCAGTTTTATGGAACACCCAGTGAAATGGTAGGTACCATAAAAATTAAAAACACACAGATGGAATCTGTGTGTTTCCTCAGACCCCCCCGGCTGACGTACTCTGAGATGTGCACAAAGATGTCGCTGCCACCATCAGATGGCGTGATGAAGCCGTGCCCTTTGGAACGTGAGAAGCACTTACAGACACCGGTGAACACAGGGCCCTGGGCTGCTCGTGCAGCTCTAGAGAAGGGAAAGATATGCAAGTTCTGTAAGTTCTGTAAGTACCCCTGGAAGTCTACCACCAGATTATGCATGAACACCAAATAAAGTACTGTCCTTCACCTGCATTCATGCATCTTCTATATATTTTGTGCTTTTTCATGCAGTCATTGTAGTGGGTTGAATAATGTGATTCCTCATACGTTAGTACCACTCATCAAGGATAAATTCATGTCTAGATAATCCACTCAAGTAAAAGATGCAATGATCCATAAATCATGCTCTCAATCAAGCTTTAGGAATTCAGTTAAAAAAAAAAAAAACATTAGCCTCTACCAGATAGCCAGTTACAGTTACTGTGTGTTGGTGGGCAGATGTCAATACTCACGCTGAGCTGGTGCGGGTGCGACGAGTGGGTAAGGGGCTGGGGATCAGATAGCCCCAAGAGGGGGAAGGAGAGCGGTCACGGCGATGACACACAGGCAGGTGAAGGGAGCTGGGGGACACATGTGATTGCAGGAATCCAGGGGACAACTGGGAGGAAGATTCCATGGGCTTTGCTTCTGAGGACATGCTGGTAAAGGAAACTCCTCCCTGTCTCAGACGTTCCACCTTTTTGGGATTGTCAAGTCAACAGATGCTGTAGAAGACAAGTAACAATTTAACTAATTTCGATGGAATGTGTCAGTCAGCTGATGGCTCACTGAATGTATTTATTTCGCACAAGAGTTGTATTTGGGACGAGTGTGCTTGGCATACCAATATTGTCTTCTTTGTTTGTTCAGCGTCTGCACAATCCACCCACCGTTTTATGCAGGGAAAATGGCTTATTTTGAGCATTGATATCTCTAATTTATAACAGAGTCTGTGCACAACACTTGAGTTAGGGTGTTGAATTTAAGTCTACACGTCCACATCTGAACAGTTCATTAGTATATGGTTGAAACATTCAAATGAATACCAGCAGCACTACAAATCATATTTGTGGGTCAAGGTATTCTAAGGTATTCTGTTCTCAATTTCTGAAGCTTGTGTGAATGATAAAGTTCATGAAAGCCCTCCATTTTCAAATATATATAAATTATTTATACATTGAAAGCCAGGAGAAGTGGCTGATGGGTTAAAAACTAATTTTATATTTTATTGGACTTATGTTGCAGTAATTCTCTATCTAAGTAATTCTGTAATAAAAGCCCCCCCCCCCCAGGAACCTCAGAGCCCTCTCACCACAGATGTTATGTGATGTTATCCTCCAGCTTTTATAAGTACTCTTTTCTTTTTCCAATAATGCAATTCATATCAAGATCAGGAGTCACATACACAAGACTATTCTGGCAACTGGCAACACTAACATGAATAAAAATGAATACCAAGATTTTGTGTGGCTCTACTCATGTGAGAGATGAATATGAGGCAGTACAGAATGTAACATGCATTTACCAAAGGGGCTAGCTCAGCTTTTTTTAAAGCTCCATATCATCAACTTCTGTGTCCTGTGTTTACAGCATTGCATTTACTGCCTCCGTACTGGTTTATATTTGTGGCATGAAAGTATGGTTACTTAACTGCACTGCCAAAGACGTTATCCCCCAAAATATGTGCTCCTGCAGTGATTGTGCTCTGTTCGGTGTTCTGCTGTGTCATCCTGACCCATGCTGAAAGAGCAATGATGGCTAAAACCTCTCTGAGCACTCTCAGATTATTGCATATTTCAACCCCCAGGGCCAGAAGCAGAAAAATACTTCATTGTATTACAAGAAAATTACATAGCTTTCACCAATTACCTCTTTGCCTATTGTCCACTCCCACAGAATTATCATAGCCAAGGCTTGTTCCTCATCCCACCTCTTTCTGCACATCATAACACTCAAAAAGGATATTCCATGTATATCAGGATGTCAACAGGACAGAAGGTGGGAAGAACATCAAAATCCATTTTCAGCTTTAAGGAATCCAGGTGGCTGCCATTTAAACACAAGAGATAGAGACAGACGTGTAGACTCAAAAGGATTTACTGATATGTACCCCTTGTTGTCTGGCGATCATGGTAATTAGACAGTTTCTCACATGTATACCTTAACGATAGAAGACATATGTATTTATAAATAAAAAGGAAAATAACTAACAAAGCTTTGATGCTACACAAATTCAGTGTCAATGCTGAATTATGAAAGAGATCAATTCATCTGGGAAGTATAAAAACAACAAAATAACATCAGTATATTATATGAGATTTTTCAGAGACCTGAGCTAACATTAGTAAAGAAAAATCATCCCTGTGATAAAAACTCAAGACAATAAGTATGTAAGTAAAGAGTATACAAACTCTGCTTAAAATAATCAAGGAAAAAGAACACAACTTCCTTGAAATAGTTTTCAAAACCATCAGGTGACTTACTATTATTATAATTACTACTATTTCAGTACTCCGTATGAATTAAATGACCACATATAATAGCTTTAAGTAACTCTTTGTCTCGACAAATAACTCCTTCCGCCTTAGAATGGTAGTGTTGAATTATAACATCTATGACCTGGGACTGTGCATACATAATTAGTGTTTAATGGCTTAATGGTTTGTCAGGTGCCCAGCAGAGTAATGGTTCCTCAGATGAATGTCACTCAAGGTGTTCCAGTTTGACATGCTGTAAACAGAGGTAGAGTTTGCTATTTGGCAAGCTGCCTGGAAGGCTTACTTGGCTGTGACAGCACATTTCACTGACATTCACACCACTTGATTACCCACAGCAACAACATGGTGATTGAGATGCTACCATCTGACCACAGCAGCTCCTTTCACTTGCTGAGAATGTTGAACTTTAATACAAGTACCCTACAGAGGTGTCTCCATTACAGACAATAAGCTGCTCCAGTGAGTGGAAATGAATTCGGATAAAGGCTTATATTATTTGTATACACTTATCATAGATGGTAAATGTAATTGTTGAAAGACATCAGGCATTTTACTAATACTACAATGACTCAAACTAAAATGCAGGCATAAATGCAGCCCACTGAGGTATCAAGAGTCATTGGTATCATATCTTAGATGGAGTTATTCATATCCAATCTTAGCATTTTTCGCATATGTATACCACCTGAATGGAAAATGATGAAATACTTTTGGGCTACACAGAAGGGCCAGATTTGTTGCCTCAGGGCTGCCAGTAATACAGTTGCTGCAAAGACTTCTCTAGAATTCTCTAGAACAAACTCACAAGCAATGCTTGTTTCAAGATACAATATGTCACTTCCACCAGAAAAATAAAGGATTATCAAGGAGGTCGATTAATAAAACAGGATAATGCTATTATAACATGGAGACCTCCACACACATCATAATGTCTGAAATACTGTAGCTAAGAAAGGGTTTTAGGGCTGACCGAGTTTTGTATCGGGGCAAATTAAAAATCAAATTGTGATTTATTTGTAAGCCTGCTTATTTCTGCACAGGCCTCCCCCTGTGTTATTTAAGGTCATCTCTGTTGAGGATGCCCAGGTGATTAATACTGAAATAGAAGCAATGTTTCACCACCACAGTCCAGACATCTCCTCAGAACACAGTCCAGTGCCTCTTATAATGCAGCTCCCCCAGTACTGACTGACTCCCTCATAGATGCCTGGCCTGAATTTATCTCCGCAGATACACCATCCTTGAGAGATGGGAGATGAGATAATTTGTCCTGGCTTCACAAGTGTGCTTTGAATACAGAGACTATTCTGTTACCTCTCACATTACCATTTCAAATGATCCCTACAGAGCCTGTGTAATTCTGTTCCAAGAGCTACTTCAGGATCTCATCACTTTTGATGCAATCTAGGCATGCAGCTAAAGGCTTTGTGGACTGATTTCAGACCTGAGTTTCATTTCCTTTGTAAAACCTGAACATGAGCCAAAGAGGAATACCGTGGCAAAAAGGAAGACATCTCACTGAAAACAAGATCTGACCTGCTTCCTTTCAGTTTTGCTCTGGTAACAGTATAAATGAATTGTAACCATATGACAAAAGGATAGTATTGTCCCTCTGTTCCTCCATCTAAAGTTCTAAACTGTGATATCTTCTTTTTTCCACAGAGGCAAATGCAGACACGTAAAGATGATTAGTGTAAGGGGATATCTGAATGTCTTTTGATGCAACATTTTTCCAGCAAAATGGAAAATACATTCTGCAACCACATTCATCTCTTAAGATATCTGTGATTGCTCTGATATGCGTGATATGTAGAATACTCATGACATAAAGTAAGCTTACAAAATGATGGACATAGCTGTAATTTGGTATTTTGGTATATTAGTCTAAAATAAAAATATTTCAATTATCAAACTAATGTACCAAATTAGATAAATAAGTATCGGCATCACTGAGAATGACAGAAATCCCCCCCAAAGCACTAGAAACTTGAAATGCTACTACACATCAGCTATTGGGACTTACCAAACTGAATAACATCCAAGTTTCAAATACCTTTCACTCAAATTCAAATTCATTTCACTGTTTTCAGTCAGTATTGGCTGTTGCAGCTCAGTCTTCTTGCCCAGATGCCCAGATGTGGCAGCTGGCCAGAGGCAGTCAAAACTGAATTATCCCCAACTAGCCCATGGTTCACTGTCCTCTGTGCAACCCTGCCATGTGTTGATCTGATGTCAACTTTAACCCAGATCACTCTCAGATACAATATTTCACAATAAACATCTGCTTAGTAAATGTGGCCAGGCAAATGGCACTGTTGATACAAACACTAGGTTTGAGCTTGCTGCATTCAGCCAAAGAATCTACATTTACTGTATAATAATAAGGACCAAATACAGCAATAACAACACAATAAAGCAGAATAAATTGCAAATCATAGAGCCCCACAAAAGGACAGACCAGTAGTGTATGACAGGTTTGACAGAAGAACAATACAACAATATGCTTAATTGCTCCTAAGATAAGCAAATTTCAGGTCTCACAAACATTGGCGCTCGTTCTTAAAATTTACCAAAACAAACCAGCCATGGTGTCAAACAGCATCAGCAAATTGGCTTCAACACCAGGAGATAAGAAAGTTGACAACATGCAGAAAAAACAATCCCCCCATAAAACACCGCAGACCAATACACATTTACCCCTTCAGACTTGTAGCTATGGAAAAAATCCTTTGAAATCAAGTGCACTGGTTAGTTTGTAACACTGGGTGCTTCACAGGCAGTTCAATGCACAGCAACGAACAATGAATCAAATCTAAATTACAACAGGATCATATGGAGAAAGACATTTAGCCTAATTTTGAGGAGGGAAACTCACCATGAATGTAACAATCCTTCCTACATCACAGCTCTACATAATTTATTTTACTTTTATATGCAAGTAGATCCATTGCACATTTCTGTGAAATCAAAGGGGGATTTTGGGTTAAAAATATATTACATGTGACAACCAATGCACTTCTTTTTCTTAGGTATTTCCCTCATATCTTCAAGCAAAGAAATCTTAATAATAATATTAGGTTCATGTCTGTGCATGGAATTGGCTGTAAAACTATCAGGGGCAGCACCCTTTATGAAGCTTAAAAAGAATATCCACCAATAGCCATTAAACATCGTTCTCATCTGAAAAATATAAGGTCTACAAGAATTTGACAAAAAATTTGGAAATTTTTGGAATACAAAAGTGTATTCCAAAAATGATCTTATGCAAGCACTACCAGTTTTACAACACAACACAACGATTGCTTTGTAGCAATGAGTTATAATAATTAATAGTAGTAGTAGTTTCTATTTTACAGTTATTCACAAATATCATTTAAAATGATTGATATATCTGGGTGCTTGCAAAACAAACAAAAAAGTTGCATCTATAGAAATTAGGCCAACTGATGGAGCATCCATGTGTGAAACAACTCTGTTGCTCTATGTCAAAAAGGCTTCCCTTGAAGACAAAAAATGTGAAAGAAAAAACAAGGTAGGTGTGTGTGTGTGTGTGCGCACATGAGAGAACTTTGATGATTTTACTCCTTTGTAATCAGTACTTGACACTTCCCAAATTGCTACACCACACCAAACAATTCCTACATCTTTGAATCTTAGAATATTCCAGTTTCCTTCTCTCGACCATGCTAGCATCTGTACCCATGTCATGCCCATTTTTACAACCCCTATTTCCTTTCCAAACAGTTTCAAATTCCGGCAATCAAGAATAAATTATTCCTATTGTGATTTTCCACAAGCCTGCCCGATATTTCTTCTATTATGAAAAGAACATTTGACACTTTCACAATTTATTCGCGAATCAGTTGCAACACTTACCCTTTCAAACTTTGAAGGCAGTAATGAATGGTTGCCTCCTGATTCTAGACAGATTTAATTCTGTATTCTAAAATTTCACTGAAGTGGCTGATATCCCAGCATGGGATGGGATCCCAGCACTTTTGATGTTCAACGTAATCAGAGTTTCAGCTTTAAATGAGCTTCACAATAGTTGTGTTCTGGCAGCGTCCCGTTTGCGATGATCCGAACTTGAGCTGGTCACTCCAATCGGCGTGATATTGACGCTTTTAAGTAGCTATGACGTCACGAGTGGGGGATTACCGTATGCCGCCTAAAAGCAACACTGAATGGCGGTAAAAGCTAGCAATATGGGAGATGTACGGTGTTTTAACAAGCCCGTTAAACCTAAGACAAGGATCATCAGTGGCCTTTATTTTGGATGTCTTTTCGTTTGTTCACCCTCTGGCACTTCGTCATGCACAAATGGCGCAAAGAAAAACGGCTTTTTTGGAGTGAAAGCATTTGACCAATTTAATTTTACTTTTATATTATTATAGCCCACGATTTTATCCAATACAATTGTAGGACAGGTCATGAAAGTGTTTGGTATGTAGGGGAAGTTACAGTTATTCTTTAAATAGTTTTCTGTTGTTTGATTCCACGTATTTAACAAGTACTTTTGAAAAGAAAATGCTGCTAAATCACAGAAAATGGTATTTCATGCATACATGTTAGCCTTGTTATGGCTAATGGTACATTTTTTTGTGTATGTATTTTACGAGGGTGTCAAAAAGATTTTTTTTTTTTTTTTTATTGTAAAAGACGTTATGCTGTCCCAAGGGAATGATTGTTATGAGAGCAGGACTGAAAATATAGTCATGGCGTGGGACAAAACGTGTACTCAATGGGATTAAGCAGGTAACCGCATAGATACTGACTTTATAACGCCATAATTGCAATGTAGCATCACTTTGCCAACACTGCCACAATAACTGCCCTCATAAGGTACACAAACATGCTTGTACCATGATAAGCTTCTCCACTGCCACAAAGTTTTGCCCACCCGATATTCTGCATATACTTTCACCAGGCTATTGCCATATAATCAAGTTTTGCTAGGAACCTTTGTTTTCTGAGGGGGAGACAGCAGTGAAATGGTGAGTTTTCAGTCTGCACCAGCAAGTGGACAGTGACCCTACTATCTTGACTGTTGTGAGGAGTTCATTCCTCCAGTGCAGGGCAAGGAGAGAAGGGGGACGTGAACAAGATGACCAAGCTTTCCAGGAAGGGGAAACTAAGTGACGAAACAGAGCAAACAAGCAGAAATGTAGGGTTTGATGGGTGCATGTGCGATGGTGCCATTCATGTTACTGCTCCATAGGATATAACCAGAGTTTTGAATTTTATCTCAGCCACAATAGGTAGCCAATGTACGGTGAGAAGCATGAAATGAGATGAAGAGAGGCATTACATAATAATATTTGGGTTACATGTTGTTGGTGGTGTTTAAACACAAATGAAATTGTTCTTTGGCTAGGTCATGAAAAGGATGGTGGATGCTGAATATAATATATGGTAAATATATATGTATGCTTGAATACAACATATGGGAAATCATAATAAACCTTGAAAATATAATATTTATATATAATTTATATATAATTTAATATGGAATTAAACATGAAAGGGGATTAATTGTGAAAATAATAGTGAAAATAAAAATGTTCATATTAACTGGTATGATCAAATCAATTCTTCAGTTAAAAAGGTTATTATTGACAGTTGAAAACTAATCAAAGCTGAAAAACTTTCAATAATCAAAAACAGATCTTAGGGAAAATCTTATGGAATTGACTCTTCAATTAAACAGAAGCAAAATGTCCAATCATTTTTGAGTGCTACTTTATAATGCACACTATATAGGGTTAAGAATTAAACTACCATGGTTACTAGCATTAAAAACGTGATGCAACAATGAGCAAGCACTTAACATATTCTTTCAAGGTAGTTAGAATGTTATACGCTGCATTACTAGACATCGCATTCTGGACCTGATTTAATGGCATTGCAGATAATTGCTGGAATGCCATTAAAGACCATGCGGGTGGGTGGGTAGTTCATCATCCACACAGACCATCTTCTTCAAATGCCACCACGGTTCTCCCAATTCTTGTGTCAAAATACAAATTATTTTAACTTTCTTAAAATCATGGATGTAGGGGAGTTAAATTGAAGTTGTGGAAACAGGTTACGTTACATTACCACATTACATTGTGGTTACAAGGCACGTTGTAACATCTGAGATAATAGGCAAAAATAATGCCAATTTAAGAAGAGAACTAAGAAGTCAGATCTCAACGCCAAAACACTACTTCCTCATTATGCGAGGGGTGAAACAAGTATGAAATTTTTACCACTAAATACCAGGAGAGGGAGCTATAACACAATTTCATATGAAATTTGGATTAAATAAAAGACTTAATTAATCCTTTACCTTCAGATTGGAGTATTAACCAGCCTACAGATATCAAAATCAAACCATCAAATCACAGCATTCACAGGAGTTCAAAACGCAAAAAACTCAGCCTCGTTATTATTAATGAGATGTACCTGTGGGTAACTAGTGGAGGGGTTAACAAATGATAGCAAACGATGACTGAAGTCACACAATCTCTGATATGTATACGTTTCTACATCTCAATTACAAATCCTAACAGCACCAATTTGGAATATTTCATCCTGAATAGACACTGTGTCCTATACTTGGAGAGTTAGCTCCTGTGCCATGCTTTGACCCCTACTCAAGTGGAAAACAGAAAAAAAGCAATATGGCAGACTCAAACCAAGAAGGGGTGCATAAGAAATGCAAAGTATTTGCCAGTATTTGAATGCCAGATGTACATTGGTAAGTAATTTGTGAAAGGGTTACCCAATGAATTAATTCAGAAAAAAATACAATTTATTATACAAGCATTTATTACAATTGCCCAACAAATACAAAAATGAGAATGCCATTTACAGTGTACATCAGCATTTACTTTCATGAAACAAAGTTCATGTTATGTTTATGGTCCACTGCCTATAGCTCAGTATTTATATTTCAACAAAAATACTTCCATAATCCATGATCCATTTGTTGTGTTATTGACACATCATTATCAATGGTCACACATTAAGTTTGTGCTTTTTGTACATAACTATTGCATTGCAATTCCATCAAAAAAGGAAACACAAACAGAAAACATAATGGAAACACAAAGTAACAGAAGATACAGTTTCTGTGAAAGTTCCATACTGTTAGTACTTTACAATCACATCAGTCTCTTACAGCTTACTGTATTCCCAATTGCAGAGGAGTGTGAGCCAGTGAGCCAGGCTGGTTGGCCAGTAAATAACGCTACTTTTCAGAATACCACCTTAAAGAATACCATGTTCATACTGCAAGTATGGCTGTCCCACTGTTTGCTTTCTTTTCGATACAAACAGTGCCGCTTTTTAGATCCAAGTCACCACTAGCGGATTGGGCGGTAAGGAAAGGTCATCCCTGGTAGGAAAGTCTGTGAGGGGTGAGAGGGGTGTGTGTTGTGAGCTGGGTGTGCAGTGTGAGCGGGAAGAGGGGCATGTGCTGAAATAGTGGGGTGGGCAACAGCGGCAGGCCGAGGAGGGTAGCCCAGAGGGGGTGTGTGGATGTGGGGGTAAAAGCCGGGTTGATATGGAGAGTGAGGTGGCTGCTGGACCGGGCCTGACATGACCAGCTGAAGCAAGCTGTTGAAGGAAGAGAGACAAATACATTAGATGTTTGCACAAATTGTGATTAACAAAAATGTCAAAGCCAATTTTTGCTCTGGCAACTGCCACTGCCCCTTCATCCATCCTTTGTAAGTTTATACAGTGAAATTTAAATAAGAGCTCCTTACTTATTGTGGGGCAGCCTGGAACAAAGTGACCTCAGGTCTTCTGTTGAGACGAAAGGGATAAGAGTGTTAGAGCCCTGACTTGGGATGTCACTAGAAACTTGGAACGCTGATCATGTGACTGATGCTAAACTGCCTCGCTCCTCCTGCCATCAGAGGGAAAGGCCCATGCTCCTCACAATGTCGCTTTTCCATCATCGCCCCCCCAATGGTGGAATGAACTCCCCACCCCCCTGAGAACAACCCCTTCAATCCAACCCTTCAGACGTGGGCTGAAGACACACCTCTTCATACTCTACCTGGACTGACACCCTTGTCATTTTGACCTTGTAGATTTAAGATTCTTGCTTGTACTTGTAGCTCTCTCTCTTACCTTGTATTTGTTGCACGTTTTTGCCTAGGTAGTATAGCGGTATTTTACTGTCCCAGTGATTGCATTCAATATATTAGATCAGATTAGTTCTGTCTCGCTACACTGACCTCAGCTTCAGCACTATCTGCTTTGTATGACCTGTACACATCTTGCCCTTGCGCCTGTTTGCCCACTATATGCACTTTTGTATGTTGGATAAAAGCGTCTGCTAAATGAATAAATGTAAATGTAAATGTAAACTCACCCCTTCCGCACAGCAATGCTCCTGCTGCCATGGCAACTTGCAGTGCCTGAGCCAGTCTATCCAAAGACAGCTCAATTTCTTTGGTGGCATTCAGAGGGTTCAGTTCATCCACCAACCTGCCCAGCTCTTCCACGAGCTGAGCCACATGCTCAAAAAGCAGGAGTCCCAGGCGGCCAATGAGGTTCTTCTCTGTTAAGTGCACCTGCAGCATCATGAGGACCTGCAAGACGCTCAGATGCAGCTTAGAATACAGAGGCTGCGAGTCCCTGTCGGCCCCCTCGCACTCCACGGCCTCTCTGGGGAGTTTGCCTGTGTGGCCATTGGACAGGGAAGGCTTTAGGTTCTTCTTGTAGGCCAAAGGGGACTTGACGCACCAGCGCACCAGCCCCAATAGCGGCGTGAGGTCCAGACAGCCGAGGGGCAGGTTGGCAGAGATGGGCGTGTTGAGGAAAGTGATGAGGGTCAGACGGGGATCATCGAAGATCCAGGTCACCACCATCTCCAGCAAGTCAAAAGGGGGGATGAGGTCCTCTGTGGAAAATGAGACAATCATTGAAACAGCACTGCAAGTGATGCTTTTTTTAGGGCTTTAATTTCCTGTTTTTCCATTACCATCAATTGCGGTCTACCATTTAAACACTGTCCAGAATAACCACATACTGGAGTGTTATTGCATTAACTCACTGAAGATGAATTTCACAAAATGTAAGTCATACAAAGAACCGGGATGTCAGGTGTAACAAGTTAAAGTTATGATCGATTCAGAATCATTCTTAAAAGTAATTTTAAGTTTTTTTTTTTTTTTTTTTTTTTTTAAGAGTACATGGTGGTGAAAACACATGGTGGTGATAACATCTGAAAATAAACACATTGTAAATTCTCTCAGATAATAACCAATCAACATGCAGTTGAGGAACTAACAAACAACTGAAAATAGTAACACAAGCCACAGATATATTTCACAGGAATGTAACCCTGTAAGGGACTGTAGTTACTTCAAAGACATGGGGAACAGCTGTACAGTATACTAATGCATTCGATTTAATTTCCCCACATAATGTCTTCTAATTCAATCTGACAAAGAAACTCCAGAGAAGGGCAACACTTGACATGACATACCTGAGGAGAGGTCATAGAGGGCTGTCACAGCTGTAATGAACTGACAGCAGAATCGTGGGCTGGCGCTGAAGATCTGCTGGAGTGTCTGCACTGAACCTGGAACTAAGCTGCAGTAATCATCCACCAAGACCTTGGCAAGCCGCACACAGTAGACCGCATGGGACCTCTGAGAGACAGTAAACAGGAAGTTACCAGCATGAAAAGGCTTTAAAACTTTTTCACAACCACCTGACCTTGGCCTGATGAACAAGTGGCTTTGTTATCCGAAATGTCGTGGCTAGCTGTAGGCAATGAAGCATTCAGTTTCGATTGAAAATGCTGTAGTTCTTCCCTTGTACAGTGTAGACCTACAGTGACAAGTCCAGCTGTTCCTTCAGAGTTAAGTAATTTGAGAGACAATTAAACCTTTATGGTCTGCAATTGTGCCTCAAACTTTTTAACCTGTACTGGTTATGGGCATTTTTCATAGAGGCAAAAATTTCCCTTTTTGTATTTTATTCTCTAATCACATTGTTATTTACATACTGCCATATTGTTTATTAGGTGCAGCTTTTTCTGATTCTCTGTTAAAGCCAACCTAGCGCTGCTGTTTCCCCACAGCATAATCTATCTTCTTCTCCTTTATGTAAGCAAGTGTTACATCAGGGTGCTTTCTGTTTTAAATTGCTAGAAACTTCTGAATGTCTGAACTTCTGAATAACTGCTTTCCACACACCAAACCTGTGCTGAGCAATAGTCATTTCAAATAAAGCCAGTATTACAGCTCATCATACACTACACTACAATTTTCAGTTGTTACAGTTAGTATGGGGACAGAGTCTGGAGGCTGGGTAAGCTTGTTTCAGCAAAATTCTTTATATCAGATAAAACAGTAATAATCCTCGCTGCAGCGAGTACATTACTCTTATATGACGTTCGTGTCAAAGTTGCATTGATGTCTACGTACTGTGCACATGTACATATCAGCCTGAGATTGCACTGGCTTCCTGTCATCAGCTATGTAAATAATGCCCTCAAGTGAGGTTGACAATTTAAATTAAAAACATTAATTAAATTAAAAACAGAATGCTCTTCACAGTACCATGCGTATGAAGGTAATGTTCATGTACATGTCTTTCTGCCTATCTACTGCATAGGGGAAATCATGACCTATTCTCTTCAAGCTCTGAATACATAAGGATGAACCAAACTATCCACCAAGAGGCTTAACAGCTTCACATCAGGACATCTCTGAAGTTGAGCAAGTTACTGACATTGTACTGTTTATTTTCCAATGTAGGAGTTACGCCATTGTGCAATTTGGGACTTTGGGAAAAAAGCATGTCATCCACAATGTTTATTTGCCTCCCTACCAGGCAAAATATTACATCTCCATAAACCTCACATTTCCTTCATCGACACTTTCCAAAAAAAAAAAAATGAAAAACTGCTGACACTGGAATAGTGGAAACAGAAAGGCGTATCCAGTCTTCTATAACAACTGACCTGCTATTAATCAGTTATTTTAACACTTTCACTAACCTGCAGCCATGACGCAGCACACTCTAGAATCGGCACTCTGCAGACAGCCACTGCCATGGACACCAATTTGCCCAGCATAGCCATCCTGTTGTCATCAGCCTTGTTGCCCTGGGGGCTGAAAAGGGCGGAGAAGATGATCTGTCGGACTGCATCCTTGCTCTGCTCCTGGAAGTAACTGCACATGATCTCCAGCAACTGCAGCTCTTGAAGGCAGTTCATCCTCTGTGCGATAACACAAACAAAAAGACAGTTAAAAAGGACAAAGAGGTGAGCACATTACAGTTGGATATATTATCTTCCTTTACACTCCTGCTTCCAAAGCATTAGTATTGCATATCTGTTCTAAAGCTCAAAGGTCTTCTAAAAATCAAGCTAAAAAAAATCAGATATTGAACACAGTTGATCAAGGGTACAGTATTTTGAACAACTTCAAGTACAAGTACAGAGAAAATGTTTGAGTAAAACATAAAAAATAACAATATAATTGCCCAGTGCTTGCAACAGCAATTATCATTACTCTGAAGACATGACGCCCTGGTCACAAGCCAAAGTATAACTTAAATGTGCATGCAGCAAATCTAACCACGACTCATAATAATAGAGGCCACAAAGCACCATGCATGAGCCTTCCTTTTGCATCACACATCATGCATACATCATTTGAATCCAGTGGCAGCCTGGGCCATGCGCTTCTAAAGCATGTGACAATTCACATATTGGTGATAATTTAAGAATTTCAAGACAACCACAGACTTCCACACTTGATCATTTTCATTGACAACACAGCAATACAGATAATACTTTTTCTAACACATGTACACAAAGTTAAAAAGCTACACTTGTAATGTAATCAGTGCAATCCACTATTCTCTACATATTCAGTTAAATGTCCTTTCGCAAACAATACATGTTTTGAAAATTAATAACACAAGACATTTACTGGCTGCATCAAGTTGTTCATAAGTGAAGTGCTTAATGTCGTACATGACATTTAGTCACTTCTGTTAAAGGCTTTAAATGTACATTCACATCCCAGTAGAGTGTAAGAGCTGCATGTAAACAAAATGTTATGTGGAAGGTTTAAGGCTCACCAATATAAAATAAACAAAAAAGAGCTAAAGCTGCCAAGAGGAAGACCGCCATCTGTAAACTGCAAGGCATGTATGCAACATGGCTTTACTCTCTATAGCTCAGACTTCCTCTACAGAGACTGCGGTGTGTTTGCTGACAGCAATACAATCACGTTGCATAAACATTCCAAAGTTAACTGTATTAACATGTTTTTCCTCGGTGGTTATCAGACCAGCAGTCATGCACAGGAGTAGATAACAATTGTTGGCATGCACACAGAGCTGCACTTAGTACTGGACTGAGGGCAGAGAGTTTCTTTTAATAAAGTGATTTACATCACTGTAAAAATTGACTTGACAGAACTTTACCTTTGGTTGCACACTGCGGTCTTTTGGAACGTGGAAGATGAACTCCTCCACCAGTTCGATGGTGCCCTTATCCACAATGGGAACAGCGGTGTTCTGAAGCTGGCTGCTGAAATAAATGTCCAAGTGATACAGGACCTCCTTGGCAGCGCTAAGGGCATCTCGCCTCAGGAGGGAATGGCGGATATCGCTCATGGCTGTAAGATGTAGAAACAGGTTTTCATGTTCGACAGGACGCTGTGCAGCTAAATTACCCAACTTTTACTGATGTTATCAGTAAGCCTGAGCCAGTAACTTCAGCTAAATGGGTACGCTACAAGAATGAGCTAGTATAACTACCTAACAACACCCTCAGTTTTGCAAAAATTAAGTGTCAAGCAACATATCTGGGAGCTAACAGACAACTTAAACTAGTGTTTACTAACGGAACTTAAAAGGAAACTAAAGCGCTCCAGAGATAACATGCAAACTAGCCTCAGCAAGCAAATGTCCACTAAATGAGAATTCAACATATCTTTTAAACATTTCACGCATCAATCTATACAACGATTCCCAAGGAAAATATTTTAAAACATCGCTCATCGGTGCCCATCTCTGTCCCTCACTCGCTAGCTAACCAGCTAACGTTGCACTTCCCATAACTAGATTCAAAACTCAGCCCGACCGCGAGGGCGAGGCTGCAAGACATGAGCCGGGCCTAGCAAAAATAAGCAAGGGCTTCAGTTTATTTGATACGAAAAATTTCTGAATTTCTACATACACCACACCCGAATCTTTCAAAATTTCGTTACCTTATATCCCTGTTACCACGACATCTTCTAGACATAAAATTACGTAAACAGGCCGCTAAAGCATGCACACAAAGCACTCTCTCCGGTACCACTTCGCAATGTAGACTTGTCTTTGTATGGAAGCCCTTTTAGGACAAACTTGCCATGTAAAGCTAGAACAACGTTGTTATTGGCAGGAATTTCAGTGCCGGACCATTGTTATCAACAAAATTAGAGGTCACACGTTACGATACAATTCATATTAATTGCACTCACAGACGTTAACAGGGAATCAAGCGACCCATTGGAATTTAAAATTGTTAATGTATGTCTTCAGTAAATTCAGTACATATTCAATATATATTTCTTCTTTATAACACAGAATGAATAGCATTCTGAACACAGATTTATATCAAGTAAACTACAGCCTACATTGATTCAGATATCTTGATCTTATCTTTTATCTTATAGCCTGAAAGAACACTACAGACTATTCTTCAGAGTATACCTGTGTAAAATAAATTGGAACAATAATGACGTCATGAAAAACAAATACTTTCTACTGAATTAGTTAAAAGAACTGTGGATTACAGCAGATTAAAATTCAGAACTATCAGGTTGATCCTTATCAATGGCCTCAATTGACGTGTTTGACACATATTAGAGGGTAATCACTTTGGTGGACTGCATTACAAAAGGTATAAAAGTACTAATATAATTCTGAAATGTAAAGACATTTCATTGATTTCTTTGTATTTTTTTTTCTGCCTTGGAAAGTTGAATTTTTCAGATGTTTTATGTCTTATGTCTGGTGTCAGCCATGAGATAATCAAAACTGTAGGATACACAGTAAGGCAGACATCCTGGATTTTTCCTCATAAACTGTTTGATTGGTATGCAAGAAATCTGGTTTATATGAGCTTCACACTGTCACCACTTGTCACCTATTACAGAGCATGTCTTTACTAAGACCTTTACCTGTAATATGCTTCAAAATTCCCAATGGTTGAATTTTGATTGGTCTCCTGGCCATCTTGAATTTATAGCTCTTGAGGCTCTCCTCTTAAATCAAATATTAAAAATATCAGGAATTTAGGCTGAATATACATATGTGTATGTATGTGTGTTATACATACTCTCTAAACAAAATTTTACCTATCTTGCCACTAACTGTAAAACATGAAACAAGTTTGCCACAAACATGCCTCAAGTTTGACATTAGCAGTAATGAAAATACTGGAATTACAGCCAATTAATGACAAGATAGAAATATTTTAGCCTTGGGAGGAAATGATGTTCTTGTACAAAAGCAAAAATCAATGCTTGATACAGGTTTACAAGATGAATGGTTGGAGGCCCATTTTAAAAAAAAGGCTTTCAAATATTGTTTGGTCTGTACCAGAAGTCAATGACTCATTAAAGGTTAATTTAACTCAATGACACAAAATGCTTGAAAAACTAAAATATACTACAATATACACTTTTGGGTAATTGGTAACATTGGTAATGACTGCAGTCTTCAGTCTACATCCTGCACATTGCCATATGTTTTTATATAGTTTTTTTTTTTTTTTTTGAAATATAGTATACTTGATTTCATTTTTTTTCCACATACATGAGGTGAAATGTTGCATTAGTTACACGGACCACTGAACTTCCAAGAGAGCCTCTATGGAAATCTTCATCCAAATATTTTTCAATATATACCCAAATCTTTATTGTTCTCATTCTTAATCTCATTCTTAATATATCATGGACACTTCTAACTGGTACATTATATTACTAATTCAGTGTTACACATGCATACGTATAAGTAGAAGGTATTTCTGTTGTACATTGGCTGTCAAAAACAAACCAAAACCAGGCTCAGTCAAAGACAGTTGAGGTTGTGTGTGAAGCAATTTTTATTTTTTGTCTGCCATCTTCATTATTATCATTCTGACAGTATTTATTTTCTGAAAACAAGAACAATCTATTATTCACATTGAGCAAGACAAATCTCACTGGCACGAAAGACCAAGAGCAGGCGAATGAAACCTGAGTGAAACCTGAAGGGGTTTCACACAGCTAAAACATGGAATATGTTACAGACAACATTTTCCACAAGGACATTCAACTAGAGCTTTCACTAGCAGTTTATGCACAATAGCATCTTGAAAAGGAGCCCAAGAGCAGATGTTTACGAATCTAGTTTCATTTAAAACATTTCAGTTCACGCAATACTCATCAGGTGCATTTGTAGGACTGTAACTCCATTTACATTATGCAGTTTTCAATAGATTGTGTTTATACGGCACATGACACAAGAAGATAGTCACTGCATGTGCAGTTTACATTCAAGCACTCATTGAAGTTATTAACAGGTCCTGGACAGCACTTAACAATAAAGTACTAGCATTGAAAGAACAAAAGCATTCAGTATATCACCTACATGTCTAAAATACAAACTACCATGTATAAACAGGAGGCATTAATCTTCTTTTTCACCCCTTTCCATTGGATTATGATCTCGATTCGGTTTTCTTTTTTTCCACACTGTCTGTCATTATTTAGTGTGTACCTCCAGTTTTTAAAGAACCATTTTCACACATGTACCGTGTTGCTGGGGGACTCTGAGAGGGAGGGGCTACTCATTCCAGTCCTTCTTGATCTGCAGGTTCCACTCCCAGGACAAGTGGTCAGTTTTGTCATCGTCTGTGAAGTAGGACTTGATGTGATAGCAGCCTCGTACAATCATGCCTTTCGGGGCCTCCTCTATGGGGGTTAGGAACTCGTGCTCCTCTGCACGTGGCCCATAACTTCCCACCATATACACAGACTTGTCCACTGTGGGAAGCAATGAGCTGGTCAGCATATACAGACAACTCATGCATAGTGTAATAAGACTATCAACACACTGGACATCTTGAAACAAACATCTTAGAAACATCGTACCACTTTCATATGTCCTTTTTAAGACCATAGATTTTTATATGCCATCATGTCAGACTTATTCTTACCTCTCAGGCCCTTCCTATATGTCAGATGCACATATTTCAACCCTGATACAATGTCCCTGTTGACCTGTTGTAGCAGATAGGAAAATGAAATTAATTATAGCGACAATTATTAGGTTTGAACTGGACTCATACCACCATAGTCATGTTTCATATTTTGCCACGAGAAACTGCTGCGACACCAAACTGCCACCAGATGTCCTCTTAGTTAGCACTTGGTAATTCTTGCCACACACTGGATCTCTTCAGAAATAGCCTCTGGAACACTATTTCACATAATGGCTATTAAATACACACAGTAATTTAAGTACTGTGACAGTTAATAGGCCTTTAAAAGGACTTTGATTTTCCTTTAACCAGATACTTTCTCTATGTGCTCTCCCAGTCCAGTTAGTTAGGTGTAGGGTAAGAATAAAGAAAATGTTTCAGCTGTGGCTGGAATTCATCCAGAATATTGTTCTGCATCTAGTAATTTTTTACATTAATTCAAATTTTACATAAATTTTACATTAATTCAAACATTGTGGTTCAAGAGCAACAGCCCATTAGACAACATATCTACAATGCCAGCAGAGTTCCAACATAAAATCCCAAAGTTACACTGAAGGTTCAGGGTTTTTTTCAGTACAGTTTTTTTTCAGGAATTGGCTTTGCTTTTTTAAGAGAATATTATCATATTTTGTAACTTGGGAGAGTATGTGTGCATTAAATTGTACACTTTAGAGCAGACTTTTGAATAAGGACCACATTTTGGAAGAAATATGAACATTATTAATTAACATGAGAAGTTGGCTTGTGGCCAGAAAGTCAGTAAACTCAAGACTCAACAGCTGCATATATTTTCCGTGAAGCAAGATGATGCATAATGAGCCAATTTGTTTACAATAAGAAAAAAAACCAACATAATTTTACTAAATTATACACCATTACAGATCAAATGCCTGTAGTGTTCACATTTGCCTGTCTATGACCATCACTTACATAATCCAATTTCCTGATCTGTAACTTGTAATTAACATATGGCATGCACAACCTCCTCTTTGTTTCGCTAAACTTCATGCTTATGCTTATTTGTGCAAACTTGCCAAACTGCTTAGGAATTTTTAATATAACAGCAACAGCCTGACACATCTTGCTCCAGGAAGCAAATACAGAGCAGTGCCTGCAAAGACTTGATCACCAACATGATTATTATTGTAGTTGCTATAAACTTGATTTAGGCATTGTGGAGATAAATGGGTAAGCCAGTAACAGCCAGTATAGAGCATGATGCTCATGCCCTGCACGCACTCACCTTGAAGTGGATCTTCACCCTGTATTCCACCCCCTCTTTCATGGTGAAGTTCTGTTTCTTCAGAGCCTCCAGATCACCTGCAGGACAACAACCACTAACACATCACAGCCACTGTCCAAGTACTGTGCATACTCAATTGGTCATGCACATACCCACACAGCCATTAACTTCAGGAACAAAAAAGCCTTAAGAGGTTGTGATGAGAAAAGGAGATGCATTATTAGGCATTCAAAATTCTACTGTCCAACAACTATGTGATTTATGGTAAAGGGAAAGACAAATTATACTATGTAAACTATTACATTACATTAAAGAATGTGCATGTATCGTGAGCTCCAAAATATAACTATAAAGTATATAAAAAATACATTAACTTTTTATACATATGTTTTTCATTACTTCTGAGTCATCTGGGATCATTGTGAAAGCCTACTTGCCAAGAAGTAGTAAAAAAACGGTAAGTGTTATCTAATCAAATCATGCATTCAGTCTTCCTTAAGTACTTTATAATGGACACACAGAGGACATAAGGGTGGGGAGTCTGCAGCACTAACCACGCAACCACACAGCTGCCAGCCAGAACCAAAGGGAACAGGAAGTAGATAAAGATCTCAGCTAAAGCGTAGGTGAGTAATATGTGTTCTGATTATTTGTTTTGATTCACAGAAGTGACTGGACTATGTACTAAAAAACCTTCAAGAAAATGAACAGATATACTGAGATTAACTATACATTTCATATTTAAATGGTTGTTTCTCACCTTTAATGTAGTGGGTATCCATACTGAGAATATTTTATTTTGTTCTAATAACTAGCAATACAAGCTAATAGTGGTTTTGTAAATTGCTGTAGGCTAACCCTCAAACAGAGTTCAAAATGCACCGATCTACCTTTCCTTCTCTTTATGGAATATAGCAGACTGAATTTTCAAATCAACATGATTCATGCTTTAAAAATATTTTTTATGATTAAAGCCTAGTTTACATCAAGCTGATGACTCCTAATTAATGGAATCTCAGTTTGCCAGTTTATCAAAACCTGTGCATATTTACTGGTTGTCAGGGTGGACATTTTTATTCTGCCTGTGGGTCCTGATGAGTCCTTCCTTTAGGCAACATATTGTAATAAATTTCAGGTTAATAAAAACAAAGCTAAGTCAAATTAATAGATCAGTGGGGCAAATGCTTCACTAAAGCCCTGTTGTGTGTTAGGACAGCTGCCTCAACAGGCTTCCTTTTCATATTACCAGGAAAATGAAACCTGTTAGGCAAGGTCTCAGCATTCCTTTCCTTCTAGTGAGCAGCTTTCAGTTCCAGAATATGACATTTATACGTATAAACTACCCATGCACCCATATATAGAGACTGAAAGCAAGAGGCTCAACCAGTTAGTCTTGAGTAGCAGTGACTTGGCATTTCTCAGTTGTTTGTTCATTCTCAGTTTAGCCGATGTAAACAGAGCTCCTTCCTCTCCTAAGTGCCTGTCTCTTTATGCTATATAAAGCCACACTAAATTATTTTCTAAAATGGCTTGCTCACTGGTTACACAACTAATAAAATGTGATGTATCCACTTCCTCAGGTTCCATCAGCTCATTTGGGAAAAGGACAATGGGCTATTTTTTAGAATTAGTGCAAGTCATCATTATGATGCAATCCCATCCCTCTCTGAAGCAAGAAAAATTAAATGGTAGTTCCAACAACATTCTGGGAAGCATGCTACAAAACCACTTGCACTTGAATGCACTTAAACTTCATGCCTTAAAAGCGAATACAGTCAAGGTTCACAAAATATAAGAACCCTGCCTCAATTGTACATACAAAACAGCACGTTTCCGTGCTGTGCTGAAGACAAACAGCTGTCTGTTCACCTTTTTTGACCAACCAACCTCGGGTATTTTTCCAACATACACATGCACTACAAGATGGCTGACTTTTGACCAGCCTTTAGAATGAAATATACCTTTGAAATGAAATACAGATATGCAGGAACAAGAGAAGAAGCCTGTGAGCTTGAAAAATTGTAATATTTCACTGTCAGGCAGTAGTGGATCTGGGGCTACATTCAGTGTTTTTCGTGTATCGTGGAGCTATTCATCAGAATGATAAATGGACTGGAAATGTAAAGAGCCCAGAAGAACAAGATATAGAAAACATTTCTATCAGTGAAACATTTTAAATATACTGCAAGCCATATTCTTGAACAATATTCCTTAAGGACATTAGCAATAAAAAATTTATATCTATATTTATGTTGAAAAATGAAAACACCTCACTATTTTAATAGGCAAGCATTTTACAGCTTGTCATGAAATTAATGAGCTTGTATATACTGTATTTTATGACCCTAAGTGGGCAAAATCTGTTCTTAATATGGAATTATTCAGACGGATAGATTTTCCCAGCAACTGTGCCATTGCTTAATAATTATGCATGTGAACTGTACTTATAAAAATGCATATACAAATAAAACATATACATATACAAATATTAATGTAAGTGATCTGACAACCATTCCATTGTATACCCCTCATATCACACTACAATTCATTATGAATTGCATTAATCCTGGAGCAATAAAAAGGTCCCAACCAAATGGGCCATACATACATTCATATATATGTATATGTGTCATGACATGTACATGTATATGTGCATATACACCTATGTATATACTAAACTCTATGCCCTGGCAAATGACATAATCACACACCTTCTGAAACTTTCTTCATTTTCCATTTTTTGTTTGGTTCAGTTTCTAATGTTCAATGGATGAAGTGGAAAACTAACTACAGAAACTGCTCTATATCTGAGAGGTCTACCTGAAATATCAAGCTATACCACAAATGCACATTGATACACATTCCAATGCATGTTTAAATATTTCAGAAGGGATAACAGTACTCTTGAGAATATGCACCTGACCCCAATTGCTCTGACAAAAATGCAGTTTTATAAGACAAACTTAAGTTTAATTTTCAACTGAATGAATATAGATATCTTCTAACAAATAAACAATGTTAATGACTGGTGTTTAAGATACATGGCATCCTTTACATTAGTGAACTCTTGAATTTTGATATAATTCAAATTAATCTCAGTGAAATAACTCTTGCTGCCATATGATATGGAGTTCATAGAAAAGGGAACAGAATTTCACAATTTCAATTTTCAAACTATGCTGTGTATTTTCCAGTAAAGGGTAACTTGGTTTCTGTTCACAAGAAACCACAAACCAGCTTGTCTAACTTTGGGAGAGGAAGGTATAGTACTGCAGAGTAGGGTCGGACCTCTTTTAATATTGGAAGTGACAGGAACTGCGGAGATCATTCAATTGCCTAGCAACCAAGGGACCTTTTGCTCTAGCATCACCATTCACAAGGTAGAAGCTGCATTTCATAAGACAGAGGACAAGGCAGGGAAAACACTACACTACTGCTGAGGTACAGTAACATAACTGCTTCGTATCTCCTTTTCTAGATTATGAAGTAGTGAACCACAGGTAAAAATGTACTTTTTTTTAGTCCCTGCCTTTGTATGCTATCATACCATATCATCTGAATTGAAACCAAAGCATTGCTTCATTACATTTCAGAATGGCCTGACATACAGCTTTGATCAGCTTTAGTAGAGTCCACTAAATAATGGGGACATACCCAATATCAAACAAGGAATCTTCCAGATTTATTTAGCATTTAAATTCATAATACATGCAGCCATCAAGTCTCTCATATTTGCTTTGTAAATGTGTGGCGAGACTCTTGCGATTAATAAGCTCTATGGAAGAAACCTCTCCTGAGCCCCGAGTCACTCTGAGAATGGCACTAATATGTCCTGCCTTTCTGTGGTATGACCCCCTATAAATAATGTGCATTTAGGGCCCCGGGGGACAGTGTAACAGAAAAAAAGTACAACCAAAGATATGAGTCAAGATGGCTCTGCCAAATATTGTCTGATTTAAAAAACCCTAGCAAAGAGTGTAGAATATCTTCACCAAAAAGAGTTTCTAGAAAAAAATGCCTTCTGACTCTTAGGTTGGACAGTGTTGAACATAAGAAATGTGAAATTCTTTCAGGTTGTGCTGTGCCTTTTCTTGGATCATTAGAACAAAAACCAAAAAAGTCAACAGGTATTTAGGAGTCCAAGCATGGAACACTTACCTGTAAGATCCATTGTGATGGGTCCAGGAGCCTGATCACACACAAGAGTCAGTCGTGTCACCTGAACATTAGGGACAGAGGGATCTGCAACAAAGCACAGAGTATGACTGCCGAACTGACAGGCTACTGAGGCGCTCTCAGTGCAGGTGTTTTGTACCTTGTATGATTGTACAGTGGATAGACTGGTGAATGCTGTTGCTCTTATAATACAGTATGTCTGTACAATATTGTTCATGAAACAAAGCACTCAGGCTGAATTTAAACAGATGATCAAAGTCCACTACCTACTGAGATTTGAGCCATGTGATCTTCGACAAATAGAAGGAGACCGACTGTAAGTATTGCATTCCCATAACAGCGCAGCCACTATGCCAGTGCTGAGACAGACCATCATTACAAAGTCTCCATTGTTGCTCCATAATTCATGATGAAATGTGTTCATAAGGAATAGGTGAAACATACTGAATATTCATCAATTCATTGAACCCCCTAAAAAGCTACCAATTGTTTGTATTGCATGCACATGCAGTATTCCATAGTGTGAATTACAACAAGACAAAGCTTGCACAACGATGTTTTACATTTGGGATTAATCAATTTGGCTCAATTGGAAACACAGATCTTACCATTTTCAGATAGGCCTTACTATTACATGCTATTAGATGCTGCACTCCGTCTTTATTCCCTATACATCACTTATGTTTGAATAAGAGAAAAAAAGAATGTGAAGGAACTCTTCAAAACGATCCATGCTTCAAATAGGTATCACATCAAAAGAAATTGAAACTGTGCAATGCTCTTCTTAGTGCAATATCTTGCTTACAGTTCAATTATTTTAGAGCAGGCAGAGCATTTGACACCACTGACACTGCACTGTCATGCTATTTTCTCCTTGTATGACTGAGGCTATTGCACCCCTCCCGCTTTGCTGAAGACAGAGGGAAACTGACAGATCAGTTCTCATTATGCAGTTATTAAATAATCAATACCCATGATAACACTAGGGCAAACTGGTATTCAAGTACATATTCATACCTTTAATTCACCCACTATTTGGTTCAAACATAGGGTGAAGTCATTGCCCTGGGTTCATGTAAATAAATCAATGTATATTTGGTTGCTGATTTAAGGGGTGTTGTTGCTAGAACAACCACAACAAAAACAACAACAGTAGTAGTAGCAGCAGCAGCAGTAGTAGTAGTAATAATAATATTAATGTTTTCACCAAAACACCATTATTCAAATACATCAACCAAATACAATGTGATTTATGAACCCTCAAACAAAGGCTGAGACTCTCGCTCAGACAATTTAGTGCACCTGGGTTAATTGGAGAAACATCAAGAAGCACCTGGGTTAATTGCAGAATAACAGTAGTATAGCTGGAAAAATACAGTATCTATCATATTAATCTAAACCCTAGCTACAGGTTGCAGTTGGAAGAAATTACCAGTGTGCATCAGAAGTTATTAGTTTTCATGTCAAATAAAATGAATTCACATATTTTATGGTTTTATTTTACAGTGCTCATTGTAGTGCATTATGTCAATTACATCTTCCCACAAGCTCACTACAGTGCCCGAGGTTTTTGGGGTGTTGTAAATATGCAAAAAAGTTGGTTTCTTGGTCTGAGGTGGAGAAAATTAATCAGATCTATCGTGCTGATAGCAATCAGTCAAATATTTTCCCTGCAATTTACAGTGCTAAAGCATGGCACGAATGTGATGTCTTGTAATTGGTCCTGCTGAATATTGCAGATCTCCAGAGTTAAATATGGCCATAGTAACTTAGAATGGGCTGGCTAAAATCCATTCAACAGACCAATTTAATAGCCTGCACAAAGAGTCAGCACTTTTAACTGTATCCCATAGTTATGTGACACAATGATGAACTGCAGTTCATACAGAAATAGAAATGTATATTCTGTAACTACCCTTGAATTTTTCAAATAACATTTTTATTGTTTTTAATTTATTGTTTTTACTCTTTTACTGTTATTTTATTGTTTTACTGTTCCCTTAAATTTTCAGTGAGGCCCTCAGCTCTGTAGCTGGCTGCTTCATACAACTTCCCTCTGGATAAGGGATTGACCAATCATAAAGCTTCCATCCAGTGACAAAAGAGAGACCTACTGTATCTGCACTTTCAGGACTATCAGTGGATTTTTTCCTGACTCAGTTTTCTATGATGACCTTGGCAAACAGTGAATGTATGGGCTACAGTCTCTGTGCCATAAAACATACTGCAAAGGTGCTGAAACAATCTAGACTTCAGTTCCCACCAGAACCTCTGTAAAAGGCAAAATATTCTGTAGAGCACTGTTTACTGAACACTCCCCAGTACCACATCATCAGATAAGAGCCTGTGCATATTGATTGGCCCACTGTATCCTTTGTGTACTCTAAGCCTACTGACAATGCTCAGGAATTCTTATCAGTGGAGATGAGATACGAGCAAGGAAGCCCAGGAAAGGCATACGGAGAACAGCTTTTGTCAGGATGTCCCAACAGTGGGCATGACAACCCACCAGCCACAACAGGTCCGGACCCCAGCAGAGCTTGCTTGTACTTGTTCAGGCTCTCATCATCCTTGTCCAAGTTCTGAATCTCTTCCAAAGACTTCTGTGCTGGTGGCTGGTAATTCAGATCAGAGTCATCCTCTTCATGCACTTGCTTCTCTGCCTCCTTATCGCCCATGATGTCTACAAAGAAGAGAGGGACAAAATGTCACCTCTGGCTGAATATTATGACATTGAACGCTGTGCCCACACTGATGCCAATACATTTTACTGTAACAAAACCTCTGTGATTCCCAGGATACAAACATGAGTCTGTATTCCTTTCCCATGGACACATGACTTCATGATCTTCAATGGGCCTATTTCTTGCACAGCAGTTCACCTGACATTAAGCAGACAGACCCTGTTCCCTCTGCAAACCATGGGTCCTGGGAACTTCACATTTAAGCAGATTTAGGAGCAGAAATACCCCTTTTCATACTGACAACAGCAAATAAATATTTCCATTGAATTCATTTTTTTATTCATACAATGCACCTGCATATAACCCACAGCCACTAAAATAGGAATGTTTTCATTAAAAAATTGTGTTAAAGCCTGTTAGTTGTAATTACGTCTAAAGACAATTCAGCATCTTCAGATTAGTGTGGACAAAAAGCTGTCCTAATTAGCAAATTCCATTCAGAAGTTGTAAATTGTCATAGCTGTCACATTTTGTCAGGAAAACTGTCAACCTACTATACTCAACCAGAAGCACACATGTTTCCATGAAAGGCTATTTTCCAGAGCCTATAGATTGTTAAAGGGAAGTACTACATTTGTTTTGATAGCACAGCCAGACACAGCCATCTCATTTCATCAATTACTCTAACAGGAGTTCTCCACGAAGAGAGTGTGTCTAATCACACCCAACACTAATCTGAAGGTGCCAATGGACTGTGAGACATTAAACAATGACATCATTCCTTATCTCTGTCTAGACAGGGACATTTTAATGCCCTGTGTCAATGATGGATATCCATGGTTACAGCAATGAGGTGAATGGACATGAGTGCAAGCCACTGTGGTAATCCACTTACATTCTGTTTGCAATGACTTGGTGTTATTTACAACCTTCACCACATGGTGAGACCACACAATCATCATCTAGAAGGACCATGCTTACAGTTCATAATAATACTTCCCTATCGAAAAAGACATCCACTACAATCAAAAAAAGAGCCACACAGAATTAAAAGAGCTTTGATCAATGCTTTCTTACAGCCACAATCTAAAACGTTAAGGACAAAAGACATCCTCTGCCTTTAGGCTGAATAGTACACCCAACCACTGCACTAATACCCTGGGAAAAGATATAATCAAAGATCAGTTATTATGTCTATAGCCCACTATAATTTAAAATCAGTATTTTGATAGCTAGCATGCTAACAAGGCACGGTTTTGCCATAACTGACCAAAGCCACAGGAAAAAATGACCTGATTCTTGACTCTTTAGTCACTGCATTGCTACATATGACTGAATAATTGATAATACAATTACTGATATGACTGATATACTCTTGGTTTCTTGTGTCATGTTCAAGTTTAGCCTAAAATAAACAATGCGATTATTATTTGTTAGTCAGAATTATATAGCACATATAATTAGTTCAGCAACATAACTTTCCCTCGGAAAATAAATATTTACTACTGCAGGAAGAGACTAATATTATATAATGACACAGCTGAATTGTCCTTGACCAACAGCATTTAAACCAAAATTCCACTGCAGGAGCACATTTTTCAAAAGATGGCTGCATTCTAGCATCAAACATGGTGTTGCTTCATACAGGTTGCTTAAAAAACAAAATGTGTACATCTTCTATTTTAGCAACACAAGTAGCTAGCTACTTGCTAATCTGTACGTCTGGTTGCTAGTGTTCAACAGTAGCTAGTATATATGCCAAGGTAACAACTAGGTAGATATATATCTGTACCTATCTATCCAACCATATATCCATATATCTATCTATCTAAGTGTGTCTAAAGTTTTGCTTAGCTACAGTGCTGGTTAGTCTCTTCAACAGTTTCCCATTTATTGAAATGTACAAAATAACATGTACAGCGCAACAGGGAGGTAACTTATCAGACCTGTATACAGTAGCTATTTTATCTTATTACCTATCAGACTAAGGACTCCTGCATTTTGCAGCACACTATGAAGCCATTAGTGACAGAAAAGTTTATTTTATTTCACAGTACAACGTGCAACATCAGTTAAAGACGTTTGTTTTGAAAACAGACAAATCTATCTGGTGGGGCAGGTCTCAAATGTTAGAAACATGTGGCTGCCTTGCAGTATAGAAACCTAAAGGTATGGCTGACTTGCATACTTGCAAGAAACATGGCTGGCTTGCTATCAACCGAGCTATTTGGCTGGGTAGGTATCGTATTGTACAATACCACCACATTTGCCATGTAAGTACCAGTACCACACCCCCTTTCTGTTTAGCTCTTCTTGGACCCTAACCTTAACCATAACCCTCAAGTTATGTTACCATTAAACCAGATTACAAGAAAACGTTACAACAGGATAAAGATAATCTGTATCTATGCAATGGCGTATTTGGTGAGACTCCTGCTAGGTACATGTACATTTCTGGGATTAGCTACAGGTCTGCGCTATTTAAAAAAACAGTATATAGCCATACTGCTATATTAGCTACAGGTCACCATGGCTAATGAAGACAGTGAGTTGTATCCTTTTTTATTTATTGTACAATAAAATAGTTGATAATTAATAAGATGATTGATTTGTTCTATGTCACATGTCATGTTGATACAAAATGATCCATCCTGTGATTTCCTCACAGATCTGCTCATCCTGTGATTTCCTCACAGATCTGCTGAAATGGATAGCTTTATCACCATCTTAAACTGAAAGGTTTATCATGTTGATTGAAACAGAAAGTTTTAGCACTGGGAATGAACCTGAAAGGTTCAGCAATCTTGAGAAGCAGAGAGCCACGTGGGCCTTAGATGACCAACACCTGCTGTCCAAGAGCTCTGTCTCATCTTACCTCAGCTTCAGATCATCTCACAGACCTCACACTTTGGGGATTCCGAGAACCAGGCCAACCTATGATTAACACTCCTGCAATATTCATGGCTCTTCCCCGGCACCAACTGCCCTCAATTCCCCGAGCTTTTCCCATCCCAGTCTTGACATCTCCACTTAACTACAAAGCACAGGCTGAGACGACGCAGAGAAGAACATGTGAATGCACACCTAAGCACCTGTTCCTCTCCCATATTGCATTTTTACATCTCTCTCCTTCCCATGACACAGATTCAGCAGCAGCAGGCACTTTACTGCAACAGAGAAGATGGTGCACAGCAGGGAGCTTCTCACAGACTGTGCCACACTGCTGAACCCGTAACTACAGAAACATGAGTATCTGCAGAATCATAGCCCAGTCAAACAAGATTCAAAGATATGTAATTACAATGCTCTCAAAGACAACATGCACTACCACAGGTGCCAAGAAGGAAGGTCTTGTCACTGATTTGAACGAGGCCAGTATCAGTTGTGTTAACTGCATATTTGTAGAATAGCTATATGTATGAAAACAGTGAGAGAAATTTAATTCTTCATTTGCATGTTACATGACAAACTGACATTATGCTGCAAGAGCTTCAATTTAACAGTGCAGCACCGGAAGAAATACAATAATACAATTTACAGGCATACTATTTAGCTGATTTTACACAACATTTCAAAGCCCATACCTTTAAATATTTAAAAAAATATACAAATCACTATCAGTTACTGATTTATATGGGTTATGGGGTTCTCACCTTTGTAGCAAACTGTTAGCCAAAGCAGCTCAAGAATTTGGCCACCAAACTCGCAAACATCCATGCCTAACATTGTGTTGTTCCTATCCAAACAGTTTCAGCCACTCCAAGAAACGGAGAAGGAAAAAAGAGCACTCCCAAAGGGGAAGAAAAAACTTATGCTGTGATGAAAAATGGTACTTTCCGAGAAGAAACCATATAATTGTTCAAAGGGATCAGTCATACATCACTGTTCATCCCATAAACCTGAAGACAGAGAATCCTGGGTGGTGGTGGCTGCAATGGTGGGGGGGAGAAGAGAGGGAAGCCACAGTAAATGAACTAATGATCTGCTGATAATCCACGCCGGGCAAGCGCTACACGCCAAAGCTGCCGCTGCTGCAGTGAGAGGCAGTAATGTGAAAATTGTATTCCTGTCTGCAGATGCTATTGATTTCCAAGCAAAAGGAGCGAACCCTGTGCCTCAGCCACGCACTGCTTGCAGCTCCATCATTCATTAGCCTGGAAACTGCGATGATCTCATCCCCTTTTTCCTCTCTCCTCTCTCTCCCTCTCGCTCTGATTCTCACTCACTCTCTCTCAGGCAGCAGCAGCATGCTGTAGAATACAAAAAAGGAGCTTCCCTTCTGACTGCAGGTGCATCACGTCATCCCTCCCTCCTTTTGTCAGGGGATCCTCCCTTTGCCAAAGTGTCTGTGATCAGAGGGGCTACCTCTTATTTCCTGCTCAGGCAGAATGCGACTCCTCCCTCTCTGATGAGAGACCCTACAGCCTCTGAATGGTGTACACTGATCCAGGATTAGTTCTGCCTCACAGTTCCACATATTGCCATGAAATTATGTGATATCCTGGATTATTTCAAAAAACTCTAAAACATAATAAAAATATTAATTCTGGTTAAACAGTTCAAATAGCTCAAGTGAATGTGATGTTTTATTGGTGTTTATTTTGTGAACATAGACAGCTAGTCAATGATACCACATCTTTCACGGGTTTTTAGAAAGCTAGCAGTACCATTTGTTACCAAAACAGGATGCGTATTAAAACAATTCATCAGAGAAGAAAGTCTAAGCAACACTACTGAAACGAACACCCTAGCCTTTATAGTAGTCATACTACCTACAAAAAGCTTTTGGTGGGTGGGGGGAGGGGGGGGGGGGGGGGGGGGGGGTGGGGGTGTTGGGGGGGGGGGGGGGGGGGGGGGGGGGGCTGGGGAATATGCTTGGAGTACTGGAAAAGGCCAGTCACTGCAATGTCCACTTTCTGTACCTGCACATTGAGCTGTGTGCACTGGTCATTCAAAGAAGTTCAGGACAAATGCTTCATGGACTTGATGAGAAACTAGCACAACTGAACATTCTGAATGGCAGGAAGTACAACCACTGAGGGCTTCAAATTAATGAATAATAATGTGACAATATCTTTTTACAATAATTTTGTGCTGCTGTGATGTAAATACAGGGTGCCTTTTCTGAATCAAGTGAACATGTATAGCTTAGCTCAGTTTTTCCACTTAAATTGTTCATTCTGAATATTGATAGTAAAACATTGTAATTATGAAGAATGCAGATCTGCAGTAAAATAGATCTCAAAGGGTGAAAAGGATCCCTTATGTTTAACATGTTATGATGGCATCTACGCTAATAATATTAAACACTGTGTATGTTTGTGTAGACCACTGTGTATAATGTAATAGACCATGAACCTCTACCGGCTTCCTATGCTTTTTGGCTCCAAGAGGCTCTTGGACAGATGTGTGATTTATTACAGCTATTATAATGTGGGCACAATATCAATTATGATAAATTCTTTGGTTCTAAATTACGTATGTTTGTGACCATGGCATTAAACGCTATGAGTGACTAATGCATGTCTTTTATGAGCACAATATACTATTTATACATATTTTATATATATACACACACACACATATACACTGATGAGCCAAAACATTATGACCACCTGCCTAATATGCTGTTGGTCCTCCGTTGCGAGGTGGAGCCGCCGTGGATCGGACTTGGCGGTCCAGCACATACCACAGATGCTCAATTGGATTGAGATCTGGAGAATTTGGAGGCCAGGGCAACACCTTGAACACTTCATATGTTCCTCAAGCTATTCCCGCACAATGTGTGCAGTGTGGGAGGGCGCATTATCCTGCTGAAAGAGGCCACTGCCATCAGGGAATACCATGAAGGGGTGTACCTGGTCTGCAACGATGTTTAGGTAGGTGGCACGTGTCAAATTGACATCCACATGAATGGCCGGACCCAGGGCTTCCCAGCAGAACATTGCCCAGAGCATCACATTCCCTCCACCGGCTTGTCGTCTTCCCACAGTGCATCCTGGTGCCATCAGTTCCCCAGGTAAATGGCGCACATGTACATGGCCATCCACATGATCTAAAAGAAAACAGGACTCGTCGGACCAGGCGACCTTCTTCCACTGCTCCGAGGTCCAGTTATGATGCTTGCGTGCCCATTGTAGGCGCATTCGACGGTGGACAGGGGTCATCATGGGCACTCTGACCGGTCTGTGGCTACGCAGGCCCCTACGCAGCAGGGTGTGATGCACTGTGTGTTGTGACACATTCCTACCATAGTGGTTAAGGAGCAGGACTCGTAACCGAAAGGTTGCCAGTTCAATCCCCGCTGGGACACTGCTGCTGTACCCTTGGGCAAGGTACTTAACCCACAATTGCCTCAGTAAATATCTGGCTGTATAAATGGATAACATTGTAATGAACTGTAACCTATGTAAGTCGCTTTGGATAAAAGCGTCTGCCAAATGAATAAATGTAAATGTAAATAACCATCATTAAAAATTTCTGTGACTTGTGCCACAGTAGACCTTCTGTGGGTTCGGACCAGACGGGATAGCTTCATTGCCCTTGCGCATTGATGAGCCTTGGGTGTCCAACACCCTGTCTCCAGTTTGTGGTTTGTCCCTCCTCGGACCACTGTCGGTAGGTACTCACCACTGCTGACCGGGAGCACCCCACAAGCCTTGCCGTTTCAGAGATGCTCTGACCCAGTCGTCTGGCCATAACAATTTGGCCCTTGTCAAAGTCGCTCAGGTCTTTACTCCTGCCCATTTCTCCTGCATCCAACACGTTGACTACGAGAACTGATTGTTCGCTTACCATCTTACCTACCCAGATCTTGACATGTGCCCTTGTTTGGAGATGATCAACATTTCTACACAGCGCCATTACCCCTCCCTTTTATCTCATCACAGATTTTTCCATTAACAAATACTATGGCTGGAGAAGGTGATACAGCATAGTGGAAGAGTTCTGTAAAACGGCTGGGCCAGATTAATAATAGATTTTAAAGTCTTAAATGTCTGTCTGAGTTATTCTGTTGAATATTTGTGAAGGGCACACTCCAGTATTTCCATATTAAATTTATGTTTCAACATAAAAATGTTTAAAAAAAAAATACAAAATACAAAATGTGATGAACTGGGAAGCAACTTCAATTGGGAAGATTCATCCCCAACTTCTCTTTAAGAATATTCATTAGGTTCCGGCTTCCATTTAAGTAACAACTCTGGAAAGTGAGACAATTATGGGCAGGATGATTGCAATGAGGTTGCAGATACCAATGTCTTGGGTTATACGAAGTGGCTGATGTGTTTGAATTCAGAAATCAGTTTTGATGCAGGGTGAGATCACCGGGATTGAGCTTCACATCTCTTCCCTCAGTATAATAAATATGGGAGGGTAAGACTTGATAAACCCCAAAATGGCTGAAACCATGATCTGCTTTCCTGGACTGCAGGATCTGAACTGGATCTCTTTTGGTTTGTAGCACATGGCAACTCCACCCGCTGTGAGATTTCTTTCCAACTTTCCTACCAGGGCTATACAAAGGAAGGAAAAGTGTCTGGTTGCAGCATGTGACTGTAGGTTCTCTCTTAAGATCATACAACAGGCGTTAAGCCATTGGCTGTTGCATGAATGACTTGGGTTATTGTTGTCATTGTGTTTCAAACCAAATGAAGATCACTGACTCCAGCCTTAACCTTAATCTTAAATGGATTTTGTTTTGCCCTCTCCACATGATCTTGTGGTTTGAACACTGAGATAACTGGCTAATGACAAGAAAACTGAGCATGCAACAGCCTGTAGTGTGAAGATCTAAAACATGAGATTAATATTTGTCTTAATATCTCGTACCTGCATGCAGACATTCATGAAAGGGGGAACTTCTGGAAGACCTTGAGAGGGAGGTGCATGTTTCAACACATCTGTTCAGTGAAGCTTCCACAAAATGAAACACTTAACGGAGAGGGATCAATAAAATTAAAGAGTGTTTCTGGCTTACCTATGCCATGATCAAAGGTGCTGCTGAGATGCCAAATTCCTTCTTACAGCAACATTTCTACAGCCCCCTTTTTCATATACTCCAGAAATGTCCATCTTGCTCATATGCATCCATATATTTCATTTTTGGATTAACAATAGGACAATTAAAATCTATTGGCAGTTTGAACACCAAACACCACAAAATCTAATCTAAGCATGGGAATTTTAAACTAAATTGGTTTACTGAATACATTTTGTAGCTCAGATGATTTCCTTGAAATGGTTAAATGTATAACTATGTCATATATAAGACCCCAAGTAAAATTATCATACAGCCTTGTAGTCTTGTACAGCCATACGATCCCTATTTTATGCTTATATATTATAATAGGTATCATAAATTATACATTGTTCATAGAGCATTTTGGAATCAATGTCATAGAAACCCAGCAAAAACTCAAGGTCAGTCACAACTGTGTGTTACAGAGTGCACTTCTGCCTGTGTAGAAACTATTTGGGAAAGCTGTATTGTGCAGGAGGCAATTTAGTAAATTTTATACAGTCAGGTAATCTCTCTGTAGAGTGGAGAAGCTCATCCATCTACCCAAAATAATTCAATACTGAAATGTCATATTTCTATTTTCTTTTAATGAAGACATGCACCAGTTACTTTCATGTGCTTCCATGTTTTCATCTGAACAAAAAAATGCCTCTCTCCCTCTATGCCTGGGGCCGCAATGCTGGATGACACGCTGGCATTTAAATACAGACACAAGCACATACTCAGGTTTCTCATGTTCATCAAAGTAAAGGTTAATAAATTCAACCCTCAGATTGGAATGCTGAATAAAAATGAATTTAAAAATAAAAATGTCAAATGAACTTGCTTCTGTGACATCTCAAAAGTAAGTAAGTAATCCATACTACATCAGTGTGAAAGGAATGGCTTGCAAAAAACGGTCAAGCATCTGCACAACTATTGTGTGATGGTCAAGCATCTACACAACTATTTTGATGATATTGCATGGCGGATGCTTTCGTGTGCATATTTGTGTGCATATTTCGCATACAACATATAACACATAACTTCTGAATAATTAATTGGCAAATTGACATCATTACAGCACAACTGCCCTCCTCTGGTTACTGTCATCACTATGATTTCTGTTTTAAAAAAAAAACAAAACAGTATTTCAGTCTGCAGAGTTTCCATATTGCTTCTGTATTAAATGTCTATTTTTCCCCAAACAGCTTATTTATCAGGGAAACAAAAAATAAATATGTGAAATTATAATGCAAAAAGGCAAAAGTTATTCGAGTACACTGACCTACACAACCATCCATGTTTCCTGTAACTTGAGCTTTCTTTTGTCCCAGATAATGTTTCACCAAATGAAGGAAGTAAATGGAAATACACATTGCCACGCTTAACAATTATTAGTTCCTCACTTTAAGGTGGTGAACGACCTGATTCAAAAATACAGATAACCGTAAACATAAAGGCGATTATATAGCATTCTGACTCGTGCTTATCAATCGTCATCAAAGAACTGAATCTGAGGCAAGATAAACTTTCTATAAGATCATCTCCAGACAAGGACGCAAAATGTAAGATACACATGCATCAGAGCGCACCGCCGCGTCCCAACTCTTTATAATGGAAACATTGCTTTATGTGCAAAAGTGGATTAGATAGAAATATTGAAGGTTGTTTGTTGTAACGAAACAGAGTATAATGAGGATATAGCAGTTAAAGGTATGCAGTCAAACTCATTATACACTACAACTGCAAAGGGAACAAGAAAATAAACTCGTCTCCATGCGTCCAAAACATCTACATCTCGTTTTCGGTCTCTCAACTTGATAATTATCATTATAACGTTTGTGTTAACGCTGTATTAATCATTTCGTTTTGAGTTAAACTCGTTAAAGTTATCCAAAAAAGTTAACGCTCCTGCCTGGACCTGTTTTACTTCGCGCTTTTTCTGTTTCATTCATGCATGCTTTTATATCATGACTTCTGAATCGCAAAAACTTTTTTTTTTTTAATTTTGTTACTTAAGTCAGTCAATCACATGTTGAGATCTCTTGCAAACACTGTACATCACACAAATGATTATTCAAGGGAATCCTACCTCTCAGCTTGCAAGCACAATCTGTATCCAAAGCTCTTAATCAACGCAGCAAACAACGACATAAATTTCAGGAACTAGAGAAAGCCAATCAGAAACACAGAGATGCAGGTCTAGTCAAGTGCCATTTCCACACCATATGTAAATGCACCATTTTGTAAATGCAAAATTCTCGCTACATTGGAAGTCATTTTATCGATATCACCATTGGATTTTGGATTGTTGTTTTTCTTGCCTGAGATATGCGGTGACCGATCTACTTTTTTTTTTTTTTTGGTTCAATGTATTGACTAGAATGATGTAAAAGTTCAAATGATAAATACCCTACACGTGTTTGGCATTTGTCATAAGTTTCTGTGAGTTGTATTGTTCAGAAAACATAATATGATAATTTTATTCGGAACATATTTTTGTTGATAAACTGACGGATGGCGTTATTTTTATTTATGTATTTTCAACTATTCAGATTTAATTAGAAATCATTTCCTACATTCAGAGCTACTGAAATGGTGCCAAATTCACTTCCGGGTACTTTTAAGTAGCGTTTTGCAGTTTGAAATTAGTCAGACACGATTGCATGACAAAAGCTTTATGATTTAAGTTTGTTTATCATGCTGCCACCTAGTGGAACTTAGTGGAGCAAGAGAAGGGTGTAACCTGCCAACATGTGATAAAATACTAAAACGCTGTCGAATACTTTAGATGTAAAATATTCAAATACTGTCTTTCCATAATTTGTGGCATTACTGATCAGTGGGAGATCAGTGTTAGTTATTATTGATGCAGCGAATGTTCTCTAATTTGTTAGTCGCTCTGGGTGATCGTGTCTGCAAAATGACTAATGTAAATTTAGTTTGCAAAAAGTGTTACTTTTTGTCTTTGCTAAAAGTAATTCTTGAAAGTGATAAACAAAGTGCTTGATACTTACACCATAAATAAAATACCACGATATAGCTGTGTCCGTTCTTGCTTTAGTATGAGTGGCCTACTTTCACCATATCTTTGAAAAGGCTACTAAATCTAAATCCTCATAATCCCACTAGCAATGTAAATTTGCATCATCCTCACCATTCCACAAAGCAGTCTATCACTTAACCACACCTGCTGAAGAATCTGCCTGTTCCTCCATGGCTGTTCTTCAGACCTTCTGATACTACAGAGACAAAACACTGACCACTTAACTGCCCCCTTCTCTGGGTACACCTCACACTGTTAATTTATCAAGAGAGAGGTGCGATTTCACATTACAGTTGCCATTGCAAATTAACGTATCTAGGTCTATTTGGTGTTATGATATAGTACGATTCTACATGACAGGCCCGTGTTTAACAGAGTAGATAGGTCAGGCTAGATTTTGTGGGTACTGTTCAGTAATATAATGTAATATATAATATAATGTGTTAGAAAGTACGCATTGGACGGTTAAGTTAAAGACTGAAAAATGGTATGGTAAAGGCCAATATAAGTATGGTACCACAAGGGACTAAGATTATGTATAGGAGCTTTTTTTTTTTTTTTGTGGGTGAAAACACCAATAAAAAGAGTAAAAAATAATAATAAAAACAAAAAAAGAAGGTGAGAGGAAAGGACATGGCTCAGAAATCTGTACTTGCACGTATCTCCTATATGTGTCACTGAATATGTTCAATTCCTTTCGGCACGTGAGGGTATTGTAAGACTAAAATTATAGAACAGAAATATCAACAGCATGTTTTTATACATACGTCAGCAATATGCGCTGATATTGCGAACTATCGTGTTTAAAGCAGCCTGTCACTCAGGACAACACTTTGCTCAGTTGAGACTGTAAGTACAGAATCCAATCAAACTTCCTCAATAGTCAGTCATGGTTGAACCGTATTTCAGCGTAACTCCGCAGTGGGGCGGTAAAAGCGCCACTTCGTCTGAAGAAACGGTTACATACAATTGTTAATAATCAGTCAGTTCCAACTTGGGAGAGGAGTACACGCGCACAGTGGAGCTGCACAGTAAGCATGACAATAAACACGTTAAATCAAGGGGGTAGCTATAAAGTACAGATGCCGTGCCTAACAAAGGTAGGTAGCTCATCGATATTTTTCTGCTTTTCCGCTTACTGTCTTCTGAAAGATTATTTAATGTCCATGTTATTTAGATGGTAGTTGACAACTGTGCATCACTGAGACACGTTTAACTATCGTACTAGTTTAATTTAGGTTAATTATTTTACCTTAGAATAAAGAGGCGTGCATTTAATATTTTAGGTTTCGAGGCTGTGTACGATCTCATTATTTGAGCCTCTGTTTTTGACTAATATGATGCAGTTATACTGCGCTTTAAACTATACCCTAATATAAGCTGTTCTCTTAGTGTATTTTTGCCTGTTTTTATTATGGGTGTTTAAAAGTTTTTTTTTTTGGTTATTATAATTCACAAATACTTTATGTAAACCAATATTTACTTTGTGTTTCTTGATAGTTGAAACAACTTTGGAAGCATGCATATAAAACACAAAAAGATCGTTTTCCAAAGGGTGGGGAAGCAATCAGGAAGAGGGGGAATTCTAGGAGTAATAATGACGGGGTATTTACAATCACCGCTTTTCACAGCACTGGCTGCACCGGGCTGTTCATAAATACGCCACAGAAACAAATCAGAGCAACTGATGTTGTGGCTTTGGTTGAGAGCTTGAGGTGGACAATATGTAAAAACCTTTTTTTTTTTACCCAGATGGAGCGAGTTATTGTGGCTATGCAAGACCCTGACATGGGGATGAAGATGAGGAACCAGAGACTTCTTATTACAGTCATTCCTCATGCCATGACAGGTGAGGCATGTATTCATTCTCTATGATTGCTTTTTAACATTGCATGGTATATATTCAGGGACTGTCTGTCCTAATGAGGTGTAGAACATCTCAGTGTTACCTGACACCTCATGTAAATTAAGTTTCCATTTTGTATATTATCAGATCGATATATATATATTAACTGGCAAAATATATTACTAACAAATAATTAAGCAAGGCATTCAGCAAATAAGAGCCGTTTTTGCTGTGGCATACAGGGTAGGGGAGAAGACACATTTTAATCCTTCTTCACCTGTATCCAAAAATAGCCTGTGCAAAAGCAAGCAGTTTATCAGTGGTATTCACTGAGGTGTTTTAAAGCAAAGGGGCACTACTGACTTACATAATTGTACAGGGCCTAAGCTTATGGAACAATACTGGGAAGATGGAAATATAGTAGTAAATAATCACGTAGCAAACAAACATATATCGAGAATGAGTCAAAGTGCTTATGTGAGTAAAAATGACAGGGCTGGGAGCACAGCAGTGTGTTGTGGAGGCTGTGACAATCTATTAGGAGAGGTGCAGGAGATGTGCTGAGGGAGATTGAGGAAAGGGAAGTTGACTCTCTCAGCGTCTTTCGCAGTGCTTCATTAATTACCCTAATGCCCGGAGACTGAGTCCGTCATTTGAGACACAGCATTCTGGGGGCCCTCATGACTTAAGGCATCATTGTAGCCAGCCCCCAGAATATGGTTCCTTTGTAATGTTCCATCTCAACACCTGTTTATGTCATGAAAACCAATAAGAGTCTAGCTCAGGTAATGTTGAGGGGGTGAAAACTCCCCTTCCTCCTTCAGATTTTAAAACATAATGAAAAAAGTAAGATCAGTTTTTGGCAGTATTTGCATTTATTTTATCACACAGGGCTTGTTTGACAAAGTCTGCAGGTGTATGACTGACACTTGCACTGGGAGACAAAATGTATGGTTTGGATGATAAACCGTGTTTTAGTGGCCTGATGCCCTAATAGTCATTTGGAAATATAATACTTTGGTTGTCCCGGGAAATGATGTGCATTAAGACTTCAGTCGATCTCCTTGAGCTCATTCTTGCAGTCTGCTCATCTCTCTTTGATTTATGCATTATTAGTGAGTTGCGCACAACTTAAATGGATTTTCTCCTTTGTATATCCCTAGGAAATGATATTGTGGAATGGCTGATTCAGAAGTATTCCATCACAGAGGAAGGTAGGAAGGAGACGGAGCTATAATTCAGCCTCTGATGGGATGGATTAAAGCGAGATCTGTCACAATGGAGCTTTTAGGGACCAGAATGGCCAGATGTGAGCCAAACAGAATTAGAACAGTGGTTAATTCTAAATATGCACATTAATGTAACTCATTCTGTAGCTCTATGAGGAAAAAATTAAAGCACTAAATCAGAGGGTGTGAGCATGTGCACATTGAGAGACTTTGTCTGAAGAGACAGAAACCCTACAATGGTGTTGAAAATGCTTTCAGTGTCTATGTTTCCAAAGCTTAATATGCACAATTATTTATAATTGCATTTAAAGTAATTTTGTTATTCTTAAAGGACTCATAAAAAGGATTTCCTATTGCTATGAAACAGTCAAGGACTTAGATGGGTCTTTATAAAACACAGTTGGTGTTATTTTGCATAAACACCCAGGGGTTTGTAATGATTTACTCAATTAGTTGATCTTATGTTTTGTGTCTTTTCATTAAATTGTGATCATGAGTAGGTCAGGTCTAGCACTGATCCAGATGTGTTGAATATGGTGTATCCTAGGTGTTTCCTTCACTGTCATTTTTCTGTGTTTTTCCTGCTGAGATATCCATATATCTGTAAAGTTATTGATCTATTTCTGTTGTGAGGCAATTAGTTCAGTGGTTTGGGAGTGAGAGGTGTTACATAATGGATGAGGACTTGTACATTTTGCAATATCTTGCTAAGATAATGGGGAACATCTACCTTGAAGGCATCAGATGTCTCCTTTTTTCTTGGAAAGCTCTTTGAATATCCTAAATGAAATACATTACGTACATGGAGGTATTACTACTACTACTACTACTACTACTACTACTACTGCTACTACTATTAGTACATGAGAATCTTCCTTACTGCCCAGCAACATCACTTTACTGTGTTTGGGGAGTGTTTGACTGGAGGTAGGAAGAGAAAGGGGAGCGAGCTATTAAATGGACAAGGTGCATAATCACATTGCTGAATCAACAGGATAATTAGAGGGGAGCTAATTAAAACACAGGGAAGATGAAAAGACACCTTTGCTAATGATTTTTAAAATGGAAGGATCTGCATAGTAAAACAGAAATACATATGAAAGGATTCATGCTAGCAGCTTCACGGGCCAACCAGTCACAGGCACTGAGGGCAGCAGGTGCTTTGCTCTAATAATTCTGGGCTGTTTCCACTGGCTTGTTGCTTCACTAAGCAGTGACTTCCTTGTAAACACCAGACATCCCCCAGAAGCCCTGTTGCTGTGCCAATGGGAAATCCCCCTGGGGAGCCCTGCGTGACTGTGGCGCAGACTGTGTCCACCCATGGGATTCAGGCCACACCCTCCGAAGGTCCATCCCAACCAATAACACCAAAGAGTAGCACCAGATGGTGGTTTCTCCATTACTCGAATTAATGCAAGCCCAGACATGGATGCTAAGTTGGTGCCGCTGTGGGCGTACTGTACAGTATGTGTACACATTTGCCGTGATATCCAATAACACGTTCAAGGCAGAAGGGATGGGTAAACATTTCAGAGAAAAATATGTTTGTGTTTATAGTGTGTGCATACGGTTCTATAATGAAATATTCACGTGGGAAGTCATTCGCATTACTTTTCCTCTGAAATCACGCGCAGGCTTTTTCCCTTATGTCATCCTCACAAAACATATAAAACACTATACCATGGTCATGGTACCATGGGAGTGTCCAAAACAAATAGTAATGTACTTTATTTCATTAAGGTGTGCAGCTATGGAAGCAGCTTCTAAACATTTCCTTTATTTTCAGAGGCATTACATGTGGGTAACCTGATTGTGAAGTACGGCTACATTTATCCTCTTAAGGACCCCAGGACACTTGTCCTCAGACCAGATGACTCTCCCTACCGTTTTCAGGTATACAGTTTGTGTCCTGTGTACAACAGGACCGGCATGCTTTACTGTGCTCTTATACTGATCTTAAGTACCACTGATTCTAGTTCAAGAGGAAAATTACTTTTATGCTGGTGATCTGTGTGCTCACAGGGAGAAAAAAAAATCTTAGAAGGGATTTTTTGCAATCCCACTGAATGCATTTGATTTTTCTGTGCATTTTGCTCATTTTCTTGTGAAGACTCCATACTACTGGACTACAGATAAATGGCCTGCCTCTGAGTTGGACTATGGTGAGTCCCCATTACTGGCATTAAATGAGGAATTATTTTAATATTTGCTTTTAGTGAAATAATCTGATGTGGAAAGGAATTATTTCTGATTCAACTGCTCTTTTTTCATGTGTAATACAGCTATTTATTTGGCAAAGAAGAACATCCGCAAGCAAGGAGAACTGATAGACTATGAGAAGGTAAAACTGAACTCTCTGAGTGTGCCTTTTTAGGAGCAAAAATGTTTGCTGGGTCTGACCATACTCATGAAACATTTACCACTTTAACCTAGGGTGAGATGAAAAGAATGCTACAATTCTTTAGACTAGAAAAGTTAAATCATATCAAAATTGTTTTTATAACATACAGAGAGATCAGGTCAGATTGCTTTTTTGGCAGAGAACACAAAAGATGCTTTATTTTACCATCATAGTGTTGAAGCCCTGTCACGCCCTTCACATCACATGGTCAGCATTGTAACAAAGTTTATTCTTCTGACATGTGTAGATGTTTTTCAAGCATTATAAGCTTGTTGTAACATCACCACAAGCCCTTCAGTGATCCCTTGAGACCCCTCTGGAAATATCTTCTAGCCTGATAGAAGTGAATACTTCCTCTTTTTAGTGACTGCAAGCCATTTCTTATGTAAGTTGGGTTACTGGAAGTAGGACACTGGTGGGTGAATCATTCTACTCAGGTACATTTAACAGGGAGCATTCCTGCATACCTTCCCATACAGATTGTCTTTTATATTCTTGTGTAGGAAAATTACAATCAACTGCACAAGCGGATTAACCATACCTGGGACTTTGTGGTGATGCAAGCCAGGGAGCAGATCAGGTAAACCCATCTTTCCTTTGCTTTGACATTTGTGCTGCTTTTGCCTCCGGTAAGCTATGTACTGAAACTTCCAAGCTTTGCAACTTTTGTAAATTTGGTGAATATGCAAAACTTAAGATAGATATTGAGAGATGATGGGTCTGAAATGAAATGGTCTATATAAACTCTTTGATGGGGATTGTGTTCAGGCACTTAGAATTTTACAGGGGGAGAGAGTTGTGGGTACCACAAATACAGTATAATTATGTATACTTTTTTTATGTGTAAAACCGTGTTTCCTTCCGACCAGGGCAGCTAAGCAGAGGCGGAAGGCTGACCGCATTGTGTTGGAATGCCAAGAGCAGGCATACTGGCTCGTGAACAGACCCCCAGTAAGTCCCACATCCTCCCCTCTCTATCAGCCAAGTGTCTATGTGCAGAGCTGTGATCCAAGTAGAGCCGAGCATTTATAGGATGCATTTGATATGAGAGGACCTCATCCCCCTTATGAATTGAGACGAGAAACAGGACAGGGAAACATTGTTACAAAATTGTTTTTATGCATATTATTTATGTCCTGTCCCAGTGGAGTGGCAAATTCATTCTGAACTCACTAAATTTATATGACGCATGGTACACATTGCAGTCTCACTGCAGAGATAGGTTTGTTCAGAATGCATCTTCTCTCCAACTACATCCAGCCATAGTTTTCAATTTAACTTTATAGCCTCAGTTCATTTGCATTATACTTGTGCCAATAAAAGGTTACCTTTCTGTCTTTAGTTTCAAATAAAGTAAACATGTCAGATTCTTTAAAGATAATGCAGAGGTACTGGTTCGGGAAGGTGGGGGTTGCATTTCAAAGGGATGACATCACTTTTTTTGCCTTGTGTTGTACCATGATTATGAAATATTCAGTTTGTCAGTTAAAAGCATAACACATGACATCTGGCTCGGAAAAAAACAGGAGCAGAAGAGGCAGGAGGAGTGGGGGTGGGCAGGGAGGGGAATAAAAAAGTATGCTGTCTCTCCCTCTGCATGGGAGCTCGTAAATAAAGCAAGAGGATTGTATGAAATAAAGGGACAGGGGAGACAAGTATGTATTGCTGGAGAGAAGCCTGGCTCCAGGGCAAAGCACAGTGCAGTGCACTGTGCTCCACCACTCACCCCTCTCCTGGCACATGGAGCCAGTCAGCAGCCAGCTGGACCCCTGTCTACGTGTGACTTTTTTTTACCCTTATGTCCTAAATATTTCTCAGGAACCCCCCCTAAGAAAGGAGCTGTCAGGACTGAGGATGTGAGAACTCAGCTGAGTGAGGGAGTGCCCTGTCTCCTAGCTAGCTCACACACAACATGGGTATTGCACAACCCTCCCTGCCTGTATCTAGTGTATCATGGGCATATGAAAATAAAGAGACTATATTTAGCAGCAGATCATTATGTACATCAAGCCAAGGAGTCTACCCTGTTCTTGCCTGATGGCATGCAAAAAGAGGATGTCGCATGAGGTCAAAACTACAGAACTATTCGAGCCATTTTAGCGCAGGATAAAGGGATTTAAATAGCATTCATGTGGCTTTTGTCGTCATATGCTGACAAATTTCTCTCCAGTGCCATGCGACCCACAGCATCAGCCCCTGCAGCAGTGATTCTTTTTAATAGCATCTATTTTAAGTCAGTACAGATTCTGATGCTAAAGAAGCTTTTATCTCTGGCTGGCGCATGCCAGAGAGCCTCCAGATTGCCGGACGAGAGAGCCTGTGAGACAGACCCACTTCCATCTACTCCTCTAAGCCGAGCCACTACACAACCCATTAAGCTCCTAGTGATCCCTGGGAAATATTAACCATAAATCTAGATCAAAAGTCCAGGTTTTAAGCTCTCTCCTGTAGATCAATCTGCCATTTAATTTCTTACAAATGTTGGGTGGGGATGTTAATGCTCAGTGCATAAAACAGTCTATTTAGCAGACATTTCACCAGCTGAACAGGGGAGGCTGTGTACATGACAAATGGCCACATCAGTCAACAACAGGACAAACTATTCTGTGTGGGAGGCCAGCTTCCAGTTTGTGTCTGCACACGCCATCTGTATTTGTTTTAATTCAATATTAGATATGTTTAATATTAAATCAAATCACCTTGGTCTGCAACTAAATTATGGTTGTGACCAGATATTATGCATACAACGTTGACAAGACATTCTACTGTACACAGCAATTCTGCAATCATCAGTACTAGGAACTGTGAACTTATGAGCTATGTTGTGTGAAAGAGGAAGATGTGAAATAACAGTACTTTTATGACTGTGGTTCAATTTCAAGTTATACTTGCTTTTTATTGTGAGGAGACGCATACTGAAAGCAAATTTTTAATATTATAAATCCAAATCTCTCAAAACAGGAAATGAGTGAAATGGATTTGTCTAAACAGAATTCATCACAATATTTTCTTTTGAATAGAACAGTCATAACCTCTTAGACTCCATTCCACTGCTTCCATTTTTGTCATTCTCATTTGCATTCAGTCCTCCAGCCGTTACAAAAATAGGCATATCCACAAGCTGATGTATATTAATACAATGATATCTATAAATGAATCCAAAAGAAAAAAATGCTGATTGATTTTATTTGTGCTGTGTATTTGTGATCTATCTAGCCAGGTGCATTTGACATCCTTGAACATGGACCAGAACGAAGAAACTGCTTCAGCTCCCGAGTGCAGCTGGTCAGTAAGAGGAATTTGTTCATGATTTCCCATCAATCAAGCACGTTCCCAGTACCCAGCCACCAAATTAACTATCATTTACAGCATTCAAGTCCAATACCGTTATCAATTTCACTGTAATAACTGTAATTATAGTACCCCTACAATAAACCCCTACATTTATGTGTATATAATATGAGACTGTTCTCCTGAGTGGTTTGTTCCAGCGAGTGAGTTTTTGGCTTTTGCTTTCAGTAGTTGATAGTTTACTAATGGCAGTACGACCTAGCTTGCTTTGTACTAGAAAAGGGTCCATTGTCTAACAGTAGTGCATGCAGCACAGATGTCTTGTAAATAGCTGGCTTTTAAATGTACCTCTTCTCTCTCAACTGTAGGGTATAATTTGGAACATATAGCCAGTTATTTCTTGGAGAAAGAACTTAGAGTATATATCTGTTACTTGCTGTATACTTATATGAATATTTTACCATACGTGTCCCAAAGCTTTCAGTCAGTGTTGTGTTATGTTCTAGCTATTTAGAATACTTATTCATTAACTAAGCAGACTTTAAGATTTTGGACTAACTGTTTAATATTGTTGAGCTTTATTTCTGTTTCCTTTTGCATTCTGCTCCCTGCAAAAGTAAGTACACCATCAGACACATTCATTTTATATTAAAGCGAAGTGGGAGTTTTAATTCTCATGTTTTCCTTCCAACAATGAGGGAAAACTTTTAAAAAACATAAAACCCTTTTTTCTGTGTTGCTTGCCTCCCTCTCCAGAAAAGAACAGTGAATACTACAAAACAGAGGTGAGTCTTAATATCTAGGTAATAGGTTAGAACAAGAAAGATGAATTTATGGAATTAATACTTTTTAAATGTTTTGAGAACCTTGCCTATAATTAAAGTGAAAACAAGCAAAGAACTACAGAACATATTTGGGAGGTCTGTTAACTGCACACAATTTCCTCTCTATTTTTGTGTTGCTGCATGTGTTGGATGGGTCCAGATTGAACAGTGCAAAAAGGCCCTGTTACGAACCCGGGTCAAGTCCTCAATCTGCCTAGAAAGGTAAGTCTCCAGACTGCCTTTTCCCAGAAGCCAGCTGACGATATCGTCAATCTATGACCATGTTTAACAGCCTCCAACAATGTCACTATGTATCAGACTGGATTTCTTTCAACTGAGGAATTATACTGTGATTTGCCTTCTTGTTGTGTTTGTGTACTAATGCATCTAATGCTCAGTGCAAGGGAGTGAGCCTTCCTGGCCTAGATTCTCCCTCCACTTTACAGAGCTGCTCAGGCATGTTAATGGTACAGCAAATGGACTTTTATTGCCATTGACAGAGATGCTTTTTTAATTCATAGAGGTATTTTACCACAGGAGGCAGCCTTTTGTTTTTTACTTTGGCCTTGTGTGGCCTCCCTGTTCTCATTAATACATTGGTACAGAAACTTTACAGTTACTGTTGAGGGGATCAGGACACTGATAATTTTTTTCACTTTTAGAATGCAATATTTTACACTCTTTTAGGAATTAAATCCCAGAGTGGTTGATGTATTTATCATTCAGGGAGCTCATTGTGTTGTGTTGTTGGTGTTGCTTTCAGCTTTGTCAAATACAGTGATCAGTATCAGGCCCATGACCCCATCATGCAAGGATGCCTTCCCAGCAACCCCTGGATAACAGATGACATCACACACTGGTCAATGAATTCAGATATGTGAGAATCATTCATTCCCAATTTCAGTTCTTACCATGCTCAGTGATACTCATTGAATGTCATTTATTGCTTTGCTGTGTTCACCTCTGGATGCTAGAGCCCACATGCATCGTGTGCTAAATATACTACTACTCAAGCAAGCAGCAGGGATCATCGACGAAGGACTTACTTACAGCATTTACAAGTCTTTGTTACATCATTCATGTGGATAGACGATGCCCATGGAGGTCTGCATAGTTTACACACAATGAAAGTAAATGTGTAAATTATTACACATTTACACAGCTGGACAACTTACACAGCTGGACAACTTACTGAAGTTGTTTACCCTTGTTTATTTTTGTTTCATAATTCATTTTATACTATGTATATAATCATAGCACAAGCATGATAACTTCTCCATCTCACTACTCATTTATTTATTATATGACAGCTACAGAAATACTGCACAACGCATAATTGCACAAACTTCTTTCTATTTGTTGTATTTTATACCTCTCTATTTATTTTATTCAATTTATTCTTTTGTTGTTTTTGATGTGTGCAGGACGGTGCAGTTGTGACACTCAAATTTCCTTCGGGATTAATAAAGTATTTCTTATTCTTATTCTTAAGTAGTAGAAAGACCCCACTAACAATATGTTCTTTTTCATTTGTCTTTTTTTGCAAATGGTGTGCATTGGTGTGTCTGTGCAGGGTGAGCACCCCAACCAAGCTAAGGGTGGAGCGCTGGAGCTTTAGCTTCATGGAGCTCCTGAATGACCCCATGGGACGCCACGAATTAATGCAGTACCTGGAGAAGGAGTTCAGCGGTCAGCATCACGCCCTGTGCACTAAACACCATCTGCAGCAGAGAGGATGAGCAGATGGAAAAACAAAAAAGCCTTTCCATGGTTCTTCCCATTCTGCATTTGTGATTTTCCCTGTGAGAATGGGAGCCATGCTTTCTCAGACTCAGATTGCCCTTGTTATTTTAATTGATTTTGTTCATTTAAAAAACAAAATTTAGTAATTTAGTAAAGTCTCTTCTTTAATAATTGCGGCATGTGCAATTATTTTTCATCAGCGGAGAACCTCTGTTTTTGGGAAGCATGCGAAGACATCAGACATGGAGAAAGCTCTAAAATTGTACAGAAAGTAGAGGATGTCTACAAGTAAGTTTTTAAAAATAATCACACTCATATTGTTCAGAAACAGTCTTCTCCACAGCACTGCTCTTGGCTTTAATTTTGACATTCTAACATGCATGTAATGTGTGGTATATTGTTCTTTAGCTTTGTCATACCTTACAGCTGATGAAAATAAAATTGTAATTCACTACTTAAGCTTTGTCTTGTCAGGATTCTGAGGTGGTGTGGTCATTCTGCAGGCTATTCCTCGCACCAGGGGCTACCAGATGGGTAAATATTGACAGCAAGACCATGGAGAAGACGCTAGTGGGCATTAGGACTCCACACCGGTTTGTTATGGACGATGCTCAAATGCACATCTACTTTCTGATGAAAAAGGTAGGAGTGCACCCTCCAATTTATAAGCAGTGGTCCATTCAAGAACCGTATAGTTAATTAAAGAACCTGCATTACCTTTGCCATATTTGACAGTTACCTTTGCCATATTTGTTCTTCTCTACAAACACCTACTTATGTCAGAAGACACTTCTTTCAGTTGTATATTTAACCGCTCAAATACTCAGAAGTAGGGTTGGGAACCGAAACTCGGTTCCAAATTAGAACCGAATCCAAAATGCCAAGTACCAGGTACCCTAAAAAAAAAAAAAAAAAGAATTGCGGCTCTGCTTATTGGTTCCTAAACGCGATAACCCTTTATTATTGCAAACTAGTTAACTAGTGAACTGCAAACTGCTAGTTCCTGCTGTAACCTGTGCTGACTAAATCCTTCGTCTTACCTTCAGGATTCCTATCCCAGATACTTAAAGTCTGATCTCTACAAGAATATGCTTGCGAAAGCCATAGTGCCACAGGAGACCAAGAAAAGGTAAAAAAAAGAACAACTTGAATTTTTATTCTCACTTCTGCTCTTTTCCTCTGAGAATGAAAGTCATGGTGACGGTATCTCTCTGTACCTATCTGTCAATTACTGGGGATTGATATGTGCTCTTATCTGTAATGTAAGTCAAGTGCTTGTTCTCAGTTTTATTGTCCACCATCAACAAGTACACAATAAGTTGTTACTGGTTTAAGGAAGGGGAAATTGTTTGAAAAGGTTAGTTATTATATTGAAAATATGAACTTGTGACCAGTCTCCTTTCTGCCTAAGTGTCTTCCCCTTCATGAGACGTCAGCGCCACTCCAGCCCCAGTCCTGCACTGGCGTCCCACAGTACAGAGGAAGATGGGAAGGAAAAGCCTGCAGGGTCATCGGGGAATGGAGCAAGTGCGCCAGCAGCAACTCCCTCTGGAACTGTTTCTCAGGTGTGAATGCACCCAGCTGCCCTCCCATACTGGTTTGTGAGGGGAGGCTTTTCTAAAGGCTGGGAGGAGGATTTCAGATCTTGCCGCACTCAATGGCATTGTTATTCTTTTGATCAAATGATGAATTTATCTTATTTAAAATATTGGTCATACTCCAGTTCATAAAAAAAATAAAGCTGGTTTGATGTTGGAGACAGCTGACCAAAATATTTAATTTTTTTATGTATGCAAGGAGACTTTTGTACCTATAGTTGGATGTCGACTAGTTTCTCATGTTTGTGTTGTAGAGATTGGCATTACATTTCAGCACTCACGGGCTGTATATACCGGTGCATGTAGATTGTTATGCAAATATTTATGAAATATTCCGAAGTTAAAATACATGGATATATACATCGATTGCTACAGAGCTCTGTTCCTGGATAAAGAGGGAACGTGTTCCTGCATGAAGAAGGAACCCTGAGTGAAATAGCTATCTCTTAAAGATGTGGAATCTATTCTAGAGCATTATCAGTAAGTACAGAAAAACAGAAAATAATTCAGAAAATCTTCTAAGAAGAATGAGCAATACTTGAAAATATTATCCTTAAGGATGAGATGAGATGCATATGCTGGATTGATAACAAGTGGTGTTTTGAGTCCATGGCTGTACAAAGGTCACTCATGAAATCAGGGCTTGGATGTGTTTCAATATGAACACCACTCAGTTCAGAAATAGGACTCAGAATAAATGGCTAAAACATGCACAACGTTTCAATTTCCATCAGTGAACAAACATAAAATGTATAAGACTTTTGCACAGCAATGTATATATACACCATAGATTTAAACACATTAATTGTAATATACAAGAATTACAATATTTGTTCAGCATAGTTATACATGTGTCTCTGGCACATCTTTGAGTTGAACCATTGTGAATCATCGACAAGTTGATCAATGTCAAATACTTTGACCTATTAACAGTTTTCTGGAAAAATATTGTAGCTTCTTCCTCTCTTTCAGCACACATAACGGGATGAATGGATGGAATATTTCTGCACTCACTAAATTCATTTTGTGGTCTTGTGGTTGGTTTGCATGTACTTCACTTTGCAATGCTCTGGGTTTTTATGCAATTTGTTAATGCACTATCGTGCACCACATCACAATAAACCAATTGACTTTGAGTGCATGGAATGGTCAGTATGAGACACTTTCAGCATGTATAAAGTAATGCTTGACTTTTAAATAGTAGGCTACGAATTGTTCTGTTTTCCTTCTCCACCTACACAACAAAATGCATGTATATTAAGAGGGCTGAGAAAATGTATCTATTCATTCAAATGATAGGTACGTAAGACGGAAGGCATGTATCACGTTTGTTTAACTTGTTTTATGTGCATATTTTACCATCTTTAACCATCTTGCTGTGCTCATGAAAGCAGGTTTTGTGAATAGTGCAATATGCTGATGTAAAAAAAATTCTGTGTGAAGGTAAGTTTTGATTTCATCTCTCCACCAATCATTTATCAGTGAAAACACACTACACCCAGCTCACCACTGTTTTCAAGGAGCCCACTGTTACACTGCACTCTGTGGTTATGAATAACATTTTAAGCACAGACCAAAGTACAGATATTTCATTAAGGGCTGCTGTTCCCTGATGGGTTCTGACCTTTTTGTTGCTTTCTGCCTCTTCTGTCTCTCTCTCCCCTCTGCTACAGCTATGCCTTTTCTCCCACCCTCTGGTCATGTTCTCAGCCTCCTCCTTCCCTCCAGGATCCTCTAACCTGCCCCAGTCTCCTGCCCAGCTTCAGCTCCCCCTCTCTCAGCATCAGTTACCCTAAGAGGCTCTCCCTTCTTCCTCCTGTGCTTCGCTACTGTTTTTTTTTTTAAGCTATAGCCTTTTTACTCAAGTGGATTATGCCTTTTCACTTTTGCAATACTTTATGTTCACTTATAAAACACCCTGCACCATACACCAATAAGGGCTTTTGTATTAAGAGAGATTGGCAGAGAATATGCAAGAATCACAGATGTGTTAAATGAAATGTCTGAAAATGTTCAGACATTTCAACTGAACAATTCAATTCAACCGAAACAATGCAAGGGTGGCTGGTTACCTCCTTCTGGTGACAGAAGAGATGCACTAACCTCTCTCCCTGAAGACAGTGGGCATGTATTCACCAAAATAATTAGAGCAATTTCAGATGTTCCTAAATAGTCATGATTTCATGACTTTTCGAGTAATCACTCAAAACCATCATACATGACAGATCTAGTCACAGATTACAGCCATTGAGATACAAATGTATCAAATGTCAATAACTGTACTTTGGGAAGCAATAATTCACAAGAATAACAGAGGTGACGTTAAAGAGGTAAAGAGCAAAGGAAACCCAGACAGCCAGAAGATTGTTATCATGTGGAGGGGCATTCCTGAGCATTCTTTTCACATTATCAATGTGCTAAAATACCCTTTGAGACTTTCTCACCCTGATGCAATGATGTGACAGTGGTGGATTAACACAGGTTGATCCTGTGATTAGCATGCAGATGAATGCTAAATTCCTACAAACATTACACATACAGCAGTTGGGAGGTGATGGAATTCCTTTTGGGCATATTAGTGTCAAAGAGGTTTCTGTTGAGCATTATAGTATTTTACTGTCATACCAGAATAAAATTTTCATAAACATACAAAGCTAGTAACAATAACCCTTTCCTTAATTTTACCAATAAAATCTTTAACTATTGTTTGAAATTAGAATGCATTGCATATAGAATATATTGCCATTTTAGAGCATTGTGTAATTTTCCTTATAATGTCAATATAGGAAAGCATTTATAATGAATGTGTTTGAATTGGCACTGAGCAAACAGACATGTTGCCAAGCGACAAAACAACAAGACATTACTACAAGTAAATACTACTAAAGTATTGGCAAGCCATACTACTTAGACTATGAATTGATATAGTGTATATGCCAGTATATAATACAGGGCGCAGAACCACTGAACATCTGATCTGATACTGATTTGATAACATATCTTAGGGTCTGATATTTTATATATAATATATGATATCAGATAAACCTTTTTTAATCTTAAAGGATCATTCATTGACCTCAGCCAGCTATTCATTAGTACAGGAAGTTTTATTAAAATGACATGGCTACATAATACATGACTCCAGCGTAAGTAACCTTGTATACCAGACTGACATGGCATCAGTCAGATCATTAGGTTTTAAACATTGACAGCATGGCATTTTTATTGCAAGTTACATTACAAGTTGTCATGTTTGCTAATAGCGCTATCCCAACAAAATAAATCAACATTTTGAGTGTATGTGTTTTAGAACAGGGACCGTCTTGCTCTGTAATTAACTTAAAATAAGCATTGGACACACGACTCACACTGCATTGAGAATACATTCATGTTGACAAGTGTATCATTTTTTTCTATTGTCACTGATATATGATTGCTTGATAATCTGTGTTCAACACTGTTGCTAAAGCTTTGTTGCTATTTTGATGTGGAGAATGATGTCCCAAAATTATCACAAAACATCCACACTTTCAACTTCAATATGCAATTAGAGTCACATTCAAAATATGGAAAGCTGTTGTCAAAAAAGTGAGGGTTGTGTGGAGAAAAAAAAAGTCACAAAAAGTTTAAATCATTGTATTTACTGTACTCAGTGACCATGCTTTTGTGAATCTAGCCCAATTGCCATTTTTCTGTCAGCTCTGTCAGTTCTGTAACCCCTCCCATCATCCCTGTTATCATGCTGTGCTATGAATTGAGAATGTGGCTTTAGAATCACAATGACATTAACACACGTATTTACTTTGAAATTCTTCAGTTTCCCTGTAGGTGGCACCCATCACCAAGTCTAACCTCCTGTTTTTGTCTGTGGTACTATTATCAAAAGTTCCTGAGACCCTGCCTCTTTTCAGTGAGAGCACATAATGACTGGGTATTGGACTTCATTAATAGATCTGATAGGTCATTCTTTTCACCTTATAATATAACCAGGTCATTGTACCACTTTTCAACTGAATTTCTCTGCTCTGAAAATAAGCATATTTAAATTTTATGAATCTACAAAAACTGCAATAATTGCTGATAATTAGTAAATAATAATTAGTAAACTAATTAGGAAATAATGCAGTACCCTGCTTTGAAACCCTGATATATTAATGGATCTTAAAGTGATAAATGGCACTGAATGTGGCTCTGTGCTTTCACATCCACCATTATGTAATCCCTCAGACAATGTGCACTCAGTTTGAGCTTAGCCCCTGTGGTTACTTAATACCACATTTGAAACAATCTGCAGACTTTTCTCAAATTAAATGATTATGCTTTTAAGAGAAGAACAAATAATCTCACAGAATGCTCTAGATGACAATTTTGATTAATACAAAAAAAAAGATTTTAAAAAATCTCTTTTGATTGTTGTATTGTTGTATGTACTTTAAGAACATTGTGTATACTATTTTTTTTTTGCATATCAGTCCAAACCTGCACATGCACATTGCTTGAGGACAATCTACAATGAAGGTAAATTCATCTACAATGCCTTACTGTTATATTTTGTTCCAACCAAATTAATACAATATTTACACTGGGACATTTTGTATAGACTTTGACAGAGGTCAGATCAGGATAAGGATTACAGTATTTTCACTAGGTTATCAGGAACACTATAACATAGCATACTACATAGCTAACTATTTTGAAGGCCACAGGTCCTCTCAATACTATTTAACTCACGATTCTCACAGCCAACACAGGCTTTTTGCTTGGTGCGGACAAAATGTCACAGTGGCACTGTGCCAGGGAAGCACTCTGAATCATTGTGCAGGACCCCGCTGCAGAGGATTAAGTGTAATCTACCAATCCGATTTGTTTGTTCGCAATATTCTAATAAACCTGGACCATGGGTCTGCTGCACATCACCTGACTAAATACCTCGTGTGCATTGTTATCATCAGGGGATTGCAACTACTATATGCATGAAGGCGCATACATCTCTTTTGATGAAGGAGGCAGCACGTGCATAATTTGGTATGCTTGGGCGATTTTGATGTTTGGCACCATGTCACAGCAGTGTAGGTATATATGTTCCTTAATGCTGGAAAAGAATAATGATTTCATTACCTTCCAAAATAAACTGAAAACAATTTCATAAAATACATTGGACAAAGAAAAAGTAGCAATAAAATGGTAGTTGCTTAAAACTGAGAGCTCCACGTTTTTGAAATGTTTAAAAAATGTTAACAGTAAATGTAACATTTTGTAACATTCTACAATCATAAAAACATGACACAAACCAGTGAATATTATTTTTTTGAATACTGAATGCTACATAGGATTTTTAAACATATCTTTTATGATATACATTTATACATTACATATACATTTATTTATGTTTTTAGAGCTCACACTTTCAGTAGTGTTGGAACATTTTTTCCTCATTTAGCCAGAATTTTTTAGTATTCACTGGACCATTTTGATACACACCCTCAATTAACAGAAACTTCAAACAAATTCACTGGCTGTTATTTCTGTCGTATTGCCATTTTTCATTAATTATCCTGACTTTATATAAAGTAATTCACTGTACAATTCAATATGCCGTCAGTAATACTGCATTTAAATCAAACGGCTACACTACATTTAGGTGTAATGATTTGTGTCTTTTCGCCTTTCATCTAGACAACAGTGAATGCTGTGGTGAATATTTTTCTGCCACTCTCCCTTGCTGATTTGATAATGTCATCCCTGGAATGGAGGGATATATTCATGTATACAGCTGCATGAAGACCCCCAGTCCAATATATTGTACATTATCAATGCCTTGTCTTAAAAGGTTTGTTCAGTACATTTTCAATTACGTTTTCAATCGGAGGCTGTTTTAATTTTTTGTCAAAACTTAAAACAAGACAGGATAATTCAGAAAAAGAATATATTTATTACATATCTTTCGTCTTTAACATGTATATTTGGAACACAAAGCTGATCGAAACAATGACAACAACAGCACAAAAAGTATTTCAGTAGTATTCATATCCTTCATGTGAGGTATCTGCTCTAACCAGTTGTACTGACATCTTTGGTCTGCAGCTGTTTCACATTACAGCTGCAAAACCAGTATCACGGATAATTTCCTCAATATACATTAAAATAAAGTACAGGTTCTTGGAAAACAAGAGTTATGGAGACATTTGGCCATACATGACAGCCAGTGCAAAACTTCTGATGAATTAGAAGGTGATTAAATCAAAGCCCAACATGGTTTGGTTTGGCCATAACTTTGAAAAGTGAGATTTGACTGGTGTACTTTTGTCATACATTAATCAGCAGTCAGCAGTACTACTGCCATTACCTATAAAGTTATGGTCAAACAGCTTTACACTTTGATTTAACTGGCCCCTTGGTTTGCTTACATGAAATCACATCACCAGAAGGCATTACATTAAAATGTAAATGTACAGTATCCTTATTATTAAATTTCAACAGTTGAACTGAAATCAAACCATAGTACAATCATTCATTTTAAAACTATGTGTTTTTGATCATTTAAAAAATAAGCTTACCTGGTTACACCAATTTAAACAATTATTGTGCAATATTATAATGCAAGACTAGAAGCTCCCATTAAAATCATGCAAGACACCACTGCCCCGCAGAAAAAGCAAAGTGCCCAGTTACTTTATTGCTTAGACTGAAATGAGGTCCTGATGAATTATCCATTTTTACAAGGGAATACACATACTTTGAAACAGACAGCATACATTCTTCTCCATTACTGTTTAGATACTCATTCAAACAAATAAAACGTTTCAGCATTTTTCTGTAGCGAAAGGATTACTTAAAAAACAAACCTTACGGACCATGAGAAAGAGGTCAGCAAAGCCGTAACAGTAGGCTATCGTACCTGGAAAACAAAGTGACAGGCATAGAGTTGGAAACCTCAAGCAGTTTTCACAAGCTGGAAGTCTGGAAACTATCCAGGGAATAATGCCTATGATCAAAGCTGAAAAAAAACATACTATTTAGTCAAGTTATTGCTAAACTTCAATAACAAAAAAAACAAACAAAAAACAAAACACCTCAACATGGTTTGATACAAGCAGGTGTAGCTCAAAATGTTTAAACACAGAGCTTTTGCCTACTCATGAACTGGCTTTCCTCATGAGAATATTAGAGCCCGACCGATTTTAGGATTTTTAATACCGATTTCAGTTTTTGAGGATTTTAAAATCAGATAATGATATATCGGCCGATATGGTTATGTGTAGTTATTTAAGGGTCCTCACCAAGATAACATGACATAATGTAGTCTAAAAATAAACTTGTTTTATTGTCATAAATAGTACTTTGAACAAAAGTACAAAATATATTAAAGTTTTGATAAATAAGAGGCAAATGTATAAAAACACAAAAAAGTTAAAATATCATGCCATCTTAAACTATGCAGTTAATTGATACAGTGACCTACAGTAAATGTTGCTGTTGAATGCATAATAGTACATGACTGTCTGCAACGAGGACTTGCGACTTTATGATTTCACACTACACGTTTGAAAGAGAAGCTAGATAACTTTGTTTGGCTACCAAGCCATGTTAGATACTTGTTCAGCTTACGTTTATTTACGTGTCCCCTCTGGTTTAATCCTTTCGCATGTAACCTATTTTTAATGCTATGCAGTGTGTGTGTTACATGGTTTGTTAAGTTTTCATTAGTGTTATTAAGCTTCTCATAGTTTTCAGTTAGCATTTGCTATATTTATTAGAGTTAAATCTCTTAAATTTCCTCAAAGCTAAAATTAGTTAGAATTTCTCCAATCTACTGTTCTAATTGCACCAGTCTTAGCATACACGCTAAATGGCTAATCACACCAGTGTGGCCCTACGCACGAAAGGGTTAATAATCTCCAATGCACCGACTGTAACTACAGACATGAGAGTCGCAGATATATTTACCATTGCTTCATTTAGGCAGAATAAGTTAAACACTATAGTTTAACCACTTGTTAACGTTAGTGGTCTACCACTGATAAACATGGCATTAGCTAGCTTTGTGGGTAACCTAATTTAGCAATGGACAGCGTTATGAGCTGCTGTAAGCGATGTTGCCAGAGAATTTTTAGAAGTGACGAGGGAGAAATGACAGGACTGTTGTTTGTTTACTCGCTAGAACTGCCACACAGTTTCATAAATAAACCTACAATCAAGTTTGTCAACAGCTTAGCCTACACCACTCAACTACCATAACGTTAAATGTAATTTTTATGTCTGACTGACAGTACCGGCTTTCACATTACTGCAGAAAAACCACGCATGGCTGACATGAACGTCGTCAGGCTTATTTAGGCTAAGAGGAGAAGTGATGGGGGATATTTATTATTATTTAAGTAATGTATTTCACGTGACAATCAGCTTACTATAAACACAGATGATCTCCGTCATGGGCTACTCTGCTCGACTCTGCTTGGGTCAGCTGATTTGTGGCCTTCCAAACACGTGTGTTGCCAACAGTGGAGTTGCAGTGTGCCCTCTGGTGGACAAACTATGCAACAACAAAACTCATAACATGGTTGAAGGATCCATCTTCTGTCTCTCCGTTTCTTTTTTAATTGTCTTTTATCGGCTGTTATAAACGCCGATACTGATTTATCTGAAATTAGCTCATATTGGCCGATAATATCAGCATGCCGATTTATCGGTCGGGCTCTAATGAATATATCCCAAATGAGTAGTAAAATGTATCCCTTGTATACCCATAAGACTACAGACAGATCCATGAAACAGGTTTAGAAAAGTGCTTAAGATATTCAAGTCTTGATAGTTATCTTTCAGAAGAAAAACAAAAAAAACATTAAAAAATTTCAGATTATAAATATCTCATTGATACATTGCATTGCTTTTCATTCTAAATCTAAAATATATACATATTTTTTGGGACAGTGAGATGCAACTTTCCTTTTCTATGAACCGTGGCTGGTCTTATTTATAAAAAAAGATTACTTGTAAATATACATTTTTTTATTAGTTAAGAGCTTTTCAGAAATATGTTAATTCTGTTATCTGATATAATGACAATAATATTCAATGTTCAAATAATATTTCAATTTGGCAGACTTAATTAAGGTGCTTCAGAAGTCACATAATTTGGCAAAAAAATGTATTGCAAATGTACCTGTAGAAAATAGTGTAATTTTGCATAGTAAAATAGCAACTAATTTTGAGACTGTCCCATAACAGCTGTCCTCTGTTGTCTTCTACAATATAATGCAGGTGTTAGTGTTATCAATTCTATACACATAACACATCTTGGAAACTTTAAAATATAAACTGTGCCTGCCTGAAATTAATCAAACACACATTTTAGATCATCAAAGGCGAAATTGCACTTTAGAGTATCAATTTATCTTAGGGCTAGAAAATCACAGACCTGAACACATGCTGTAAATAAAACTCACTGAACCTCTCTGTGAGGAAAGTGCCCCCGTCACAAGGATGCTGACAGGGGTTTATGGTAATTCAAGGAAAGGAAGGCTGCATCTCCAGGCCTCTAAGTGACTGTGTAGAGCTCCTCCTTCTCATTCTTGCAGATCTGGTAGCCACACAGCTTCTGGGACCACCCCCAAGGCTCCTGGCGCCGGTCCCGGGGTGGCAGCAGGAACACCACGCTGCTGGCCACCATCACGTGCCAGATGCTATGTGTGTAGTAGTAGTTGTCGTCCGTCTCGGTGAACACGTACACCGACAGGCCAATGATGGCAGTGGCCAGGCCAGGGATTAGGTAGAACACCCAGCGCTTCCAGGTGGTGGGGTAACACTGCCGGCGCTTCACCCCTCTGTACACCTGGGGGCCAAAAGTGCAGACAGTACAGGGGTTTAGAATACTCTACACCTATTTGTGAATGACATTGCTATACTATAATAAGAGCACACACATACCCTTCCTGAAAAGAGCTGCTCTGAGAGTTGAATATTTACTTCATGTAAAATGATACAGACAGCTAGCCATGTCAGACCAGCAAAATGGCACTCTCAGGCTATAATATTTACACTCAGGCCAGGCTGCTCAGGGTGCATATGCTGAGCAAAAAAATACAAATCCTTCACAATCAACATTAAGTGACCACATTGGACTAAGTGTGAAAGGCCCACACTCTCTCTATATTGTGTGTGTGCAAAATGATGACTTTAATGATCACATTTCCTGTTCAGAGGGCTGTCGAGCATACCAAGCATCCAGCCAACCTATTTACTCAGCCTGACCTTTTCAGAATGTGACATGTCTGCTTATCAAACTGTGACAGAGACATGACAATCTCCCCTTCATTTTGCACTTCTAATCACTCATCTGCAAACAAACTGAGGAGCACATTATGGCATAGTTTTGTCTGGGCCTTTCCTCAGTGTTATGAATGCATTCCTTCAGTTGGGAACTATTTGATCTGCTGATATACAAGATGAAAGTGACACGATCACTCTTACCCAGGCTGCCACCATGGCTAGCACAGCGCACAGAATGGGGCCCAGCATGTTCCACAGGCCCCTGCGATCCAGCTGCATTGACATGGCGATGATCAGAGTGCCCAGCATGAACAGCATCTGCACACACAGACAGCCGCTTTACCATCAGACCCTTTCACAAATCTGACACGTTTAGAGACGGACGCACACAAAATCACACTAATGATTCTCTCTCTCAGGCTGCTGCGTGAGCTGCCGGAGCTGCAGAGCTGGAAAGTCTGGCTGGCATTCACTTCATGACGCCAACAGCATCGTGTCTCACATATTTAAAGGTGTCCTTGACCCGGGACATGCAGAGGATCGTGACCCAGATCGAGGAGACGGAGCCCAGGAAGTCACAGTACTGGAGCGTGTCATAATCCATGATACACAGCACCGTCACGCCTGGCTGGTCACAAGCGTGGTAAAACTGGCATGCAGATAGGAGAGATGACACAAAACACAGTGTTGTTAAACAAAGGTCACAGCTGTGCAGTGATCTAAGATAAAGGCCATATTCACAGGCCTTCAACCCTACAGGTTTTTTTTTTCCCCAATCTAAATTTTTTCTGATTTTCATCACTAGGCAAGCGAGGGTGAGAGATATATACCGTAGAGAAGAACATGGTGAAGAGATAGACGGAGGCCTCCACGATGTAGCAGCGATAAACCGCCACTACGATGGGTGGGATGAATAGCAGGTTACTGAGGGTGAGCAGGAGGGCTGCCGCCATCTGCCGACCATAGGTCTGTGCAGTCATGTTGTCTGTACAGCTCCAGCCACGCCAACCTGTGAGGCCAGTTGAAAAGAAAAACTAAGCCCTGCACACGGAACACATCTCCTCCGACGCATGCTAGAGCACACAGAATGGCTAAAGAACCTTTAATTGTGAGCGTTTGGGCAGGGGAGACCATTTTTTCGTTCCACCAAATGGCTTAAGGCGTCATAACCTTGCCTGGAGGTACGCTTCTTTTGCTCTGGAGCGGTTCAAAGTTTCTCCCACCTACCGGCTTTGCAGACACAGGCAGCATAGAGGTAGCTGTAAGATCGGAGCAGCCTGCACTCTCCGTATGTCCCACAGTCATCGATGCAGGCGCTGAGGTACACGGATGCCATCACCGTGGCAGACACATTTCCGCAGTCGCTTGTGGGGGAGAGACAAAATCAAAACCATCAGCATCAATCTTCATTCAGGCAATAACTGGAAGACTCATTCGAACTGACCCAGATGTCCGGTTCTATTTGTCAGGCTTTACCTGGCATTTCCAGGGCACACCATCTGTAGGGAGAGGTACCACACAGCAGCCTCAGGAAAAGGGATTCGCAGGGCAGCCTGGGGCGCAGTTACATTCAGACTGAGGTCGTAGCCCTGAGAGAAAGCTTTGGGGCACAACCACAGGTGCTTTAGTAAGCCATACAGACCCGACACAGTGATTTACAGCATGCGATTATCATCATTGCTGCATTGCTGACTCTACCTGTTGTGCACGTCTGGGTACTGTTCAGCGCCAGAACAGGTGACCTGGCTGTCAGGCAAGCAAACACACTGGAATTCCCATGAGTCATATTTGTCTAAATCAGGGGAGGAATACACACATAAAGAGCTGAAGCAAGCAACAGTGAAAGCAAAAGACATGTTTTAATACACATTTTTATCATGTAAGACTTTACAAGCTATCAATACCGACATCATATTCACAAGCTTTGGTTTACCGCTGGAACATTCCATGAAAATACCTCAAAGGTGCAAGTGCCAGTAATTCTGAGATGTTATTAAGTCATAATGGAACCCATATTAGCTTTTATGTTTCAGTTCTGAATGGGTGTCATTTTTAATATAGTTTTTCTTGTTTGAGAAAAATGTTAAATGTTTCAATCGTTTCAAAGGGCATTATGTGAAATACATTGAAAACTGTACATTGTCACTTATAATGAATCCTGCCAATAACAACCCCTCGTTTTCAAATGAGCACTCAGAATAACTTAATTTAATTGTCAACTGATTTTTCATGAATAACAAATAGCAAAACATGTCCACATGCATGCCATATTTTGCTTTAATACCAATCAACAATGAGAAATTGCTCAATGATTTCAGAATGTATTTCTGAGTGGGTTTAATCAGGCTGCCACCAAGGGACAAAACGCTCAAGAGGCCTTTCACTCATGCAGTCTGCTCTCGTCTCTGACTTCATGATCAGCACTTTCCATGTGGAGGTCATGGCAACTGTAGTCTCTGACAAAACCTTCAACCGCAATGTAACACTACTAGGGTACAGCCTACAGAAAAGCAAAAGCCAGGCATCCACTTACAAAAAGCTCTGTCTGAGAAGTATATTTTTTCAGCAAACACTAATTTCCCTTGTTGATACTCCTGACAATCCAATCTGAGACCACCATTTTAACAATAAAAGGTATCTATATCCTGGATTAGCAGTTGGTCCCACAGCACTAAGTCAAGTTCCACTATAGGTGTCTCCTTTCCTCTGTACAATATTTTCCCAATTGCTGTCACCTGTGGATTACCAACAAGGGGCATTCATTTTTTCTTAATATTAATTACATTGTTTGTGTAAGATATTAAGAATTACTTATTTTTCCTCAACTTCTGTGTTGTACATTGCAAAGCAGACTCTGACAACTGCACTGTGGGTGTGCTCTGCAAAAATGGACCTGACTCACACAACTTGGGCAACAAAATTGTGAACATGTTTTCAGTAACCCACCTGGTTAAGTTTAAGGTCTAGGTTGAGGGTCCCACCACTGTCAGTGAAGGAGTTGAGGTTGAGGAGGAGAAGAGTTGGAGCCACGGAGGAGACAGTGATGTTGGGCCCATTGATCACTGCAAAGCGCACAGACACCACATCCAGTTCCTCTTTAAACACCGGTTGGTTGTGCACACAGGTGTTGCTAAGTAAGTCTGGGCTCAGTGAACTGTTCCCGAGGGCACTCGTGTTCCCCACTGGTACTGAGAGGTTGCCTCCCAGCACACTGCTGCCGTTGGCACTAAGCCTGGTGAAGAAGTCTCCCGTCAAGCCAACACTTTTAGGTTTACAGCCCACTGTTAGAGAAAGACACAAATAATGTCATCCTCAATTAGTGTCAACTAATATGCATAAAGGCTATCAGTACAGAAACCAGGAGCAAGGAAAAGAAAGTGTTGCAAATGCATTTTTTGTACTTTTATTTTAATATGTGTAATGTATCCTTCATGTCTTAAAATAAGCGTGTCTTACACAAGATTTTGTGGGTACTGCACTGTAAATGTGTAATGCATTAGAAGGTACACTGGATAAGGGTGTCTGCTGAGTGACAATAATGATAACTGTAAAGGCAACATGACAAAATAATCGAAGATCTATTCAAACATATGCATCACTGTATAATAAGGGTGTTGCCTTCATAACTATTAACAACAGTCATCTTCATTTAGCATATTCTCCACACAACAATATGCAGTAACTGATTAAATACTTCTTCTGATCAACTTTTGTTGGATGATTGTAGAGAGTTCTGAAGAGCACTTTATTACTGCGTTCACCTGTGCTATTAGCAGAGATTGTGAAGGTTGTGGTCACGTTGACGTAGATGCTCTCCACAGTGATGCGGACCCAGGAATCCCACGGCGGGATGCGAAGCGTGGTGGCGCAAGATGCCCTCCCAGTGCAGTTGACGGTTCTTACTGAGGCGTCTCCGAGTGAAGCAGAGCCAAGGGTCAGCAGGAGTGGGCAATCCGTCGCCATGACGTCCTCTGTGACACAGCCTGTGATCCGGATGGTCAGATCAGATGTGTACTCTGGGACAAAAATCCTACAGAAAATAAACAAATATATATAAAACATGTGAACTGAACCATTTTTATGATCAGTCTGAAACCCTTTCACAGTTGACAAAACAGCCATTTTTCATCAAAAGAACTACTTACTTGAGAACGGCTGGTTTGTCGGGGGAAGTAACGGACTGAGGCAGAGGAGCTTTTGACTCCAGGATGGGCATGTCAACAACTCTCCTCACAAACATCTGAGGCTGGAAGAAGTAGGAACACGAGGAGGAGAAGCCCTGCGTTGACCAAAAAAACACAGGCCACAGTTAACAAGAGGCCAATCACGTTTGGAGAAACAAAGGCATGTTACATTACATTCCAGGTATTTATCTGCACCTTGTGCTCGATTTTCCCATCATCTTTTGGGAGATGTGCAGCCACAAACCAATCTCCGGGTGCAGGGTTGGAGACATTGAAGAGGGTGATATTTTGCCCGTTGTTTATCGACAGAGTCAGATTCTGCGCAGGTACGAAGGCTGTATTGTTCGCAAATTCTGTCTCTATGGGATTTATAACCGGAGGGGCACCTGAACGGAAGTGACTGTAGAAGGAAAAATTATTACCGTTTTAAAAGACCATTACATCAGTGAGAGTGTATAAATATTGCACACAATATGATATATGAATATATGAATAGATACACAATATGAAACCATAGAAAACAATGTACATAACTTGTCCATATTGTCACTTACATTGTAATATTATGGTTTCCACAGTTCGACCCTGATCCTTTAGTCACAGTTAACAGCCAACGGACCAGCACCGTATCTTCAGGCACTCTGAAATGGTACAGTCGAACGTTCCCGTACCAGCTGTATTTCGACAACTTCTGTGGTGTTTTGGAGTAGTATCCAGAGACATAAGTTAAATCTAAAGAAAGAGGTTTAAATGGTTAATTAGAGAAAGCACGACATCAACGCTAACACTAGAGGTACGTAAAAATGAGCTGGGTCTGAGGGATTTTCAGACAAGCTGGCCAATTCACGAAACGTCACAGTGAGTATGCCATCATCACTTCACAAGTGAAAACACCTACAAATAACTCTAGAGGCTTTCCATCGCCGTCTTTAGACGTCTTTGCATTCATCTAAAAGCCCAATTGCCAGTCACCTTTTTCAGAGCAAATAACACTAGCTAGGCAGCACAGATAACAAAGGCGTAAACGGATAAGACCTACGTCAGTTCGCTACCTAGCAGTATTCCTGGAATATTAAAGACTCGTTACCTAACGAGGTATATAGCCTTGGTAAGTAGCGGATATGTCAAAACGACAGTTGTTGTAATTATCAAGGTAGACCAGACTAGCTAGCTAATACTACAGCCAGATGAGTCATGCAATTCGTGAGTCAATGAACAAAATGTAGCAACCCCGCGTTCGAGTATTCACCCGAACACTGATGCTGTTGTTCACAAGCTAGCTCTCTCAATGGAAAAATATCGCTTTTTATACGGAAACGAAGCATGGCCAACGTTAACCAACACGTTGCACTAATCAAACAGGGTCTAGTTAGCCGGTTAACTACCTAAGGTAAGCTAGCTGTGTAGGTAGCTAACGTTATCTACCTAGCAACGTTTAAGTAACGTTAGCTTTCTTGCGGTCTTTTACATTTATGTCGTGGGGATAGCACATTTTAAAACTAGATGTATCAGTAACTTGATCTTAGTTAGGGAGCTAGCAAGCTAGTTAACGTAGTTAGATCGTTTATCCGACCTAACATTAGCTTGGTAGCTCAACTTACCCTCTCCAAAACAGTTCGTTATGATCATGGGAAGGAGGAGACATAAAACAGCCAGTCCGTCCATTTTAACTTTTCATTCTCCAATTAAACGAGTCTATCGAAACAGTTGTCATCTTATTTATCACTTATTTCGGTCATTTTTGGTTGCTTGTTTGTGCGATTCCGAGCGAATCGAAGGCTGCTTTAGTTTATTATTGCCGTTTCCTGGTTTCATACGCGTGAAACAATGACGTATATGCGTAACATTATTTTATGATCTGATTGGCTAGAACATTCTACTTACAGTACATTGATGCAGGATGTCACTAGTCCGAAGTACAACAGGAACTGAAACACGTGTTTGTGGTTCAGTGTAATTTAAAACATTATATAACAAGTATTTTTGTTTCATTTTTATTAAACCGGCTTGCCCTTATTGATTCGCAGTACACTGTGTGCTACATTGTGTAATACTCTTCTGCAGTTTGCGAAGTAGCACAATTTGTTCTGATGTAGCAAAGGTTGTATTAGCAACTAAAGCATTTACAGGATAGCTGTCAGTACCTTACACACATATTTAATACGTTTTTAGCTATCAGCCTGACTTTTGGATTCACTTTGATTCTGTGCTGTTTTGTCTTTAACTGTTCGTGCGACCACGTCTTTAAAGAGCATAATGGGAAATCCATGCAGGTAATTTTACATTTACATTTATTTATTTATACATTTATTTATTTATTTAATTTTCTTCACTGGATACAATTTCAGTAAGACAACGCAATAACTGTTACACAGTGAACCTGTCCACTTTTCCTCATTCCTCCTGGTCTTCTTCTCCACCTTATTTTTTCTGCCAATTACATCATCACAAATCATCCGGCACATGTTACTTCTCACCTAGCCTAAACTTGACCACATTCGGACAATAGCAAAACCTGTTAACGTGGCCAACTACGGGACAAACAGGAAGCAAATTTGGAAATTAAACTATATTACATTGCCAATTTTTGTTAAATTTCCAATTATTTTAGCAGCTGTTTAGTTTACAGCTGGGGTATTTTCACAGTGTATCTGGATCGCTTTCCATTGACCATGTTTTTATAAAACAGTTGGCACCTATCATTATCATTCATTTTGGAAGTGCAAAACATGCTTTGAATGTACTTAAAATAAAAAGGTCTCTTGTCCAACAGAGGTAAAGTTTGGTCAATTTAAGATGACGATGAGCCCAATCAGAGGATCTGCCTTTGTACGCACATTCATATAGTGTATGATGGTCATAAATGTTTCCATGATGGGAGAGTAATGCACCAGTCTGGTATTTATTGTCTTTATTATTTGTTTGTTCAGTTACACAAACTGATTAAATATTTTCTTCATGTAATACATCACTCTGTTCAGCCTTAACTCTAATGCATAATGTCATTATGCTCATCAATGCCACGGTAATGTAGGTTTCTGCACTGACAAGGTCAAAATAGGTGACACATTTTATTCCTATTGTATGATATGGTATAATTTTTTTTTTTCATGATTTCATAATTACTTTTGTACTGCTACTTTTAAACTTGCCTTGACACACCGGTCTCTTGCAAGTCTGTATACTAGTAGGTTAGGTGGGTTCATGTCTATTTACAAATCAAACAGCGGAGAATCCGTTTATCTACTAGGCTCCTTGTGTGTGTCTGTGCTTGTGTGCCTAATGGTGCATGTAATTTATTGTCTCTGCACTCAAGAGCTGACATATTGCAATTATTGATTTTCATGTGCCCAAATCAATATTGGAGTGTTTGTGCCAGGTATGACTTGTATTTAGTGAAGGGAGCACCTCTAAGCACAGGCAGAGGGGAGAGAAGAGAGTGGGAGTCTGAGCCAAATGGGGATGCGCTGATAAGGCTGGATGATGGACACTGCTCTGCTTTTATTATAATCAATGCATAAGAGCCAATTTACTAGAACATATGTTGGGACATATGCTCTGTCCTACTACAAGGAGTCATTAGGGACTTTATTATTCTGTGGTTGGCTAATAATCACCCCATCTTGATTGGATATGTCCTTGCATTTTAGCCTTCATTGACTGCATGATGTGTCAGCAATGTTTGGATGATATGCAGGTTTTAAGTTTTAACAGGAATCTGTTCCTTATCTCTACTATTCATTTTGCTACCTGGCTCTATTGTTCTTAAAATACATATTATGATCATAAAAATCAAAGAAGCTAGTTTGACACATTCAAAGGTGTATATTGTTTAGTTTGCAGAAATTTAACTCCAAGACTTTGTACTACTGACACCACATTATTCCATGTGTTTTTTCCACAGGTGAAGCTGTGAAGCTGATATATATATATATATTTTTTACATTGAGTGTCCATCTAACTTTACCTTTTGTAATCTTCTTCTTTTGCCATAAAAATAAATTTGCCATTTACATGGTGTGTTCACCATTATGTGTTTGTTTACTTTCCTCAGCTCTGTCAGTCTGAACCCACACTTTCTGTCTTTGTCTATAAATATGTCTCTTTTTTATGGCATTGGTTAATTTGTTAAGTGGTGGAAAGATTTAATTATGTGGCAGTCCTCTGCTAATGTTAGAGACCTTCTCCATATTGAGACTTCATGATAAGCGTGATGTTCTTTTAAAAAGGGACGTACTCCAAAAGTCAAAATAGCATATGATTTGATTTCACGCCTATTTAGCCGCATCCTTGACTGGACACCCAGATCAGAGGAACTGTGATAACACACCCGTCAGCACCAGGCTGGTGGGCATCTGTGGCCTGAGGTTTAATAGAGGGATGTAGTGGAACAACACTCAACAATCCCCTGGCAAGAAGGCCATTAAGGTGTTGTCTGTCTTCCCACCCCCCCTTTCTCTGTTTCTTCACTACTCTCTGGTTGCTGGGTGCTAAAACAAACCAATGCTCTATTTGCCCAGTCTACTATTACAATACTGCCTTCAAATATTTGTAAGAGAGACAGCCCCGCACTCGACTATAAATACAGAGCCAGGTAAAGGCACAAAGCTTGGAACTGGGAGCTGGAACAAGAAGCACTTGCACAATACTGAGGTAAGAGCCATGTGCTATTATACAGTACAATGCTTTAAAGAAGCAACGTAGGGCTGTCAGCTAATTCAGTTAACATGGTAAAAATACATATGCCGTAGGAATTTTTGTTTTCTGAATGGTATAAATATATCAGCAGTGATATAAATTCTTAAAACATTGGCCTCCATACTGGAAATGGGAAGAAGCTGAAATGGGGGAGAAAAAAATATGTAAGACTTATGAAGTGATATATTTCTGCATGCTGATCAAGGGGTATCTCAGTAGCTCATAAAAGCATGCATTATTTATTAGCACTGAGAATACTAAGGGTTGGTTTATGCAACAACAGTGATGAAAACATAATTATGAAACAGGGCAGAGAGTTTGGTGCTGACTACAACTACAAAATTCTACTGACTTCAGAAATCCTGACTGAATATGTGAGGATTATATATGTACAGTACCAGTCAAATGTTTGGACACAGCTGATTAAGATAATGGGGAAACATGCATTCAAACACATTTTGATCTAAAGACTTATGCTTAAATGCTTGAAACTTGTTTCTTAGACAAATATAAACAGTAAAATTGATAACTATGTATGAATGTCTTTCCAAAAAATAATTTTAAAATTAAAATGGCTACATTTGGCTGCATTGAAGAATCTAAAATATAAGATAGTTTTCATTTGTTTAACACTTTTTAACACTTTTTGGTTGCTGCATAATTCCATTTGTGTTATTTCATAGTTTTGATGTCTTTACTATTATTCTAAAATGTGGATTTTTTCAAAACCTTTCTTTAAACAATATTTTTAGTTTCATGAAAAGCACCATCAAAATATTTTTTTGCAAAAATTCTGTAGTTTGCTGAGTGAAAATGGCACCATAAAAAAGCTGAAGAACTGTTCTGAGTCATTTTGTTTGGTAGTCTTCAGCTATATTATCTGGATCACTTCCCTTTACCTTATGTTGGTTTTCATTGCAGCCTACCTCTTAATTTTAATGCTGAATGCTAACCTGTTTCCTTGTATATGACACAAAACTCATAAGAAATAAATTTATTTATTAGTTTTTACCAGTACACACACCAAGTCCATTGGTTTCAAAGTAAAGAAAAAGAAATATCAAATGACAGGTCAGATTTGAGCTTCCTGCTGACATAAGTCTATTAATTCATACATTCTGAAAACAAACAAAAAGACACAGACCTATACATGGTGTCTTTGATTAATATATGATTGCACGTAAAAATATCTGGGATACAAATAAATAATCTGTAGAATTGAAGGGACTATAACTGATCATGTTAGTGACACCACAGAATCCAGTAGCAGGTGCACATTTGTACATACCTTCCATCCTGAGCATCTCTTTTAGCTATCTCTTCCTAATTGTATATCATAACAGGTTAAGCATTGCATAAACATGAATTATATATGCCTCATGAATTTTAGATTATTCTGCTGCTGAAACGGTATCCACAATACAAAGCTGTCTGGCACAAAAGTATTAAATTATGTATCTAAATCTCTGCGTCATCATCACATTTGCTTAGCAGACAGCCTTATCTAGAGCACCTTCTATATCTTACAATTTTCACCTGTTATCTATTAATAAAACTGGATATTTACTGGGGCATTTTAGGTTACCTTGCACAAGAGTACAGTGCTCCAACTGGGAATCATACCAGTTACAGTCCTACTTTTCACCACTATGCCACACTGCTGCCATAAATTGAAAGGGGATAAAAAATTTAAGAACAGAACCACGGTCACTGAAAATACAAATCCAGACAATCCTTCTTTCAAGAAAAATCTGAAGACACAGCTCTTCCGTGCTCACCTGAACACCTGAAACAGTACCACCTACAGCAATTTCTTCTTCACCAAATTGCAATCTATGGTTTCATGCACTTTTATCTCTACCAGCTAACTTGCACTTTGTCTGGCCAACTGTTGAAACTTGGTGATGCTGTGCTGCTAATATTGTTGACGTCTTATGTGGCTTTTTGCTTGTGTTGTACTCTGCCTCACTTGTAAGTCACTTTGAAAAAAAAAATGTCTGCCAAATGAATAAATGTAAATGCAAATGTAAACAATGCATGTTCAGCCAGCAGACTGCATTGGGTGGTGTGAGTAAATGATATGTTTTGACTTATGCAAATATGAATTTTTCAGAGAGAGAAGAGCAGATACAAGAATGGCTGCAGGGGTTATTAGAAATCTCAGTGAGTTTCGACTCACCACATCCTACCAGCACCCTTTCTACTGCCAAATGGACATTCAAGACTCTTTAATAGAGGATGAAGAGGAAGATGAAGAGGAGGAAGAGGAGGAGAACGAGGGAGAGGAAGAGGGACTTGAAGAGAGGGGAGGTTTATCTTGCCATACACATGGAGGGGATGAAGGCTGGAGGGAAAAAGCCTCAGCTCCCAGCCCCACAGAGACTACCTACCGTCTTCTTCGCTTTGCCGACCTCATTAACAGCGACATCCAGCGCTACTTTGGGCGGAAAAACCGAGAAGAGGACCCAGATGCCTGTGACATCTACGAGGACCGCACATTTCAGGGGAAGTGCGGACGGGAGCGCTACTATGCAGACCTTGTCAAGATGGCTCAGACAGGTGACAGTAGTTCTGCAGGGGGTAAGGGAGGGCAAGAGGAGGCCCAAGACTCCCCTTCCACTCCCCTGAATCTGCCCTGTGAGGTTGACTGCCAGGCCCTTGAGGTGCTGTGCAGCCAGGAGAATACTCAGCAACTGGGACCTCTGGCTGAGCTCTTTGACTACGGACTGCGCAGGTTTGTGGGATCAAATGGAGGAAGCAAGCAAGCTCCCCAGCAGAAAGGAGACAGAAGACATGGCCACATTCTGCCCATGTGCAAGCGTCGTCTACCCCCCAGTTTCTGGACAGAGCCTACGCCCGCACAGCCAGTCTGTATGCTGAGCACCTCCAACACCCCCGATTTTAGCGACCTCCTGGCCAACTGGACCACCGAGAGCAGCCAGGAGCTGCACGGAGGAGTCAGAGACTCCCCTCATGAGTTGACCCGACAGGAACTCGAGACAGAGTACCACATATCATAGTTAACTGGAGAGGAGAGGCCATACCACATCAATTACCTATCCTATTGAACAAGGGTCTGCTCAAACCAAGATGTATTTGGGGAACCAGGAACAAGAATTGTTGAGAAGAAAATATTTGCAACATTAAAAAAGGACATCTGACCACCAATTTTGACAAAGGGTCTTTATTTATTTATATACTTGATGTGTATGTAATGAATTATGTTAACCTTCTATGATACAAAGATCTGTTTTGGTCCTAAACATTGCTCTTTCCTGTTTGTAAATATACTTTTTCTGGAGGCATACACACAGTGTGTGTAATTTTTTTCCCAAAAAAAGCCATTAAATGAGAGTAATTATTAATGAATTAAAATGAACATGATGCACCAGATGCTTGTTATATGTGTATATGAAAGTGATTGTTTTCAGTGTCCATCTAGAAACTGTAAAACGTCCCCAGCCCATTAGCTCTTTAACTGCAGAGTTAAAATGGAGGATGGAATCATACCAACATTTCAAATGCTGATAGACACAGTCTTTTGAAGCCCATTCAAAGAACTGATTCAGTACTACCTGGTTAAAATACAGCAACTGGTAAATTAAGCTGCATGGGAAGGAATGCAAAAGAAGGTTTAGTATGCAAACATAAGCTGAGATAGTCACAAGAATGCAAATGAAAAATCCACAGTCCAGATAATGCAAGATGATCAGGCTAAGGTTTTCTTGTGAAAGCAGATGAGGTAAACAACCCCCTGTTTTTAAGGTACAAGTAAACACACCCTTCAAGTTTCTTGTAGAAAAGCACCCTTTCCCACTGGCCCAAGAGGGAAGAGGGGATAATGATTCATGATTAGGTGAACAAACAGAGGTCTGTTGACTAAGCACAGAGGCAGGAAGGGGGGGTATCATGCCAGCATTTCCCATTTAAAAGCCAAAGTCTTCCACTCTGAGGAGGAGAGGGAGAGGCGCTCTGACATCATTGTATTTTATAGCCCAGTTAACAGCTATTTATGCTGGGTCTGCCGGATCAAGACAAACACAGAAATAGACAATGTACACACAGAGGCAGTGCTGCATCCACAGCTAATGGAAGATGGCAATTCCACCATTATTTTCAATTTGTGTCCTTAGCTCAGTCATGCCTTTTACTTTCCCCTCAAGACATTTTCAGTCTACTCGACTCCCAGTCAGTACCTCATTGTAATGTGCTCCATAATAATGATGGTATACTTCCTTCTGTAAGTTCAGTACAGTGCAAGGTCTTCTTGAGTGGATGATGTCATTAGCAACATGGCAAAAGTAGTATTCACTTGAACACTTTTCACTGGACTATCGGAGACATATTTTCAATGACCTGTTATCTTTTCAATGCTTTTCATTTACCTTTATTCCTCTTTATGTGGATGAGAAACATTCAGTCACTACAAAATACTTGGGAAAAATCATAAAAGCTACTGTGTATGCCAAGTGGGCATGCAGACATACTGTTTCTCAGAAGACCAAAAAATAGCTATGTTGTTGAAAAAGCTTGGAGCGGTAACCAATTAGGAGGAGAAAGCTTCTTTCAATATGATCCTACTGAATACAAGTGAACTGAGTCAGTATGGTGCTCTCACTCAAGAGAAATAGTAATGCTTCAGAGTAATGTCACTTTAACCTGCCTCTGGGTTTTAAGCAAGTAATACCACACTGGAGGGATGGAAGGCTGGGCCAAATGGATGACTATAAAAGGAACTAAAATGACCATGTTATATGTTATCAAAAATATATATACTAAATACATTTTAATACTATTTTGTTGATTTTGGGGCAATCTGGATGCTCTCCAACCAGTAATGTTATAACAGTTAGAAATCACTAATGTAACAGAATTTTACCTCATTGACAGGTTATTCAGTTTCATCTACTACATATTTGCCAGCCAGTGACTTCATTTTTAACAAAAAAAAAAAAAAAATAATAATAATAATAATAGTCTTCAAAATTACACAACATACAAAGAAGGAAAATTACAAGTGAACATAACCCTCAACAGTGCACAAAATACACAAATAAAACATGAGGTATGGAAATTTTGACTAAAATAACACTATAATATGTTACAGCTAAGACAGGAATATCCACATTAACAACTGAATTTTTAAGGGTACCAGCAATCTGGCTGGTAAATACCTACAAATATAGGTAGGTATAAATCTTATACTGCCCAATCTAAACTATTTAAATTTATGGAAACATTAGCAGTACAAAACTGACCAAAAATAATTTATGTATTTATGTTATACATTAACAAAGTATAAATATCTGATATAGTTGCCAGAAAAAAATGTGCACATGGCAATATTCCAGTGTATCTGGAATATCTGGCAATATCTGCTTATTATTTTTTAGTTTCAGGCATTTCCATCCAGTCGTTTTTGCTTTAGGTCAGTGTCCAGTCAAAAATAATGATAACCCACCACATAAATTTCAAAAATGTTTAAATGGAAGCGGTAAAATGATACATTGATACACACTATTGGTTGTATGCTATACCATAACATCATTTAAATCATTAGATGCTGGAAGCACCAGTGATCCACATGCTCACTCCAAAAACCAAAATTCTCTGGCCATTAGCTAATACTACTACTTTTCCCCATACAAATGAAAAAGAGTAAATACCTTTCTGCACTCACTTGTAAGTTAACATACACCGCACAAATTTACATATCACTTTGGAAAAGATACCAGAATTAAACAAAAGTGTTAAATTAATGCTATAAACTGATTGCCATTGCTTAAATCATAGCAATTCATAGCATAGCCTTTCAGTAAGAATGACTGACAAAGCCTCACCCCCAAGTTGGACCTAAAGAGTTGACATTCAATCTCTAAAATCTTTCCTGTTCCAATGAAGGTTGAAGCATTTTGTCTTCCATTCACTTTATCTCAGAGTGAACAATCCCCTGTGTACTACAGTACAGGAAATCCTGTCCATTTGCAAATGCCACTAAATGCACCCATTAGGAAACCTAGCCAGGAAGCAGGAGCTATATTGACAGCTCCTAGCCTGACACTGAAGGAATATTTCATATCATTTCTGTCACTCTGCCTCTTCAGAATGGATGTAATTCCTCTCAGCGGCTCTTGTTAATTATTGTGTAGATCAAGGTGTTAACAGCCCCTGCTGTGTAAAACACCACAGATACTTGGCAGCTCAGCAATCTCTGTAAACAGCAGCTCATGTTTTCCCATTTGTGTCCCATTTTGTATCGATGATCTACAGCTTGTACTAACATGTTCCTCTCTGATACTCATGACACATATTAAAGAGCCACTGTCACTATTTACAGAGCGAAGTGGGCTGCATTTTAGGACTCAAAGAATCAAACTTAATCAGTATTTAAGCTCCCATTAATGTCCAGCACTACCAGCAATAATATCTTATACTATGGGAGCTGAAGTTAATTGCTCCCATGTTTTACTGTTTAGGACAGTGGAAAGAAATCCAGCCAAACTGACCGGGCATAACTCCCTTTTCTCAACACAACACAAACCAAAACATACTTCCAGTTCACTCTCAATTCATCATATAACCAAAGGCTCTCAAGTGTGTCCCCCAGCAAGATGGGAATGGGGAGATTTTAAATGCGACTGTGTTCACATTGTTAAACAAGCTCATGCATTGACACAACTTTCCGCTTTCACTTCCAGGGGCTCCACCATTGTTCACACATGCATCAGAGTTTGAAGCCAAAAGACCAATTGAAGTTCCCTTCAAAGCAAACAAGCATATTAATTTTGTTTTAATTTGATACCATTTGGCCCAATAGAGCTCCAGGCTGGTATGGTTGTTGCAAACAAGATATCCTTGATAAAAATATTCTGTGAAGGACCACTCAATAAGGACACATTTGAGTGATTTTTGGTACCTCCTCTCTCACAAACATGAACATTTTCATCCACCAAGGCTCTAGTACTTCTGAAAATGTAGTTTGTGTTGTTAAAGGGGAGAACAACAGCTCCAGTGCCACCTTCAGTTATATTTAACATAAGCCTTCAGTATACATTCTTATCTGACAAACTGACAAAAATTCCTCATTCCTGCATCAGCGTAAAACATTATGCAGAATTTGTCAACCATGATGTCAGGAGTTTTATTAATCCTTAGCTTTATTAGCACAAAAATATTTTCCAATCCATCGTTATTTCTAATACTACTAGGGTATAAAAGCATCAATGGACAACAAGGGGAAAAAAATCAATGAAAGAAACAATCTAAGGAAAATGGATTGTACAAACACACATATATTAGGAAATTTCATTTGGCACAAACTGTATGTGGATAGATGTCATGACTGATTTCATACCAACATGGCCTTTCACTACATCTAAAGCATGTAATATTAATAAAAAAAATCATACATACCAAGCACAACTGAAATTTCAGGTTTTTGAAATTACATTAAAAATAATATACCCTGACTACATGTAATACAGCAGTACACGCCACTGTTGTTTATTGACAGTAGGCCTACAGTGGTCTACCATGATGTACAAAAATGCCTATTGTGCACAGAAAATTACATACATTTTTTTAATAAGAATTAGCTTTTTGTCTGCAATAGTAAATATTTTGTCACTTAAATTTAACAATTAAAATTGCATATACAAACATCAGTCTTACAGTCATCACATTTTGCATACTGCATTATCACAGCATAATTGATGTCAAAGTCTCAAATAATCTTCCATTTCTAAAAAAGGCATAACTTGAAATGAAATAAAGAATATCAACAAAATATAACACCTTTATGTGGTCATAAAATGTTTCCAGATGCTAGAAAAGGAGGTCACTTGAACTCTAAAAGACACAGCCCTGTTTTGAAAAATCCCAAAATGCCTAGTTTCTGTTACATCAGCAAGTGTGGCATGCCTTATCAGAAGTTTTACTGAAATGTATTTTTATTGTGACCATCTACCTATCGATACTCCTTACATCTAGCTGGCTAGTACTCTCTAGACAATCAAAGTCAGAGGTCCAGTACCCAACTGCAATGTCAAAGCCAGGCCCCTTCTTCATGAGCAGAATGCTTTAAGCTTGGTTTTATTTCATGTAGAATTACTGCTGGATGAAATAATTTTTACAATGATAAAATCGTATTTACACATCATAGTCATTCTCATATGAAAGGCAAAATTTGAATTAAAATATGTTACATGCTCTGTTTGGTGAGACATGGACATTGAGTGTATTTCTGTTAAAGATTATACTGTTAAGTTTTTAAACAAACATTGAGCAGGTCTGAAGCCATTCTCTCTAAAAAAAGACAACACCAAGACGATGTCTGGTTGGAACTATCAAACATTCATCATCAATCAACCTCGCTAATAAGGAAAGAGTACAATACCTTCAACTGAAAATTGAACACATTTGAATTGAAAAATTAAATTGAATTCATTATCGTAACATGAGCTCCAGCAAATCACTCACTGCCTATTGCACAGTAGTCATCACATCATTTGCATTCGAGTGCTGTAGTTGAGTACTATTACATAAAGAATACCAGAACATTTAGAATCTACCATGGAAATATACAGATCCTCCTCATCATTGCTTTTTCCACACTTTCTGAAAATTTGAACAGTAATAACGAAGAATTTGTAAACAAGTCACTGAAGTTGCTGGCGCCTACACACAACATGCCCTCACATCTGCTCACATTCGTTCACTCATGCGCCTACAACCATACAGACTTATATGTACATATATAAACACACAGAGCTGTGACCACACAAGTACCACATGATCCTTACCCCATCTTACAACCCTAAAAACATAAGAGACACATCTTAGTCAAGACCACCTAGGTTCTTTAAAAAACATAAAAATCCTATTTCTCAGTGCAAAACCAAATGGGAAAAGCTACAGAAATATAGTTTTTTTTTTTTTAATTGAGAAACCATTTCTCTTTGAAAAGAATAATCCAAAGATAATGCTGAGCAATTAATGCTAAATGCTGTTGTACGACTGAATTTTTGGCATCTGACCACTTTGAGGCCCTTTACCAGCACCTGAGTTTTTACAGTGCATAGCTGGAATTTTTTGGGCAGGCAGTGGGTGACCAGTGCAGTCTCTATGGAGAGCCCAGCTGCCTACGACACATCACGTCTGTGCCAGCTGCAGCTCTTCCAGTCCATGTTTACCCAGGTGATACCGAGCCAGATCCTTTCTTGTCACAAGTCCAACAGCCTAGAAGCAGAACAGACATTGAGTATGGTGTGATGTGGTTAGTTTTGCTGTACAGTGACATATATAGCACCGTATCCATGAGAACTTAATGGTGCTGCAGTCAAGTTGCCCACACAGAGGACGTGCTGTTTTAAAGGACTTACCCTGTTTTCATTGTCTACCACCACCAGGTGCCTTAAACCAAGAGCTCGGAACAACTTAAAGACACGAGGAAGAGAGGTCTCCTGCAATTAAAACAAATACAAATGACATTTATTGGCCCTCTGTTCTTGTGTCCAACCAATGACAGAGAGCTGCCAACATAGGGAAACAATGAAACTTTCTCCAGAGATGGTGACTGAAGTATTTTTGCTCACCTAAAAAAACTACAATGAGGGATGGGACAACATTTTCAGTGAATTCAAACAGAGAACTAAATCAGGCATATTGTTAAACATCAAGCTGTTGTCTAGGTTATTGTCAGCGAGCTACAAGCGGCTGAACAATTGTGCTGAGTCTTAGGGATTCCCAGCATGCTGACTGTGGGGGGTCACCTGGGGCACGGTGTATGGTGTGGGGTTCATGAACTCGGTCAAGTCCATCATGCACTCTCTCTCGTCCTGTGACACGTGGATGGACTGAATCGGGGGAAAGCGGGGGTAAGCATCCCGGAAGTCCTTCAACTGGAGCTTGCGCTGGTTGAGGCAAGAGCGAGCCCTCTCCACGAACACCTGAACCAAGGGGAGCAAGTGTGAAACTCAGAGCTGAGTTAAGACTTGTCACAAAAGGGAAAGGAAGCAACAGCAATAGCACATAGGTTTTAACATTGTTCCATAAAATTGTATGTGCACAATGGTATCCAATTAGCTGTCACAACTCATTTTGCAAGTTCAGACTTCGTACACCTCACCTTATGTTTCAGGAGAACAATAAGCTGGGATCGTAGAATTAATCCACATAATTTGCCCGGCTGATAGAGAGAAACGAAGAAGAGATTAATTACATACTGCTATTGTTTGATTACAAAGCATTACAGTTTTGAGCAGTAATAATAATAGTACCTCAGTATTGTCGATGTATTCATTGACAACTGGGAACCCATTGTGATTGGTGCTCGTGTTGCTTAGGACATCCACAATGGTCCCCACCTTCTCTATCCTATTGAAACTCGTCACAGGAGAGCTCATCACCTCCCTGTGAGGGTCAAGGCAACAAAACACAGCTCAAGACATCTCACAATTCTCCACTTTTTCAAGGCTCCTACCCAGTTTCCAAATTACAGGTATGCGCACCTCTGGATCAGTGACCACTGAGAGGAGGAGGAACTGTTTACCTGGCAGTGAGAGAATGAGAAGTGGCCGGGGCTTCCCAGTGAAGGAAAGGCACACTCTGCAGCTTGATGTGGATGTCATACAACCCCTGTGAAGCATACAGACACAGGCCTCAGATCCACTGTGAAGGGACTACAGCAAGTCTCACTTCTCATAGAAAGAAGGAACAGACATAATGTGATCTGGTAAAAATCCACATTTTGCTCATTCCTTCCTTCACACAGCTGCAATGTGCGAGAGTGATGTAATGTGGGGAACAAGGGTTGCTAATATTGAAAATGGAACTTGCCGTTCAGGAATGTACTGTATTAATGCAAGATCCAGGTCACCAGTCAAATGAACCAAGAGCTCTCAGCTTAAAGTGGTATAAACAACCAAATTAATTACCAGTGTTCTAATGGAATGAATGAAAAAATAATGCCTTACAAGCAAAATACAACTGTATTTAAGACTAATGATATGTGGTTTAGACTTTATTTTGATATAATATGAAAGAAAAATACTTCAGAGGGGTAGTTTAACATAGTACATAAATCCTAAACTCACCTCTACAAAATAATCGCCCACGATTTTTGCAGTCATGAGTACCAGCATGATGGGGAGACCGTATGTGACGTTGCCTGTGGCTTCCACCATGATGACAGTCAGACTGAGGGTCATTCTCACAATTCCACCTAAAGGTCACATTACATTTGCATGACTAAACAATCAGAACAGAAAGCACACACTTCAATCACTAGTTACTACAGCAAGCTGGCTGAGCGTAGCTCCATGAGTAGGACTCACCAAGCTGAGCCGCTGCTCCAATCAAGGCGTACTTGCCAGGATCTGCCCATATCTACAAAATAAAATACATCAGGGTTAAAGACAGAGGCCTATTACTGATCAAAGTGCACCCAGCTATAGAACAGAAATCCACCATATCAAATTCCATCATCTCTTCGCTAATTCTCTAACCAGCTGGACACTTACAGAACCACTGGAGGTGATTGTAGCCAACAGGATGCCAAAGAGCCGCCCCCAGGCTGCCCCGATCAGCAGAGAGGGGATGAAGACACCAGCGGACACTGTCAGACCGTATGTCCAGCAGGCCAAGAAGAAATAACTCAATGTGAACATGCCCAGGGTCAGGGGGTTATAGGACCCTGACAGAGATAAGAAAACATAGGTAACCATGTTAAAGATGCAGGTATTGAACAGCAGATATTACATCAGATTTTTAGATGTCCACCAGTAAAGAAATAACAATCATAAATGGTAGCTGTGACTAAAAAATATCTGACAAAAAAGTACACATTCTAATATGTGACTTAATATTAAGTCACTGAAACACATACATGTATACTGGAAAACCTAAAGTGAAATTTCTTTCTGAAAAGCACACATTTGTTCTACTGAGGGAGACTAAATGTGGTAGGACGGTGTCGGCAAGACCAGGCTAGTTAAATTCAGTGATGATAAAATATTTTTTCCACCAGAGGGCAGATGTGCACCAATGAGGAAACAAGTTACTCACTCTTAGACACTCTTAGATTTGGCCTGAACAAACACGTAACAGTTTATGAGCTCCGTTGTGAAACAACAACATGAACAAAAGCAGAACACTGACTTCCTTGCACTTCCAGAATTGTTTTTATTGGTCATTACCAGAAAAACCACTTGAACGGCCACCTGAAACTTTTCAGCTGATTACAAATATTAAGTCTGACATCCTTACCCTATCATAATAATTATCATTTTTATCCAATGCAAATGGAATAAGCGTGGGAACAGAAAGCTGTTATTTCAAGAACTCATTCCAAAAATTATGATAGAAAACGTGAAAGCAAAAATGAAACTAAAACGCACTTGCTAACTCTGCTACCCGACCAATCAGGTGTGGTTCTTACTCCCCAGCAGACAAGGTGCAGACTAGATTCAGAAACCATCACAAAAAAACACCAATTCTGTGTTTTAAAATAAAGTAATAGTTATATTGATTTCTGAACCAGGTAGTAGTAGAAATTACATATGGAAGTTCACTTTTATCTAGCTGCAAATAACACTGCCCATTAACAAGATTTTAGTACAGCATGGTTGATTAGAAATTCAATTTGTTTGCTCACTTCTTTACTGGCATTTGAAGGATCAACTGCTGGTAATCTGTTTGCATGCACCATGACTGTAAATAGATCTCCAGTCTCCAAATCGCCAAACTATTTTAATCTCTGATTTAACTGTTTGTCTTCAGTCTTCTACATTTGTAGAAATTCTGTTAAAACTTTATAACATATGTTAATTTCATAACATATAACATTTAAATTGATTGCTTTATTGCAACGCATACATATGAGTAGTCTAAGTGTGAAAAATGCCAGGGAACACAAAGCTGTATAAATCACTCACTGGATGATGAGACCATGTCCTACCTACATCATTCCTACCATTTCAAACATTGCCAGACAAACTGCCAGCCCACAGGTTTCATTCCAACTCTTGCCCCACCCTTTAGAACTGAAGAACTGAAACGAAAAGTGTTTAACTACATTTATGTCACAGGTGCCTAAATATTCACACGAGTATTTAGGCACCTGTCATCCAAGTGTACTTGTTTTTAACCACTTCTGGTGGACCTTCTGCCATTAACACAAAACACATAAAATGAGGGGGCGCTACAAAATAATAATCTATACTCAAATTAAGTCTTTGAATAGATGCAGAAAATCTTCATGAATCAAGCTAAAATATAGGCTACAATATCCTTTCTTTTACAATCTGCATTGTTTTTAGATGTTCAAGACCCATATTTTATATTTTTCAGTTGCAACAGGTAGCTGTGTATCTGGACATGAAAGTTGAGCCAATTGTATTACAGCACACATGGCTACCAAGTTATTGGGTAACTAATGTATCCGTAGCATTGAAACTGAAAGAATGAAGTGTATCTGACAGAGTGTACAGTGTCAACAATTTCCAAGTTGACAGTCGTCTGTGTGGAAAACTTGTTTAACATCAAACAGGGACCTGCCAACAGACAATCTCAGTGACCTATTCCCAACATAACTGGATATGCAGTGGGATATACCTTTGATTGACAAGGCCTGCAAACAGCTAGGATTAGCCCTCTAATTAAATAAACAGTCAATTTTCCCTGAATCACAATAACACAAAGCTCCATTTTACTTTGCTATGTTTTCTAACTGTAACTAAATGTTTTGCTTAAAAAGCACCAAATAAGCTGCATTTATTCTCTGGGGAGGGTAAAATCAGAAAGCTCACACTGCTGGGTTGATAGCAAGAATCCCTGAGGATTGTACAAAATCCACCTCCCAGAATGACCCATTCCTCCTGGTCTGGGAACCCATGGTTGCTGTGTGATGGATGTAAGTAGGGGCTGCAAGGGAGCAGCGAGGCTGAGTTTCAGCAGTGTTCCCAGCTGAGGGCTTGTGAAAGCAATCAGGGAACTCCGAAAAGGAGACAGGGGCATAGGGTGTCTGAGTGCTCTAACAGCTGCCAAACATCCTGTTCTTCTGAATCACCCCAGGGTTTTTTTCTGGCACCTGGATAGCAGGGCCTCTATCCAACAACCTCAATGAAAAGCTTGACTGAGATGATGTGCAGAGAGAGACATTCTGAAACATTCCCTTTCTCTTTGTGCCCAAAGAGAAGGTCACCCTCTGGCCTATGGTAGACTCTGATTCCCTTTAATGCTGTAATTGTGTGAGTTATGAACAGACTGAAAGGGAGGTGTGCTTTCTGTGGATGGTAAAACCAGAAGTACACAAACCTGGCGTGTTATGAAAAAGACTCCTGACGCTCCTCTCTGGTGTGTTAAAGAAAGCCGAGGCCATGGAATTATACTCCCCATCGGCACAGAACAGCTGCAGCACAGAGGAGAGTAGTGTCAATACGGCATACTTGTAAAGAAGCAGTTCTATGACACGTTAAAAGGTGCAGAAAAAAAGATGAAAAGGTGCCAACCCCAAACATTAACAAGACTTATTACTGAAGCCATAAGTGAAAATACAACACTTGTGTTCTTTCATGAACACAAAAAAGAATGGACATGAAGTCTAAATAACCATTCATATATGCATATCAGAGTGAAGCAATATGTGGTAGTTTATCCAGTGTTTTGAGGACATATGGCACAAATCCCCTTGGGATCTCCAGCCCTTTGTTCAGATATCACAGTCTTACCTGCAGAGGATACTCCTCTGCCTGGTCTTGTACCAGAGGCTGGCAGTCATTGGAGAAGTAAATCATAGCAAAGGAGACAGTGGCTGTTACTGCGGCAACCAGCATGGCCTCCATGACCTGCAGGCATGGCCGGTGGATGTACCTGAGACAGTCCACAGCGAGAGATTATAGGAGCCTATCCTCTCAAAACCATTCCTTGTGTCATTACAATGCAATGCAACCAGTAAGATATGGTACAAGTGGGTTTTACTTCAGAGGCAACAAAAGGCCAAACATCTCACTAGTGAGGTGACCTATTAGGGTTCTTCACATGACATCACAGCACCAGCTTGCGTTCCACTTAACAATAATATAGGAAGGTTTGTGCTGCTCTGTTACTAAGTGGAGTGAGATTCAATATTTTAGCAACAATTTAGAGAGAAGTGTTAGAAAAATAATTTCAATTCACTGCTGCATGTGGAAAGAGTTGTGTGGGCAAATGTAGGTACGCAAAAGCAAATGGCAAAATATTTTATTCCCTGCAAAAAAAAATGACAGACCTGTGCATCTCAGTTGTTCATTGGCAAATTTCTACCTCTGTTATTTCTACCTCTGTTGCATGCTACTGTATCAGAGGACTGCATTCTTCTTGCTTCACCACTTCTGCATGACTTCGCAGTTTGTCACATGGCGGTATGAAGTGAAAATGCGTTCAAAATTTCAAAGCATTTCATTAAAATTCCGTTCCACTTTTAAAATGGGAAAAGTCGCCACTGCTTTGATTTAATTGTTTGTTTTGAACAAAAAAGACATAAATGACTTGATTGTGCGATTTAGTTTCAGAGGCTAAATAATGACATAATCTTACCTGATTCTGAAAATTGTTAGCCAATAATTTAGGACATTAAACAGTGCACCAAGAACACCACCTGATATAAGATAAAAAAAAAAGGTTCAAACAAAATGATGAAAATACAATAGTTTTCACCTACAGATCAAGTACATTCCATGGGGTACAGCAGCTTTCTCACAGAACTAGCTGCAATTGCTGCTCACTCTCAATCTTTTTAAAACTAATATTTATGAAGTGTCACATGCTTAACACGGCCTTGTAAAAACTCTAACATGACAAAACAAAAATACATTATAGGAGGGAAATGCTGCATTATCTTCTGTAAAGAGATTTGTTCAAGTTGAAGGACTTTGCTGGTACTCCACATATACAGTAGTACTGCAACTATGCATTTTCAAATACGTCCCAGAAGCATATGGATGTATTCGTGAATACATTCCAATACTTAATGTATTTGAAAATGTTTTCCATATATACTTGACCTAGCTCAGGTACTACATATCCACTGGTGAAAAGAACAGTAAGCTTGCTCACCAAGAGCTCCCATTGCAATGAAGATGGGAATCTCATAGAGGTTATATGCCACACTCTGAAAAACAGAATGAAACTCTCAGTACCTAGAACAGACTGTGTCTCTTCAGAATTTTCACCCTTTGTACCCATGACAATTTATGGTAACATAACAACAGAAATGCAATGTAATATTCTAACCTTCATTTTATTGTGTTTTTTAGGGCAATCTTGAAAGCATGCCACAACCCCATAAAACACACGAATTGCAATTATGGAACACAGTAAGAAACGGACTGTGGTCTCTCTGAAAACAAAACCAAAAGAGGCACAAAAGTGTCCAGAATCAAAATAACTAAAGGTAGGGAAAGAGACTGATAAGGGCAGAGGATAATGGGCAAACAGCAGGTCTCTAAAATAACTACCAATTTCACAATGAGTATGTTTTAACAGGCAACTGGAAAGGCTGACCTGCCTGTACAGAATAGCCCCATAAAGGATTTTAGATAATTCTGCTGAGACAATACATTTCTCACGCTCAAATCCTAGATTACAATAATCTGTGAAAAAGAATCTAAATGTCTGACTAGTGTGGCAGCCTAAAAGAAAATGTAGTACCCAAATTACTTTCAGCAAAAGCACTCCTCAGGTTTATGGTTTTGATACCAAAGAATACCAAAGAAAATGCATAGACAACAGTCTAGAATATTAGCATCTCTTGTATTTACATTGATATTTACTCATTTGCCAGACACTTTTATCCAAAGCGACAAGTGAGGTAGAGTACAACACAACTATTACTGGTAGAAATACTTCCAGCAGCTGGTATGGTTTAAAAATTACAATAATACTTTGTATTTAAATTCACTGCAATGTAATTCCATCCTGGCTTTGAATGAAATAAACCCAAGTCAGTAAATTCTACTTTTGTTGTTACACAGAATTTTGAGCTTGGCAGGCACAAGAATTCAAAAAATGTCAAAAAGCAAAAAAAAAAAAAAAAAAAAGCCCTGGGGGAGTCGCGATAGATCATATAACATACAGTGTTCCTAACATCGCAAGCAATGTAATTGCATCATCATAGAACTGCCCGCTCCCCTGGGTAACCACAGAAAAGGCACAGTCACACACTGCTCTCCAGTGCCAGGGAGACAGGTTAAACTGTGCCAGCGGGAGGAAGACATGGGTAGGAAGTGTGCCAAAAATAAAATGAACTGCAGCTTTGTTTGCAGTGATCAAAGGAATGATTCATGAGTGAGAACAACTCATTGCACAACTCCAAATCCTGCTGCTTTTCTGATTTTTCCAGTTCACTTGAGTACTTTATGAACACGATCAATCTACACATTGCTGTCTCATTTTAAATTCTGAATTCAATGCATTTGCCCACTGACAAGTGCTACCCACCATGCAACTCTGAGTGGCACTGCTTTTTCAATGCTCAGTTCACTTCAAAATTTCATGGCTGGATTCAACCTAGATGTAATAGTCATTTTTAAATGGTCAAGTTTTACTGATCTGTCTGCGGACAAACGCAAACCAACACACAACTCCCACTAGTTCCCCCTTTTTCAAAGCTGAGTTCACAGAAACAGAGTACAATCAAGATGAACATGCACAGTCTCAGTGGATTCTCCCTGCTGACTTCTCTTACACAAGAATCCATCCAGATCATGATGTGAGACTTGGTGTTACCACCATATCCCAATGCACTGACAGCCTGTGCTCCACTCGCCAAGCCCAGACTCACTAATGCAAGTCACACATTCTCTATGAATGTATTTTACTTTAAATGTATTCATGAAGTTTGTTATGATGTTTGTGGTTAATACTGGTTGTAAACACGCTTAAAGTATAATTCAACCAGTTTCATTAATGTATGCAGTGTTTCTCACATTTCCTGTAGTAAGAATCACACTGAAGAGACTTCTTCATTAAGCAATTCAAAAGTTAATTTTCAAGCTAACTGCACTATAAAGTAAAGCCACATCAAGCATGTAAAAGGTTAAGGCAGAAAATGGTTTAAATATAAAGTGAAGGGATATGGACCATCTTAAACTCTTTGTCTATTCTTCACTTCTATTCTTGTAAAGAAATAAATCTTAGAAAAGTAATCAACACTGCAGGGAGACAGAGGAAGTAAACTGAGCTCAGAAGCTTCACACAAAAAAAATAAAAAAAGAAAAGAATAAAATACAGGAACCTCAAAATATGTTATCTAAAATTCCATTTAGGCTCAAAATATCCTTGCCTTCCCTCCAGTGTGTGCGATTCATATCCATGATGACTTCTAATGTGTCACGCAGGCAGCTGTCTGCTGTAAAAATCTAATTATGTTATGTGTGGTCATGTGTGAGAATAGACTTCTTAGTATCCTCTTCCAAGTTTCCAAATGAATATACCACTGAGTCACTCAAGAGAAGAGCAAGCCCTTGGAAATTCTATTTAATACATACATGACAATAACTGAGTAGAATCCATATTTGCAGTCCAGCTGCCCGTTAAACCACCCCTGGCAACTGACAAATGGTGTAATATTCAGGTAAAAAAAAAAGCACATCCAATAGCCCCTCACTTCTGGCGACACATTTCACATTACTCAAAAAGGCTGACAGAAAGAGACCGTGCAAGTACTTACATCGCTTTCAAAACGCCCAAAGTTAATGAGACCAGGATTAGAGAGATCTCCTGGTTTCTTGTGGTAGATACTCAGGAAGAAGTTGAGGGTAAAGGTTGACATCATGGAGGCGAAAAACTAAAAAGAAGAAGAGATCACTTTCAAAACAGGTTTGACACAGAACACAATTTTACTGCATAAACCTGTCCCTTAATACTCACAATTCTCCAGGTCAACATCTGATTCCAGAATGAAGCCCCTTCCTCCAAGCTGAAAAGAACGCCACCTATAAGAATGTAGAGTAGTCTGAGCATCTATACATGGCTCTAGAGCCAGACAAATAAGGGAGGCACATGTTGAACAGAATTAACATTCCCCATAACCAGAATATATTTTGCCTTCTTTGTGGTACATTTATTATATTATTATAGTATATATATCATTATAAATTATAGTATATATACTGGAGTTCATCTTTCGTGCTATTGTGTGCAATTTGTAGCTTGTTTCTGCTTCTGCTGTTGTTTTGAACCTTATTGTGATTTGAGATAAAAAAAAAACAGAGGTGTAAAAAATGTAGATGAAAGATGCATATAAAGGCTCCTGTTTCCATGATCACTAAACATTTTGGTGTGAACCAGTCAACAATGTCACATCTGCATTAGTACTGCATTCATGCTAGTTCAACTCCCAACAGACAATGACCAGGGCAACCATGCACCACCACCACTGTGCGAGATCAGAACATATGACTGAAGCATCTCCAGGACCTATATGTTCCTACATCCCAACTGCCAAAGTGCATCACCATGGCCAGATAAGCTCCCATACAGTGGCTCAAGGATGACGGCATCAAAACCTAACATGCAGTATACCTGTCTGCTTGGCTCTGAACGGTTGGCTTAGGACAGCACCTCACACCTGGGCACAGAGCCTCCAACAGACACTGGC